>NC_064645.1:385362731-385667939 GCF_023864345.2 Schistocerca serialis cubense
ACATGGCCACTCCGGCCGGCCAATATCTTTTATGGATTCACGTAGCTCTTTGTACGGGGAGTTTCTGGTCTGTTTGGGCTCAACCATTCCTTTCTTTTCCTTAGTTAACGTAAAGACACCAATTCTCGTCACCAGCAACGATAATGGACAGAAACTGTCGGTGTTGTTCACGAGCCATTGATGACCAGCAAGCAGAGATGCACGTATGGCCACCTGCTGATTTTCGTGATTTTCTTAGTGCATGCAGAACCCATAAATCCGATTTTTAAATCAACCCCATCGCATGAAAATGTCGCACTATGGTGGAATGATCACAGTTCGTCACATTTCAGTTCTCGAGTTGGATCATTGTGGTATAACCCGTTTAAACGATCTTCATCCAACCCAGGAAGTCAAAACTATTCTTCTTAAAGCGAGAAAACCATTTTTTTGCCGTGCTCTGGCCAATGGCATTATCCCCAAACAAGGGCAAATATTTCGGGCTGCCTCCATTGCTGTTACCCCTCTATTGAACTCGAACAGAGGAATACGTCGGAAGAGTTCCGATCTGAACACTTACCACTTAATTTTCTAGCGTCCACAGCTCCATTCACTATCTCTAGATGACAAAATGACTATATGTAAACTCAGACAGTTACAGTGAACTACAAATAAAAATGACAATCGATGAATAAACGCATAGCAACCGAAATACCCAGACGCAAAATAAAATCACTACGAACTTTTGCACTTCTTGAGCTCTCTCGAAAATCTGTCGGCTACATGAGCTATTGCTGGGTTTACATTTTCTGGTTTTCTTATTGTGGTTCCTGTGTTTACTTGAAGTTTGGAAGATTTTCACAGTTTATTAGTTTGTTAAAAGTTTCTGCTAAAATTTTTTCTGTATGTCCTCTATTGCTGTGGGCCGTCTTTTTATTATCATTAATGTTTAGTAGTAGTGCTGGAGGATCACATCTTTGGAGATGTCTAATAGATATTTTGTAGTAATCTCGTAATTTTTTCCTGTTATATTTTTCCATTATCAAAAGTATAGTTTTTTAGTATTGGCGTGTAACCATACTTTTTATTTTTTGTGTTTCCTTTCCTTGATTTGCTAGTTTCAGGTGCTTTTCTTCCTGTTTTTGATTCTGATAACTTAACCAGGATTTGTGTCTGTCTTCTATTGCTTCATCACATTCATCATTCCACCATTCTCATTGGGTTTATTGGGGCTGTTTTATTCAGATATTTGTTTCAGTTGACGAACTGTTTCCTCTAGATTATCTGTTACTCTTATATTCCTGATTCATTATTCTTATTAATTGTTATTTATCGGTTTCTAAGGGTCATAGGCTCTCGTTTTGGATCGGGATTTTTTCGTTGGCAATAGGGGGAAATGAATTTTTATTTTAATCACGTTTAATTTGAACCACTGTCTGTCTCAGATCTTTTACATTCACTTAAGTCATTCTCCTTTCTTCCAGTCGTGGTGTTTCCAGGTTTTGTGTTTATTTAACCTTCTCATGACGTGTATTGACTTCGAGGTTTCTGCAGGATTCCAAAAAGCGCGCACGGGCGCGCGCTCCTTTATGTGTATGTGTGTGTGTGTTTGTGTTTGTGTATGTGGGATATTAGGAGGAAATAATACTTAACTCTATAGTATTAACCTGATTCTTATACTCGTGTTCAGAAAAACAGAATCGTTGAACGACTAGAGAGAGGACGTTCATATTCATAGGAAATGTACGTTAGTATGCTCTGCAGGAATGATTAGCATTTCAGTCACCTCGGTTCAGCATATGTTCTGTTGACTAGTAGGCACAAAGTCAGCAGTGGGCATTGATAATTTGTTTCCTGCGTAATGAGATCGACGCGTATAAGGTGCGAATGGTGTCCTATGGCGTAGCCACCCAAAGTGGAGTCATCTGATTTCAAAGTTCATCTGTGGTGGTTGGCATTGGGTCATAGCGATGTACCCACCACATCCCACACATTTTCGACTGGCGCCATGTCTGGTGATCTGCTGGGACTGTGTAAAAGGGTGACATCCTGTGACTACAAGAAGGCGCGCATTCGTGCTGCAACATGTAGTCGTGCAGCGTCTTGCTGAAAAATGGCGTCTGGGTGTCGTGCAGAAAGGGTATGACTACGGGTCGCAGGATGTCATTCAGGTAAGTCATGCCGGTCACAGAACCCTGGACACTCACCAGCTGTGATTTGTTGTTGCACTCAATAGCTGGCGCTGTATGTCTTGTGCGAATGCAGTCACGGCGATGCCGCTGCCCCTGCTTGCTGCGAACCAAAACGCTGTCATCATTTTCAAACAGACAGAACCTGGATTCGTTCGAAAACACTGTCTGATGCCATTCCTGTCCCCAGTGACGTCGTTCCACACACCATTGCCTTCTAGCATATTTCTGCACATTCGTAAAAGGTAAACGAAGAAGTGGACGACGCGCACGTGATCCGTGCCGTAATAAACAGCGATGGTCTGTCGCCCCTGATCGATTTGTCGCACTGTTCCACTGTTGCGCCAGAGCCGATGAGGACCCAGACGTGTCCTGCAATGCCATTCGGATAAGTGTCGATCTTCTCAGGGGGTGGTGTGGGTGGTGCGGTCTGAGCCATTTCGTCGAGTTCTGAGGCCATCATGCACACACACGTTGCACTGCCGAGACATTTCGCCCACACGAGCAACAGTTTCCAGGATGGATGCATCACATCCTGCACACGTCTGCGAGGCATCCTGTACATCTGTTCAAATCACACTAATACATTACCTTCAGTTCATAACGACAACGAGAGCCGCAGGCGCGTTTTCCTGTAGGAGGTGTTGGGCCGCGGTATCGATGTTGACCTTGAACCCGCAGGTCGACATGGTTCAAATGGTAATGATTTCTGCAGGAAATACAGTGTACGTATCCTGTTAATATGAACGTCCTATCTCTAGTATATCAAGGTGTTCTGTTTTTTCTGAACGTGAGTGTATACAGGATGGCCCATTGATCGTGACCGGGCCAAATATCTCACGATATAAGCGTCAAACGAAAAAACATCACAGAACGAAACTTGTCTAGCTTGAAGGGGGAAACCAGATGGCGCTATAGTTGGCCCGCTAGATGGCGCTGCCATAGGTCAAACGGATATCAACTGCGTTTTTTTAAATAGGAACCCCATTTTTAATTACATATTCGTGTGGTACGTAAAGAAATATGAATGTTTTAGTTGCACCACTTTCTTGGTTTTCTGATAGATGGCGCTGTAATAGTCACAAAAATATGGCTCACAATTTTAGACGAACAGTTGGTACCAGGTAGGTTTTTTAAATTAAAATACAGAACGTAGGTACGTTTGAACATTCTATTTCGGTTGTTCCAATGTGATACATGTACCTTTGTGAACGTATCATTTCTGAGAACGCATGCTGTTACAGTGTAATTACCTGTAAATACCACATTAATGGAATAAATGCTCAAAATGATGTCCGTCAAACCTCAATGGATTTGGGAATACGTGTAACAACATTCCTCTCAACACCGAGTAGTTCGCCTTCCGTAATGTTCGCACATGCATTGACAGTGCGCTGACGCATGTTGTCAGGCGTTGTCCGTGGATCACGATAGCAAATATCCTTCAACTTTCCCCACAGAAAGTAATCCGGGGACGTCAGATCCGGTGAACGAGCGGGACATGGTACGGTGCTTCGACGACCAATCCACCTGTCATGAAATATGCTATTCAATACCGCTTCGAGCGCACGCGAGCTATGTGCCGGAAATCCATCATGTTGGAAGTACAGCGCCATTCTGTCATGCAGTGAAACATCTTGTAGGAACATCGGTAGAACATTACGTAGGAAATCAGCATACATTGCGCAATTTAGATTGCCATCGATAAAATGGGGGCCAATTATCCTTCGTCCCATAATGCCGCACCATACATTAACCCGCCAAGGTCGCTGATGTTCCACTTGTCGCAGCCATCGTGGATTTTCCGTTGCCCAGTAGTGAATATTATGCCGGTTTAACTACCGCTGTTGGTGAATGACGCTTCGTCGCTAAATAGAACGCGTGCAAAAAATCTGTCATCGCTCCGTAAATTCTCTTACGCCCAATGGCAGTACGGTACACGACGTTGAAAGTCATCGCCAGGCAATTCCTGGTGCATAGAAATGTGGTATGGGTGCAATCGGTGTTGATGTAACATTCTCAACACCCACGTTTTTGAGATTCCAGATTCTCGCGCAATTTGCCTGCTACTGACGTGCGGATTAGTCGCGACAGCAGCTAAAACACCTACTTGGGCACCATCATTTGTTGCAGGTCGTGGTTGACGTTTCACATGTGGCTGAACACTTCCTGTTTCCTTAAATAACGTAACTGTCCGGCGAACGGTCCGGACACTTGGATGATGTCGTCCAGGATACCGAGCAGCATACATAGCACACGCTCGTTGGGCATTTTGATCACAATAGCCATACATCAACACGATATCGACCTTTCTCGCGATTGGTAAACGGTTCATTTTAACACGGGTGATGTATCACGAAGCAAATACCGTCCGCAATGGCCGAATGTTACGTGATACGACGTACTTATACGTTTGTGACTATTACAGCGCCATCTATCACAAAGCGAATAAAGTGGTCCAACTAAAACATTCATGTTTCTTTACGTACTACACGAATAAGTAATAAAAATGGGGGATCCTATTTAAAAAAAACTCAATTGATATCTGTTTGATGGATAGCAGCGCCATCTAGCGGGCCAACCATAGTGCCATCTGGTTTCGCCCTTCAAGCTAGACGAGTTTCGTTCGTTGTAGTTTTTTAGTTTGATGCTTATTTCGTGAGATATTTGGCCCGGTCACTATCAATGGACCACCCTGTATATTTCTAGCTGGAAGTTTGTCTTCTTCCAAAAGGATTTATTATTCAGTTGTCTTTTTTTTTTAATTACAAGATCGTATTTCCCCAAGATTTCTGTTTGATTGTATACCGCGTTGCGTTGTTAAATGGTGAGTGTACGCTCCAGACACTATTGTAATCGCCTTTCATTAGTGTACGCAATACCACTGTGGCGCGAAGTGTTATTATTGCAGATATAAAGTATGATGAATTATGTACATCTATATGTATTGCAGTTGATAAATAGAGTGTGCGTCATTTATATCTAAAGCATGTAATCTGCTAAGAAATAGAGTATCCAGACATTTCTTCTCGATAAATAATTATTTCTATGCAAACTTTCGAAATAAATATTGTAGCACGTGTAGAGTAATAAATTACGAAGACCACTTCTAAAACACAAAACAGGCATTCAGAACCGGAATAGAAATGCTTTACCTTTTCTCATGGTGACTGGATGTTAACCGTTCTCTGGAAAACTGTGAGAACTAAAAATCCTTTAAAGATTGGAAATAAGGTCTTGGTATTTGAATAAAAACAAATATGTCTGTTACATAACTCACCTAAATGATTTGTTTTTGCACCTCGACCTCGACAATATGTGAATTACTTGCATATATGGAGGACAGAAAAGGCAGGTTTTTCGTGCTCCACTAGTATTTCTCGTTTTTACGTTACTGTCAGAGTAGAAATAAATCTCATCTTGTTTCTCCATTAAAAATTTTGTTTAACTAGTGACATGGTTTGGCTACGAAGATAAAACTCAGCAGGGCTGCCCAGTCGATCGAGATTGCAAAAACATCAGAAAAATACAGATACGTCTTATGGTCCTCACGGGGGTAATGACATCATTGTCGCCAAAACTATTGTTCAGTATTTTACAGCATAAAACTCTACAAGCCAGAAGAATTTTATGGAAATCGACTCAGGTGCGATAGTGTACGTACATGCTAGATCGTGCATAGTTGGTATCGTTTCACCTTCCATTTGTGTCGCTGGCCTGCCTATCGGGCATGCGTTATGACGTCGGCCAGCAGCGTGCTACAGAGAGGATTCTGATGTATCGCCCGGCTGTCTATCCCCCAGGGGCTCCGCCCGGCGCGCGGCCTTTCCCTCGCTGTGCGCATGCGCGGCCTGTGGCCGGCATCTGTGCCACTGTGTCCCGCGCAGCGTTCGTCAGTCTGTCGGCGACTCTCAGCCGTGACGCAAGCGCTGAGCAGTCCGCTGCGTTCGGTTGCGGCGTCGGCGTGTGCACAGGGGTCGCGCGCCACAACTGCTATCAGCGTCGCATGCTGTGCTGTGTCGGGGTCGGCTGACGCCCCACGTCTCTGTCACTGAAGTCGCCGTGTTTGACGTGAGTACAGCTGACATCTTGACGGGTACTTTTTCTTTGTTGCTTGTTCAATTCTTGCGCAGCATCCCGTTTCGACTGTGGATGTAACATGGTCTAAGTGTGTTGTGCCCCTCTATGTAGTATCTGTACCGAGGTCCGTTATCCAATATGGCTGCGCTGATTGAAACGTGTGATGCTATCCCAAAAATTGTCTGAAACGTTTGTTACGATAACACACGTATTCGGGGATCAAAGGTTTATGAAACATACCCGGTTTCGGAGCACGTGCAGCCTGCAAGGAAGTTAATAACGTGAAGAGAGAAATAATACTGATTTCTCAGTAACGATTCTGTTCTATCAACTGACAAAATATCAAGTTCGTCTTTAACTTTAATGTGTTTACAACATGATGTTTACAGATGTGTTGAGTAACATAGGGGCCGGTACGTTACTTGGGTGTCATGTCACTCACATTGTCTTCAACATTTTTAATAATGTCAGATTCTCTAACTATAATAAAATAATCATGGTATGTTATTGTCATCGATAGATGTGGCATTAATATTTCAAAAGGGTTAATAAGTAGCCCTCAATAAAAATACACTGTTTAGATTAACTTTACAAATAAGTTTTGTATATTGAGTACCGAGGGAAATTGTGCTGTCGAATTGCTCCCTGAAGGCCAACAGAATCGTAGTCCTATTTATCGCTAATCTCTATTTTTGTTTACAGATTCGGAAGATTAATCTCTCTACTCCAGCTTCTCGCTCTGCATCTTTTTGCTTTTACCTACATTCTGATGTAATGTGTAATATCTCTTCTATGTCAGTAGCGTAAGCTTCAAGAAGAGATGCTGCAGAGAATTTTGACTTCTTCGCATGTATTGCCATTTGGGCATATCACTTTTCGTGTGGTGGTTTACATAGTTAGACTGTCACATATTTTTGCATTACTCTTTTTGCTGTTACGTCTTCCCTGTTCCCTTATCTCATGCCATTTCGCTCATACAGCTGCATATTTTTAAACTGTGAAACATCTTTGATATAGATGTTAAACGACTGTGATAACGTGTATAAAACACTTGTTTCCAATTTCTCCTATTATCCACATTCTACAGTGAAATTTGACTTCTACAGTAGTTGATTTAATTTTGATCTCAGAGCTTAAGTTTTATGTAAATTTTATTACTTTTAGTGATACGTTCTCATTGGAAACGGCTTCATATACATCTTCATACAAAAGTAACCATCGTGATGCTTTAATAATGGAATGCTCAATGTGACGTTTAAAGAGCTTCAATTTGTGAACAAATAAAGCATGTTTCTTGAAATGACATGACGTCAGTCGGAAGTAGTGGTCGTATGGGAGTGTATTAAAAGATTGTCATTTTAATAAGATAGAACGTTTTCCTGAAGGTTATCCTACGCAGGTAGCAGCTTCCAAACATGCTGAAAAATCTTTTATTGTTTTACTGCTGTTTAGGTAGGGGTAAGGTCGTTGTTGGCATCGGCTAATTCGTGTATATAAGGGCAAACATGAGGCTCTCAAGAGTTAAAGGAGATAGCGTCGTGGAAGGGCAGTGCGTATTCACTGTGTCATGTTAACTGCTACCACGAGAATGCTTTATATGTGCATTTGTTTCTCTGTTAATATAGCTTCGAAATGATCATTTAGTTATGAGAAGAAGTTTTAAAACATAGGTGCGACTTACATAAAGTATATAAATACAGAGAGAATTTTTCACTCAGCTGTGTAGCATGAGCTTACATGAAAATCCTGACAAATTAACGCTGGGTGTGCATTTTGTCGATCCAGATGAGTTACCAGATACATTCCCACACTTGAATGTGAGTCTGGTATGCAGCTTTAATCAAGCTGGAGTTCTTGTACTGCATTACTAGCGGCAATACCTCTTAAAGTGCTGAAGATGGAAAATGAGATCTCTTAAGCAAGAACAAAGCTTCAAATTAAGAAATTCAGCATTTGCTCGGGTCGGAGGGACACAGTGCAAATATACATCGTATCAAGTAATACAACCTTATAGTCACATATCCACCAGCAATTAGTCACCAAATTAAATATTACTTCTTCTTACCCACTTGTAAAACTGACAGAGATTACTTCTACGTTATAAGCCTCGATACATACAGACTCTTGAACCAAACTTTTCCACCTATGTGACTGCAGGTCTCATCTGTGCGGTGAACGTGAAGTGACTTGCAACGGAAGACGAAACGTTGGACAATTTAACTGTATGGTGACATTCTCTCACGTGTTGAAAGGTGTTGATGTAGATGACAAAGACAGTAAAAGTGTACGTAGGCCTGTATAGATAGTTTTTAAGGCAATTCGTAGAAAATGTTACGGAGTAGTGTTCGCAAGTAGGGTGAATGAAATGGTCAAAGGAATTGCAAGCGCCGCAGTAAAATTACAGAACCGAGAAGAATAAGCTAATGGTACTGGACACCATACACTTGTAAAATCTATTATTTTTTCCGTCAAAGCTAGCCATAAAGAGAAAGTCACATAAGGGTTTTTAATCATAAATCATGAGTATATTTCACAAACACATCTACAGTTCGAGAATAACTCTTATGACAAACAATGTACGGGGCAGATGTATGTACTTTACTTCTGCCACACTTATCCAAGAGTCTTCAATCTCTCTTTGCGTTATTAGAGGTTTAGTCATGCAGGGCTTTGATATCTCTGCAAGTTTATTCTGTTTACAATATTTAATCTTTCGTAAATGGTTCAGAAACGTCGCCTTATAAAGAATGTGTCACCATCGGAAACAACGAAATTAACAGGATATCAAAATGGTAAGCATGGTGATAACTACTTAATATATGACTCACCGCATTAATGTACCCAAGTAGTTCTGTCAACACAATTTGGAAAATAGATCTAAGAAGTCTTCGTATACTTCACCAATTACTCTGCAACATTTTAATAACGTGCTTCACATCTCCAGAGACAACTGGCCATAGACTTTGTTCCCTCTTGTGGGGTTGCGTAAGACATCGGCAGGGACAGCTGAATCACCATGATACTAACCTTTTCATTGGGTTATGTACTAGAAATTTGTTACTGCCACACTTGCCATTTTAGTATCTTGTAAATTTCGTTGCATCCGATGGTGAAACACGTTATAAGGTAATGTTTCTGAACCATTTTTGAAATATTAAGTGCCATAAATGGAAGAAACGTAGACACATCCAAAACCTCTGTGGCTACACAGCTAATTAGACGAAGGAAGAAAAGTATGACGGAAGTAAGGTATATCTTGCCCCAAAAATAACATAACTCTCGGCCAAACCTCACCTGTATTTTTTACAGTTGAAAAGTCGCCCAAAGCTCAGAGAGGGAGTTAGTATCTATTATGTGGCTGTCGCCTGTCTGGATATCGTTCTTGATACATACATAGTGCAGGTTGCATAAATCGATATCGGTAGGGGCAGCTGTATCACTATGTATGTATACTGCGGCAACTTTACTTGATCGGGTTAGCTCAACGCTGAAACGTTCCTTTCGTCAGCATCTCGGAGCTGCCTTGCTGGCGCAGTCAGAATGCGCGCACTCTTGGCAATGTGCAGAGTGCGAGGTAAATGACGCGGCGCACTGTTCTGCGGTTTTAAAAGAAAACGTTTACTGGCGGACCTGACTTAATTCTCTGCTCTGCTACACCATGAAATGAGTCTAAGGGTCGCCAAACTCGATTTGACCCTCGTGACGAACTTCCCACAACTACAAAGTCAATAATTAAAAGCCCTGTGGGTACGTAACTACTTTTCGAAGAGATTCCGGGGTACGACTACTGGATTGGAATATGTTCACCGTTAACAGATCTACATGCCCCCGCAAACTGAGCGCTCTCATGTCTCGCCAACAATCACAGCAGTAACAAAACAGGAATTCAATTCAAAGTCAGTTCAGAGTCAAACGAAAATATGACTCTCAAGTCTGCGCGGAAACGAATGAAGTTTACTGCCGTGAGTTAACTAGCCAAGACAATCTCTCTTTGTCGAATACCACGTTCAGCTAGCTACTGGCTGCGCGCTCTGCTCTGAGGTTTGTCTTTACCTAGCAAGTCCGTGTTCACTAATCCGCAGCACTCACCGACAAAAACAGGGAAACGCCTAAACAGAATGCCACACCTGCACCCAGGAACACATTTCGAATTCTGTCTGTCTTCCGTATTGCAACAAGTAACTGGCTTGACACCGAAGGGTCACTCGCTGCCGACTTCAGAAATTCACAACGAAAATACCATCTAAGCCCTCTTACCCAGAAACTGACCTTGCCGTAAATAATAGCCTGAGGAGGAGCACACTGTCTCGTCCAGGAAATTATATGGAACAACATTTCTGTGCAGATGGATCGCCCAAAATGGCATAACCAAAGAGTGACAAGGAAACATTCCCAAGTGTAAACAAATTACCTTCATGACACTTGGTGAGTATGAAGAGGAGCCAAAATAATGAAATATTTACGTTTTGTTGTTGCCCAAGTTCAATTTTAAGGGATAAAATACATCTCGAAAGTTAAACTGGCATATTAGGTCCAGAGTGAATAAATTCGAAACCACGATAAATAAAAAATTTGTCATATAAACCTGAAATGTAACTGACGTTCTCGAAAACTGATTAATCAACTTTTGCCAAATATCCCACCATCATTAATTTTGAAAAATGGAAACTTTTTTACGACATAAATTAAAGAACCTATCACATTCATCCACGTTGTATAAAGCTGGTTTCTCAAATAGCATTTTTGGAGTATAAGTTGTACACAATGTGCTTTCGGAGTATATTCTACATACCCAAATGAAATATCTAAACTTTCATTGTTATTCAAATTTTTGCTTTTACTTACCTTTGTTTTATGATTTGAACTGAGATTTTACGTTTTAACTCTTTTACGTTCTCACTTATCTGTCTTTCGTTAATGTTGTTGTTGTCGTCGTCTTCAGTCCTGAGACTGGTTTGATGCAGCTCTCCATGCTACTCTATCCTGTGCAAGCTTCATCATCTCCCAGTACCTACTGCAACCTACATCCTTCTGAATCTGCTTGGTGTATTCATCTCTTGGTCTCCCTCTACGATTTTTACCCTCTACGCTGCCCTCCAATACTAAATTGGTGATCCCTTGATGCCTCAGAACATGTCCTACCAACCGATCTCTTCTTCTAGTCAAGTTGTGCCACAAACGTCTCTTCTCCCCAATCCTATTCAACACCTCATTAGTTATGTGATCTACCCATCTAATCTTCAGCATTCTCCTGTAGCACCACATTTCGAAAGCTTCTATTCTCTTCTTGTCTAAACTATTTATCGTCCATGTTTCACTTCCATACATGGCTACACTCCATACAAATCCTTTTAGAAACGACTTCCTGACATTTAAATTTATACTCGATCTTAACAAATTTCTCTTCTTCAGAAACGCTTTCGTTCCCATTGCCAGTCTACATTTTATATCCTCTCTACTTCGACCATCATCAGTTATTTTACTCCCTAAATAGCAAAACTCCTTTACTACTTCAAGTGTCTCATTTCCTAATCTAATTCCCTCAGCATCACCCGACTTAATTCGACTACATTCCATTATCCTCGTTTTGCTTTTGATGATGTTCATCTTATATCCTCCTTTCAAGACACTATCCACTCCGTTCAACTGCTCTTCCAAGTCCTTTGCTGTCTCTGACAGAATTACAATGTCATCGGCGAACCTCAAAGTTTTTATTTCTTCTCCATGGATTTTAATACCTACTCCAAATTTTTCTTTTGTTTCCTTCACTGCTTGCTCAATATACAGATTGAATAACATCGGGGAGAGGCTGCAACCATGTCTCACTCCCTTCCCAACCGCTGCTTCCCTTTCATGCCCCTCAACTCTTATAACTGCCATTTGGTTTCTATACAAATTGTACATAGCCTTTCGCTCCCTGTATTTTACCCCTGCCACATTCAGAATTTGAAAGAGAGTATTCCAGTCAACATTGTAAAAAGCTTTCTCTAAGTCTACAAACACTAGAAACCTAGGTTTGCCTTTCCTTAATCCAGCTTCTAAGATGAGTCGTTGGGTCAGTATTGCCTCACGTGTTCCAATATTTCTGCGGAATCCAAACTGATCTTCCCCCTAGGTCGGCTTCTACTAGTTTTTCCATTCGTCTGTAAAGAATTCACGTTAGTATTTTGCAGCCGTGACTTATTAAACTGATAGTTCGGTAATTTTCACATCTGTCAACACCTGCTTTCTTTGCGATTGGAATTATTATATTCTTCTTGAAGTCTGAGGGTATTTCGCCTGTCTCATACATCTTGCTCACCAGATGGTAGCGTTTTGTCAGGACTGGCTCTCCCAAGGCCGTCAGTCGTTCTAATGGAATGTTGTCTACTACCGGGGCCTTGTTTCAGCTCAGGTCTTTCAGTGCTCTGTCAAACTCTTCACGCAGTATCATATCTCCCATTTCATCTTCATCTACATCCTCTTCCCTTTCCATAATATTGTCCTCAAGTACATCGCCCTTGTATAAACCCTCTATATATTCCTTCCACCTTTCTGCCTTCCCTTATTTGCTTAGAACTGGGTTTCCATCTGAGGTCTTAATATTCATACAAGTGGTTCTTTTCTCCAAAGGTCTCTTTAATTTTCCTGTAGGCAGTATTTATCTTACCCCTAATGAGATAAGCCTGTACATCGTTACATTTGTCCTCTAGCCATCCCTGCTTAGCCATTTTGCACATCCTGTCGATCTCTTTTTGAGACGTTTGTATTCCTTTTTACCTGCTTCATTTACTGCATTTTATATTTTCTCCTTTCATCAATTAAATTCGTTAATAATAACTCATTATCATGATATAAAATGTTCACAATAATGATTACCTCTAAAGAAATTCTTAAAACATAACTTTTTAACTATACACATAATACACTCGATGGAAAACATAATATGAAACAGAATTCAGCAGGATTTTCAAATTGTGACCGGATATCCTCAGAATATCTTGATTTATACCAGGCATATTTCAGAACACTTGAAAATCTTGGCGAAGAGACGATATTCTATTCTAGTTACTGCAGCGTGATTATATTGCTTCTCGAGTGGGAGTTGACATAATAATTCAGCAGAACTACATCTGAAAATCTCCTCACAAAAGTTCCTCCTACAACGAATGCCACATACAGTACGTCCAACGGCTGTACCTGTCCCGTCGAGCCTTTTGCGATCACCAGATTACCAAGTTATTCGTCCTCAGGTGCGACGCAAAACACGGTTTTTTCTCACTCGCTCAGTTTTATGTGAAATACTTTTTTGTATATCACGGTTTCGGAGATATTACCTCTAAACCTAATGTGACAAATTAACTTCCAGGTTGTGTTTGATCTGTCAAAAGTGAAACTGGGCAACAAGAATTACGTATTTCATTATTTTCACCTCTCAACGTACACATGAGTTTCATCAAGATTGTTTATTTACTTTAGGAAATGTTCCCTTGTAAGTCGCGAAAATTCCTTTCTGCCCATTTTTAAAGTAATAAGTGCTTCCAGTCGAAGGTTTAATTCGTAAAGAAAAGCTAGAAATGCTCTTCGCGATACGAATAACGCAAGACATACCATCTCGGTTAATGTAGAAATGTTGGTGGATTGCTCTTGAAAACTGAGCCTAAGCCATAAAATCCATAACGGTTTGGAGTGTAGACATTGTAGGTATGAGAACTACGTTCAGCTGTCTGTGAAGAGTAGTAAAAATATGACCTATAGGGGTGGAGAAAATTTGGAAACATCAAAAACATCATTACGATGCCGAACACGCTGTAGAAAACCAGTTGGCTTCAATTCGTCTCGGAATGGGGTAAACGCAGCCTATGAATGCTTTTGAAGGGGAACTTGTATCATTCTTCCTGCAACATAATGGCAGCTTCACTTAAAGATTGCGATCACACACTCTTCTCTCAAATGTATACCACAAAGGCTCAATAATATTGCGATCTGGTGATAGTGTTGGCCACGGTAGGTGCGACAATTCGTCCTCGAGCCCACAAAACCAGTCTTGGACGATGCGAGCTGTCTGGACGGGGTTCCTGTAGTCTTCAAATACAGCATCACCGTCGGGGAACAAACGTCGTACCATGGTATGGGATTCACCAGCCAAAATTGCACCACAGTACTTGGCAGTAAAGTGACTCTGCAGAGTAAAAATGGGGCCCATGGAGTACCACGATATGGCTGCCCAAATCGCCAAACCTTCGCCATGTTTGTCCTGGGACGTAAACTCAGCTAGAAGTTGCATATAGTGTGAAACAACTCATTCGACAAAATGGTGCTCTTCCGTTGTTCCCTAGTCCTAGTTTTATGGCTTCAGCACCGCGCTTTCCTATAACGGGCATGTGCATCATTGATGAACGGTTTTTGCTTCCATCTCGTCCTGCAGTTCCCAGGTATGGAGCTCACTCAGTGTTTTGGTGGTGACAGGGTTCGCGTCTGAGACTTCAAATTCTGCAGTGACTTTTACACCAGTCGTTCTCCTACTTTTCATCGCAATCCTCTTCAATGACCGTCCGTCACAACTGCTCGCCACACAAATTGGTCCTCGTTGTTACTTTGCGGGTGACTTATTTCCGCTTTCGCTGTATGCGATGTAAATCTTCGGTACGGCGCCTCTTGAAACACCAAAGGCTTTGGCTGCCTTGATCACGGAAGCACCCACTATACGACCACCAACAACTTGCCAACGTTCGATCCCACTCAGCTCCGACGTAATGCACTCAAAATTACACAGAATGCTGTTCTGACAACGACAGACGCTTGCAGCGAATTGAGGGCATTGCAGAGGTGCCATTCGTGGTCAAATACAACAGCGTAACCAGCATTTATGTTCAAGCGAATACTTCTCGCGATGTTCCCGTACTTCCTTTCCAAGCCCTGTAATGCGATATGTATTACAGGTTCTCTACATCGGCAGACTGCCATGCCAAGGAGCCCGGGTTCGATTCCCGGCTGGGTCGGAGATTTCATCCGCTCAAGGACTGGGTGTTGTTGTCTTCATCATTACCATATCATCCCTCATAGACACGCAAGTCGCCGAAGAGGCGTCAACTAAAAATACTTGCTCCACCTGACCGGTCTACCCGACGGGAGGCCCTCGCCACACATTATTTCCATTTTTTTACCGCAGCAACAGATCCGATTTTTTCAGTATGGCAGGTTACTTACTTGCAATGTCGCAGGCATCAGCCTGTAAGATGAGAGCATCGCTGGTTGTGGCCTTCAAGCACACTAATGGTCGCAGGATGACTCTACATCTACATCCATACTCCGCAAGCCATCTGACGGTGTGTGGCGGAGGGTACCCTGAGTACCTCTATCGGTTCTACCTTCGATTCCAGTCTCGTATTGTTCGTGGAAAGAAAGATTGTCGGTATGCCTCTGTGTGGGCTCTAATCTCTCTGATTTTATCCTCATGGTCTCTTCGCGAGATATGCGTAGGAGGGAGCAATGTACTGCTTGACTCTTCGGTGAAGGTATGTTCTCGAAACTTAAACAAAAGCCCGTACAGAGCTACTGAGCGTCTCTCCTGCAGAGTCTTCCACTGGAGTTTATCTATCATCTCCGTAACGCTTTCGCGATTACTGAATGATCCTGTAACGAAGCGCGCTGCTCTCCGTTGGATCTTCTCTATCTCTTCTATCAACCCTATCTGGTACGGATCCCACACTGCTGAGCAGTATTCAAGCAGTGAGCGAACAAGCGTACTGTAACCTACTTCCTTTGTTTTCGAACTGCATTTCCTTAGGATTCTTCCAACGAATCTGTCTGGCATCTGCTTTACCGACGATGAACTTTATATGATCATTCCATTGTAAATCACTTCTAATGCGTACTCCACATCAAAACAAGAAGGAAAGACAACGTTTATCATTGTTGTTAGCGAGTTCATTACAGACAGAGGACAAACACTGATTACGGAAGGAAAGTAGTAGACTGCTTTACATTCGGGGATTCGCTTTAAGCGACTTACGGAAATCATACAATAGAAATACTAAACCGGGATGTACAGAAGGGTATTTTAACCGCTGTTTTCCGGAATACGGGTCCAGTGCCTTTCCCCTGCGCCACTACGTGTTTTACACCACATAGAATGCAGGATGGGACCCTTGTAAGTACACGAGCTGTGGGGGAATTTGATACATGTGTAGCAGTGCGGAGGTGCGTTAAACAGTGTCCCAGAGGAAAAGTGACTGATTTTATCTTGCATTATTCTTAATGCCATCTGTGAACGGCTACATAAATTAACTACCGTGGTATTTAGGCTGTATGTAGACTACCTTCCCCTTTTAAATTTAACGGAGCTTGCGTCGAAGGCTATTCCCAGTTCCCTTGGTGGAGAAAACAGAGTTAGACTACAGGAAACGTCCACTACCTCATCAATACCTTCTGGGAATACGTAGCTAGCTTTGCTACTGCAACAAAAATTTCCTGTCAGGCAGGACGCAGCACGATATCCTTTATGCAGAGTCATCCACATACACTGAAGGAATCTGCACATGGGGAAAATATTAGTAGGTTCTGACTCCAGCCTTTACGGTGGACCGACTTTGGCGACTAAGGGTGGCCACAAGTTTCTTCAGGTGGGCCGTATCCACCTGAAACCAATCACTCACGATTAGATCCACAGAGGTACCAAACTGCGGGGTGTTGATTGCTACGTTTTACCCACTTTTCCAAACAGTTCAATACATTTTGTACGGCCTTGTGATCGTGTGTGTTAGCCGACAAGTAGAGGTGTGGTAAGGTGACAGTCTGAATCAGGTACGTATGCGTGTAGCACAGCTATGACCATTTCGTAGGACGAGAGTGTCAACAGTATAGCCACAATTAAGATGTAGAAGAAAGAGAAACAATTGGTCACCGAGAACGTTGAAATAAGCCTCCAGATTCAGGTTCACAGTAGCTTGAGAGAGTGGGTTCAAATTAAGGTGCGTGAAACGCTCCCAAAACATCACAGAACAACTTCCGCCCTGAACTTCGCTCTCCAGGCGCTGCTGATTTAATGCCCCACTAGGCTGTCTGTGCACTCGCGACCTTGGAGTCAGTCGCAACTCGTCATTTAATCAGTTAGTTTCATGGCCCATAGATCATTGGAACGAATCAGTTTATAGGATAAGTATACATGATTAGCGTTGACATTAACACATTATTTTTAGTCCAGTTCATACAAATAAACTTATTTTTTCCTGGCTACCAGTTTTTAAATAGAAATTAGTCAGTGGAAGAGTAGTAGTTCTCCAGGAGAAACGATTTTAAATTTGGTTTAAAACTTGATTCGCTACCTGCCAGACGTTTTATGTTACAGGGAAAATGGTTAAAAATTTTTGTTCCTTCACATTAAACTCCGTTCTGAGCCTCTGACCGCTTTAACAATGGGTAAAAAAGGTCACTTTATCTCTAGAGTTGTAGGTGTAAACGTCATTCTCAAATTGTAATGGATTATGTATGACAAGTTTCATTAGCTAATATATGTATTGTGACGACATAGTAAAAATGCCTGGCTGCTTGAAGAGGTACCTGCATGATGTCCGTGGTGAACACCACATATTATTCTTGTTGTTCGCTTTTTTGCAACCACTACTTTCTTTCTAAGCGATGAATTACCCCTGAAAATTATTTCGTATGATGCTTACTGATTGAAAATTGCGAAATACGTTAGGAGGTTGATACGTTTGTTTCCAATATTAGCAGTAATACGAATAGCAAAAGTAGCTGATCTCAGCTGTTTGAGGAGCTGTGTGATATGCTTCTACATCTGAAAATTTGGAGCATTATACCCTATGTACTGACTCCCGCTCAATTGTTGGTATGATTATTGTAGTGAGCTGAATGCAGTGGGTTTTGTCGAAATGTATGAAGAGTCCACTTTCAGAAAACCACTTAATTCTTCGAAAAATATTATTTACCAACTCTTAAATTGCCTTCTCTATAATGAGATTTATTGTAACACTAGTATCTACAAAAATATTAATTACACTTGCTGAACGTTAAGTGGGAGGCCATTCACATATACAAAAAAATAGGAGTGGATCGAAAATTGAACCCTATGCGACCCCTTTGTGGTGGTGTCTTTTTTTCCCATTCGCTAAAATTTTCTACCTTTCCGAAATTGTCTGAAATATTCAGCGCAACCTTTTGCATTCTATTTGTTAACAATGATTCATACCAGCTGTGTATAAAGCCATCAGTTCCATAAACTTGAGTTTTTATGGAATTGCACGCCTCCAGTCAACAATAGTCCAGTTTAACTCACAGAAGACGTGCTGCTGTGAGCAACGGTCATTGGCGAGGCACCTGACTGCCCAGTTCCCCTCTCAGCTTTCATTCGCGAACTCCCCCCTGCGGGTTCGGGGGCAAGAATAGGCCCGCGGTATTCCTGCCTGTCGTAAGAGGCGACTAAAAGGAGTCTCAAATGTTTTGGCCTTAATGTGATGGTCCCCCTTGGGGTTTGACCTCCATTTTTCAAAATTCTACAGAAGTACGAGCCTTTTGGGGAAGGACACCTTACATGGTGTACCACTGGTCCTAAGTGCACTAAGACCTTGGCACTCAGCATTGCACCGGCGTTGTCACCATACCCATTATTCCTCAAATTGGGCCTAAACGCCTGATGAGTTGTCCAAGTTACGCCCATAGTGCATCTCCATCTGCACCAGCGATCATGATGGACTTTCCATGGCACCAGAAATCCAGCACGGTAGCCAGCCCGTTGTGGTGGGGTCGTCATGTACCCTCTAGGTTGTAGCCCCCTGACAACACAGGGATCGTACTGCCGATACCTGAGCTGCACCCTCCCCACGTTGGCCAAGGAGTAGATGCCCGTCTCCTTGGGGCATCAGGACTCCCGGCAATGGTCATCCTGCCAGGTGGCCCTTGCTGCGGCTGGGTGGCGCCCGTGGGGAGAGCCCCTGGTCGGAGTGGGTGGTATCGGGGCGGACGTTTCGCACATGAAACGCCAACACGTATCAGGTCGCTCTGCGGCCGAGTCTTCCAAAAGAAAAGGTACCGTTTCTAGTTCTGGTTCTCCTGCCCTTTCCCCCTTGGCCACTCCATGGGAGGAGGGACAGGCCCGCCGGCTTGGGGCGAAGTACTTCCCCCGCTATTTGGTCTGTTCTCGAACAGATGGGGGGACGTTCGCCACCTCCAAGCCCATGTTCTTTGTTCAACACATTGAGGACGTCTTCGGGGAAATCGAGGCTCTCAGAAAGATGCGATCAGGGTCCGTTCTTATCAAGACCACCTCTGCCACACAATCGGCGGGACTCCAGGCGTGCGACCGCCTAGGGGACATCCCAGTCTCCCTTGTCCCACATCTGGCACTAAATAGGACGCAGGGGGTTATTTTTCATCGTGACCTCCTGCTACAATCTGATGAGGAGCTCAGGGCCAACCTGGAGCGCCGCGGCGTGCATTTCGTCCGGCGAGTCCAGCGCGGCCCCAAAGACCGTCGCATCGACACCGGGGCCTTTATCCTCGCCTTCGAGGGGGACGTTCTCCCGGAGAAGGTAAAGGTGATGTGCTACCGGTGCGACGTGCGACCTTACGTCCCGCCTCCTATGCGCTGTTTTAGGTGTTTGCGCTTTGGGCACATGTCGTCCCGGTGTGAGGCTGAGCCCCTTTGTGGCGACTGTGGACGTCCTCTTCGTGAGGAACATACTTGCACCCCACCACCTCGGTGCCCTAATTGTCCTGGCGTCCACTTGCCTAGGTCCCCAGACTGCCCCGCCTATCAGAAGGAGAAAAAGATACAAGAAATCAAAACTTTGGATCGGCTCTCTTATTCTGAGGCCAGGAAGAAGTATGTCCGCCTTCATCCCGTGTCACTGGCCACTTCGTTTGCCTCAGTTGTGTCCACTCCTTCCGCTGTATCCTCACCTCTATCCTGTCCCCCCTCCGCCTCCTCTGCCCGTCAGGGGGCTCTGCCTCCGCCTCCCAAATCTCTCCCTTCCAACTCCTCCTCCCCCGCGGCCCCCACCCCCCCTGCCCCAGGGGCCACCCTTCCTCCTCCTCCTCCCCCACGCCACCTGAGAAGCGATCCTCTTCTCAGGCATCCATCGGGGAAACGTTCCGGACCCCAGCTTCCGAGGTCCGGCGTTCGAAAACGGACACCGCGCGTGAGGACCTTCTTCGGGTCCAGCCCACCATCCCTGTGCCTCCTCGGCCTTCCAAGAAGGCCTCCAAGAAGAAGTCTCTATCCCCCTCTCCACCCCGGCGCGTTTCATCTGACGCTTCATCCGTGAGTCGCTGCTCCCGGCCGTCCTCAGTTTCGCCGGGACGCTCTGCTGCCAGGCGTTCCGCCGGCCTTTTGTCGGCAAATGATGCGGCCCCTCCTACACAATCAGGAACAGCGGCCGCAGCTGGCGACGAGTCGATGGAACCGGATCCGCCTGCCGTCAGTTGTAGCGTTGTTGCCTCGCAACCTGGCCCTCCGCGGCCATCGAGGTGACCAGCTCTTCCCCGTCTCGTTCCCCCAACTTTTTGACTAGCAATGGCGTTGTTTCATTGGAACATAAGAAGTATTCGATCTAATCGGGAGGAATTACAACTGCTCCTCCGCCTGCACTGTCCGCTCGTCCTTGGTCTCCAGGAAACCAAGTTGCGCCCGACTGACCGTATTGCCTTTTCCCACTATACCTCGGAGCGGTATGACCTCGCCCCTGTGGACGGTATCCCAGCTCATGGTGGGGTCATATTGCTCGTTCGGGACGATGTCTATTACCATCCCATCCCATTGACCACCCCACTCCAAGCAATAGCTGTCCGCATTACTCTTTCTGCTTTTACTTTTTCAGTTTGTACCGTCTACACTCCACCGTCATCTGCTGTTAGTCGGGCTGACATTATGCACCTGATCGATCAGCTTCCCCCGCCGTTCTTATTGTTTGGCGACTTCAATGCCCATCATCCCCTTTGGGGCTCTCCTGCATCCTGTCAAAGAGGCTCACTCTTAGCGGATGTCTTCAACCATCTCAATCTTGTCTGCCTCAATACCGGCGCCCCGACTTTCCTCTCGGACTCTACTCATACCTACTCCCACTTGGACCTCTCGATCTGTTCTACCACTCTTGCCCGTCGGTTCGAGTGGTATGTCCTTTCTGACACCTATTCGAGCGACCACTTCCCCTGTGTCGTTCGTATCCTGCACCACACCCCATCCCGACGACCTTCGCGCTGGAACATACTGAAAGCTGACTGGGGACTTTACTCCTCCCTGGCGACCTTTCCGGACCGCGATTTTTCCAGTTCTGACAGTCAGGTCGAATACCGCACGGCTGTTATTATCAATGCTGCCGAACGTTCCATACCTCGTACTACTTCTTCTTCACGTCGCGTTTCCGTCCCCTGGTGGAACGAGGCTTGTAGGGACGCTATCCGTGCTCGACGACGTGCTTTACGCACCTTTCGCCGCCATCCTACGTTGGCGAATTGTATTGAATACAAACGACTCCGAGCGCAATGCCGTAGAGTCATCAAAGACAGCAAAAAAGCTTGCTGGGCCTCTTTCACGAGCTCCTTTACCAGTTTTACTCCCTCTTCCGTTGTTTGGGGTAGCCTGCGCCGGCTGTCGGGCATTAAGGCCCACTCCTCAGTACCTGGCCTGACCTCAGGTACTGAGGTCCTTGTTGATCCTGTGGCTGTCTCCAACGCCTTTGGCCGCTTTTTCGCGGAGGTTTCAAGCTCCGCCCATTACCATCCTGCCTTCCTTCCCAGGAAAGAGGCAGACGAGGCTCGGCGACCTTCCTTCCACTCGCTGAATCTGGAGACTTACAATGCCCCCTTTACTATGCGGGAACTCGAACGTGCGCTTGCACTGTCCCGGTCCTCTGCTCCGGGGCCAGATGCCATTCACGTTCAGATGCTGGCACACCTTTCTCCGGCGGGCAAAAGCTTCCTTCTTCGTACCTACAATCGCGTCTGGACCGAAGGTCAGGTCCCCATGCGTTGGCGTGACGCCGTTGTTGTTCCTATACCCAAACCCGGGAAGGATAGACACCTTCCTTCTAGTTACCGCCCCATTTCTCTTACAAGCTGTGTCTGTAAGGTGATGGAGCGCATGGTTAATGCTCGGTTAGTTTGGATTCTTGAATCTCGACGACTACTTACTAATGTCCAATGCGGCTTTCGTCGCCGCCGCTCCGCTGTTGACCACCTTGTGACCTTGTCGACATTCATCATGAACAACTTTTTGCGAAGGCGCCAAACGGTAGCCGTGTTCTTCGACTTGGAGAAGGCTTATGATACCTGTTGGAGAGGAGGTATCCTCCGCACTATGCACAGGTGGGGCCTACGCGGTCGTCTGCCCCTTTTTATTGATTCCTTTTTAACGGATCGAAAGTTTAGGGTACGTGTGGGTTCCGTATTGTCCGACGTCTTCCTCCAGGAGAACGGAGTGCCTCAGGGCTCCGTCTTGAGCGTAGCCCTTTTTGCCATCGCGATCAATCCAATTATGGATTGCATTCCACCTAATGTCTCAGGCTCTCTCTTTGTCGATGACTTCGCGATCTACTGCAGTGCCCAGAGAACATGCCTCCTGGAGCGCTGCCTCCAGCGTTGTCTAGACAGCCTCTACTCATGGAGCGTGGCAAATGGCTTCCGGTTCTCTGAAGAGAAGACGGTTTGTATCAACTTTTGGCGATATAAAGCGTTCCTTCCGCCATCCTTACATCTCGGTCCCGTTGTTCTCCC
The DNA here is from genome assembly GCF_023864345.2 of Schistocerca serialis cubense. Classification (NCBI taxonomy): domain Eukaryota; kingdom Metazoa; phylum Arthropoda; class Insecta; order Orthoptera; family Acrididae; genus Schistocerca; species Schistocerca serialis. The sequence continues at coordinate 385,385,690 of NC_064645.1, forward strand.
ATTCGTGGACACAACTAAGTTTCTAGGGCTCACGTTGGACCGGAAACTGTGTTGGTCTCCACATGTCTCTTATTTGGCAGCCCGTTGTACACGTTCCCTTAATGTCCTCAGAGTTCTTAGCGGTTCATCTTGGGGAGCGGATCGCACTGTCCTGCTTCGCTTGTATCGGTCCATAGTCCGATCGAAGCTGGATTATGGGAGCTTCGTCTACTCGTCCGCTCGGCCATCCCTCTTACGCCGGCTCAACTCCATCCACCATCGGGGGATACGTCTTGCGACCGGAGTCTTCTACACTAGTCCTGTCGAGAGTCTTTACGCTGAAGCTGCCGAGTTACCGTTGACCTACCGGCGCGACATACTGCTGTGTCGGTATGCCTGCCGGCTGTTGTCTATGCCCGAACACCCCTGTTACAAGTCCTTCTTCGCCGATTCTCTCGACCGTCAGTACGGGTTATATGTGTCTGCCCTGCTGCCCCCCGGAGTCCGCTTCCGTCGCCTGCTTCGACAATTGGATTTTGCCCTCCCTACCACCTTCAGAGAGGGTGAGAGCCCGACACCACCTTGGCTCCAGGCTCCGGTTCGTATTTATTTCGACCTCAGCTCACTCCCGAAGGAGGGTACTCCGGCTGCAGTGTATTGCTCACGGTTTGTCGAACTTCGTGCTCGACTTGCTGGTCACACCTTTATTTACACCGATGGCTCCAAAACTGACGATGGTGTCGGCTGTGCCTTTGTCGTCGGGACCGCCACTATTAAATACCGGCTCCTTGACCAATGTTCCAGCTTTATGGCCGAGCTTTTTGCTCTCCATCAGGCCATTCAGTATGCCCGCCGCCATCGCCGTTCATCGTATGTACTCTGCACTGACTCACTCAGTGCTCTTCAGAGCCTTGGGGCTCCCTATCCGGTCCATCCCTTGATTCAACGAATACAGCAGTCCCTCCATTGTTTCGCTGATAATGGCGGTTCTGTCAGCTTTCTGTGGGTCCCCGGACATGTAGGAGTGCCTGGGAATGAGGCTGCGGATGCTGCAGCCAAGGCTGCAGTCCTCCAGCCTCGGCCAGCCTCCCATTGTGTCCCGTCATCTGACGTTTGTGGGGATGTATGTAAGAGGCTTGTGTCCTTGTGGTGGGATGCTTGGTCATCCCTCCAAGGAAACAAGCTCCAGGCAGTAAAACCGCTCCCAACTGCTTGGACAACTTCCTCCCGACCATCTCGGCGCGAGGAGGTCCTTCTGACCAGGTTGCGGATTGGGCATTGCCAGTTTAGCCACCGCTACCTGCTCTCTGGTGACCCAGCCCCGCAGTGCCCTTGTGGTCAGGCATTAACGGTGCGCCATGTTTTATTGTCGTGTCCCCGTTTTAGTCAATTTCGTGTTGTCCTGTCCCTGCCATCTACCTTACCGGATGTTTTAGCTGATGACGCTCGAGCAGCTGCTCGTCTTCTGCGTTTTATAACTTTAACTGGCTTGACCAAAGACATTTAACCTTTTTACTTATTTCATCTGCATCTTTGTCAGGTCCTTTTGATGTCCCCCCATCCCCTTGAGTTTTAGCAGGTTCCTTGTGCTCTAACACCAGTGACTGGGCGCTAATGACCTCAGCAGTTGAGCGCCCTTAAACCCTACCAAAAAAAAAAAAAAAATTCGCGAACTGGTTGCGATGCACCAGAACTTTATGTCGGTTTTGAAACTGATTACAACAATGAGTCACACATGCATCCAGTCCTTGTCGTCTAGAATCCTTTTATGGCGTCTATTCTTAAGCTATGTTACGTGACTGTGAATGGTATACCATTCCTTGTAGTCACGTCGAACATTCGGCGTCGATGTTTCAACAAATCGGGAAACTTCGTGCATATTTTCATTTAATTTTTTAAAAATATTTCATCCTCACTCGTAAAAGGAGAGAGTGAGATGATGAGAGAGCTTATGCTCTTTTCAGTCATAGTTTTGACTGTTCTGTTGAAAAAGGAGAACAGTGACTTATAATAGGTATGGATTAAGGCGTTGTTCGCCTTACAGGCAAGGTAAATCCCTGTATAATGTCACCTAGGTGTTGCTATAGGCCCCTTTCTATTGTACCACGTCCACCCGTATTATTGCGTTGAACTCAATGAACCAGTTGTCGTGTACACACCACACACACACACACACACACACACACACACACACACACACACACACACACACACACACCCCAATCCCCCTCCCCCCCCCCCCCCACACACACACACACACACACACACTCGCACACACACACAGAGAGAGAGAGAGAGAGAGAGAGAGAGAGAGAGAATACATTACACATTGCTAAGTCCAAAGCACTCTACATATGTTTGGAAGTAACAATGTGTAAGGATAAGAAGTTGCGCGACTATACAAGGCCAATGTAGGTAAAGCAAATAAACCCAACAACCATGACGGTTGGTGCTTAAAATGACTGAGGGTTCACTGCTTTTACTGCATTGTGCAGTTTATCTTTACCTGTCCAAATATTTCTGTAGCTCTTAATTACATTATAATGAGCCTGACGATGTTCATGGGGTTGAATCTTCTGTGGAGTTAGTTACATTTATAGGTAACGTCCATCCTCCATTCCAGTTTCCTGTCGAATTTGTCTTTGACTCCTTCGTTGAAATCTGGATTCCTGTGGATCGGTTCCTTTTCAGTAGATGGTACGGAAAGATCAGATAGCCGATTTTCATCCATGGTACTTCTGAGAAACGTTTTCGTTCACGACAAAGTGGAGTTTTGTCGTTAACTTAGCTTTATTTAAGAATGATTAGGACAGCAAACAGCAGAAACAATTTTTTTAGGAAATTTACTTTTCACTGAAGGAAAGAAGTGCTGGGAAAGTAAATTAGTGGCCAGTAAGTGACTGGAAAATTCAAACCTCTGTTTGGTTTGCTGAATTTTTATGTCACATATGATCAACTTTCTCTCTAATTAAAAAAAATCATTTTCGAATTATGCCCTTACTTGCTTCATTCAGACGGGTTCAATGCTGCGCTTTCATTGACTGTACAAGATATCCACATGCGGTATTAGTTTATAAAACACCTCTAAGCAAAGTTTGGTTGTTACAGTTTAAGACTTCAATCATATACTTGATTCGTAGTTGTCGTCTGGTTGCCGGTATCTTTAACGTGTTGAAGATATTCTAGAATGGCTTCTTTATTTTCATGAACAGTAAGGAGTATTCTCCATATAAAGTTTAATCTTGTGGCTAATACACGAGACCCTTCGTTCCACAACTGCATCTAGAAAAGCCCCTCTTAGCGGTGAATGACAGAAGAATATTGATACCTCTGCAATAGTGCTGAAAAATGGTATTAGTTGTCTATTTTGACTTGTAGAGTGGGCATAAATTAAGTTTAGTTGGTGCGCATAGCAGTGCACTTAATTCTCGAAATGATAATCTTGTCCTGTAATTGTTTGAACCCTTGCCTCTTGGCCACGCATGACGCAAGCACCATCCGAACTGAGAGATGTTACTTTTTCTTTCTGTTCTTGGACAGGCGAGGACATTTTTAATGGAAGCTGCTAAGGAGGGAGTATTGATACTAGTTGCATTTAAAGGTGTCGCCGAGCGGTTCTAGGCGTTTCAGTCTGGAACCGCGCGACCGCCACGGTCTCAGGTTCGAATCTTGCCTAGGGCATGGATGTGTGATGTCCTTAGGTTAGTTAGGTTTAAGTAGTTCCACGTCTAGGGGACTGATGACCTCAGATGTTAAGTTCCATAGTGCTCAGACCCAAAGGTGTCGAAAATCTTTCAACAGGTTCCCCAGCAGTCAATAGATAACGAAATAATACAAACGAATGAAATTTAGAAGACACATCAGAAGTTTCATGTGCAATCACAAACACAAAATATGCCTCGGCTTTTTCTACATTCATGTCGTCATGACGCACATGTATCACAGGCTCTAGTATATCATTTTGTATGTCCTTTGATGTATCCTTCAAGACGATGCCATTGTTCATGTGCTCTTTTATCACTGCACCTAAAATCAAGTGGAATTTATTAGCCCATTGAATATTCCAGGGCAGTTAGGTTCTGCTGTTTCATCATGTCCATGTAAGAAAAGTTTGTACTCATTGCAGAACAGTCAATTATTTTGGAAAGAATATTACGGTTTTTCCTACGTTGTCATTGTGTCGTTCTATCTTTTGTCTGGAAGTTAAGCTAAGTTGTGCCTGATTTCTATTTTTTCAAGGGATGATAAATCTAAATAAGCTTTGAGTGCAGTAAATTTCTCGCACTTCTCGACCTTCTGTGTTGGATGCCTTAGATGTGATGTGCTAGTGCATGTCCAGCTTGTGTCTTTAACCTTAGCAAACAACAAGCATTGAAAACAACACGGTTTCTTAGAGGAAATGTAGCTGCAAATTCAACTACTTGTTTTATGTATTTACATGAAAAGAATGCTTAATACCTTACCTCAGTGTGTTTGTACTTATTTGGATTCGAGCTGGGAGTTGGCCTACCAAGCTTCTTTATTTCATACTTCTCTTCCAAGCTTAAAGCTAAGAAATTGGTTTCTAAAAGATACTAAACGCTGTTCATTTTTCAGGTGAATATGTGTATCAACACTAAATCACAAGAAATAACTGAATACACTGTTAAGCGATTGTAAAAAATTAACCCATTGCAATGAAGACACAGTTGCTAATTGTTTCGATTGTGGACTGTAGCTTTTCAGTTAGGACCAATGCGTGCATTTCCGTGGAAGTCCATTTCGCATTTGAGCTGACTGTTTCACCAGCGCAAATGCACGTATTACTAGAAGCGTATCCTCTTGCCCCTCTCTGCCTAAGGTATACCCTTAAGCTTACTCGTGGAGGTCTAGAAGAGACGCTGAACCTCGGCTCTTCTTGGTTAATGCTCTGGAACGTATGCGTGCTGTCTGAACTTCTTAAAAGTTTTTCATACTATGAAAATACTTCGAAAATGCAGATAAAATGACTTCATACGAGAAAAACAAACAATTTTTAAATATATACATATATAATTTGAACTATCATCTTTTTCTGGGGTTTCAGTGACTGCAAGAAGCGCCGCCACACTAGACAATCACTGCTTGTTCCGGGACTAGGAACTGGCAGTTCGTCTAGAATTATGAATACATATAAACCGCCTGTGATATCCATACTTGTGAACTGCTCCAATGTACGGCACCCAAATAAAGGCTAACAAGTGGACGCGGACTGTTCACAAAGAAAGCGGGTGCGAGTTGCCTGTAGCACGTTTGTCTAGCGAGGATGTGTAACAGGTACACACTGGAGGTAAGGCGCCGAACATCCTGGGGGAACTTGATTAAGTAACTGCTTACTAACTACGAATATTGTCAGCCTCCTACCTGCTTGTCCCCTAGAGATAACGCAGAGAAATAAGACAAACAGCACTTTGCAGGGAGGCCTGTTAGCTGTCTCTTATCCACGCTTCTTGATTTTCATTTATTAACTTTTAGTGGCAATAAAGAAAAGCAAGTAAGAGCCTGATTACGTTCATTCATTAAACCAATATCCGTGGAAGCTAACTGTGTTCAGAACACCGCAACAAGACGCGGTGAAATGATTCACAGTATTAGAAGACACGCAAATCTTCACACGACCGTTCATCAACGCACTGTTCAACGCAACAAATAACTTTCGGTAACTCGTTACACTATGCAGTACAAAGGGCGTGTTGCATTTGTTCATAACTGATATAAAACGTCTAGAGAGCTGTTACACACGAACGGTTTCCGAGTCACTGTTATTTGCACCGAGTAATTATCGGCATCGTACGACCGCGCGACTCGTGTTGCCTCGCTCGCACCCGGTAGAAATGAGTTACAGTTATAGTTTGGCATCTGCTTATTCAGCGCGCGTCTCTGATTGGTCCATCGTCTTCCACCCATAACGACTACGTTAAACGTTACTTTACTTAATGAATTTATGAAACTTCTGTCAGTGCAGTTAATGTTGACGGTATGGCTGGACGAGTATGGTAGTGTTCAAAAAATAAATATTAACTAACAACACTGTACTGCTTCGCGTTACGCTCAGTATTTGTTGGCCTGCTGTCATACGGTGCTCCAGCATGATACTCTCACCACTAGCAAACGCGTTCCCACGGTCTGAAACCATCTACTACGCATCTCAGTGCGCGCTACTCGCTCCCTACCTTGCTACTACAGAAATTTCTTGTCCGACTTATAGGAAGTCGAAGTAAAAATAAAACTAAATCGGCGAAAAATGTGCTGTAAAATTAAAAAAAAGGAAAACCACAACCGCGCACTTCCATGTGGTTTACGGGGTGTATATGTGGAGAAAACTGTGCAAACAAGCCAATGTATATGGAAAACCGAAAGAATTTTTTTTTGGGGGCGATGCGTTGTTGGTGAAAGACACCTGTGATCAGTTGCCACTGGAGTTAGGCGAAGTGTTATGACAGCTGGGATGGCTTTTCATAGGCAGAGTCACACCATTAGCCTTGGTTAAGTATGAAATGAGAACACTTATAAAATACTTTCGAAACACTAACATACTTTCTGTGCTATGCCCTTCTCCTAACAGCACAGTAACGCCGGTAAACAGTTCGTGCCGGCCGGACCTCCCCAGTAATCATGGCGAAGTTACGCTGGTGTGCCTGGCACGTGGGCCTGCTGACCTACTTACCGCCCGCTGGCTCGCCGGTGCGTCATACGGCCCTCCTCAGGTCCTGCGTCAGACCGCCCCATGTATTCCGGGCGCGGTGCCCTGCCGTCATAGTACCTGCCACTAGGCAACCCGCAGAGGCAGCTAGGCAGGGGCTAGTTGTCCACTACAGCGTTTGTACTACACCGACGAGCCAAAGCAGTATGACCACTGCCCATCACGTGACCTAAAGTCATCTGATGGTGTTCCTGATACCTGACGCGGTAAGAATGCTACGAGGGGCGTTCAATAAGAAATGTAACATTTTTTCTTTTTTTATTTTCATCATGGCAGCGACAACAGCAACCGTTACGAAATTGTCTCGAATGGAAAACAGAGCACATTTGCACTAAATTGTTTATTATAAACCTTGACCATGGTTACTGCTATAATAATAATAATAATAATAATAATAATAATAATCCCCGTGGAGGCCCGGGAAAAGAATAGGCCTCCGGTATATTCTGCCAGTCGTAAAAGGCGACGAAAAGAACAAACCACCAATAGGGCTAACCCCCCTTTTAGTGTGATTAGTTGGTTCAGGACAGAACTAAAGAAGCCTCGGACAAGCGCCGTCATGGTCGGGGACAACGCTTGAACCCTATGCCCGCCCACAATGGTAACGACACTGCTAGCCACACGGAAAATGATTTAAATCCAAATAGAGGTGTTTTGCAGGATATGCTTCCTGCAACCACCCTAGAAGGAAAACAAAGACAGAGGATGAGATGGTCAGATGAAGTTAATCGACACCTCATGTTCTGTTATTACCAAGCAACAAACCTAGGAACCAACACAACTGGATATAGATCACAAGCATACACAACATTTATTACCAGATACCCAGAATTAAAATTTTTAACAGAACAACGACTAGCTGATCAGATCCGTGTAATAATAAAAAATAACAGGATACCCCAGTCAGAATTAGAAAACATCAAACAACAAGTACAACAAATACTGGAACAAAATAATGTGCAATCAGAAGAAGAAGAAAATACAGTAATGGACTCAAACATCCCAGAGCAAACAAACAAAGAACAACACGCACCAATAAAACAATCAGAGGAAAACGAAATCTTAAGACAGCCACCAGAACAAGCACAAATAGAACACGAAGTGACACAGATGTTAGATATAGAAGAAAAATTTCAGCTAACATATATAGAATACAAAGACACAAATACAGACATTAGACCATTCTTGCATAGACCACCAAATAACCCACAAGTCGAAACAACAATAAAAACTATCAACACAATCATACACAACAAAATAAATGAAAATACAACTATGGAAGAGTTAAAACTACTGGTTTATATAGGAGCACTCACTACACTAAATATACACACTAGGCAGAGATCAGAACCAACCAACACACAGAAGAAACCCACAAAAGCAGCATGGCAACACAGGCTACAGACCAAAATAGAAAAACTGAGAAGACATCGGACAGCTAACACAATTTATAAGAAATGAAATCTCGGAAAAAAAAACGAAAAAGGTTAGGTAAAATCTCACAAGAAGCGACAGAGCAATTAGACGAAAAGAAGCAGAAATTACAAGCATTAGCCAAACGACTCAGAAGATACAAAAAAAGTGAAAATAGAAGGAAACAAAACCAAACATTCAACACAAACCAAAAGAAATTTTACCAGACAATAGATAACAAACACATTAAAATAAACAATCCACCAAACATAACAGACATGGAACACTTCTGGAGCAACATATAGTCAAACCCGGTACAACATAACAGGCATGCACGGTGGATACAAGCAGAAACAGACACATAAAAGATGATACCACAAATGCCTGAAGTGATAATTTTGCAACATGAAGTCACCCAAGCAATTAATTCTACTCACAATTGGAAAGCCCCTGGAAATGATAAAATAGCAAATTTCTGGTTAAAGAAGTTCACCTCAACACATTCACATCTAACTAAATTATTTAACAGTTACATTGCAGACCCATACACATTCCCTGATACACTTACACATGGAATAACTTACCTGAAACCTAAAGATCAAGCAGACACAGCGAACCCAGCTGAATATCGCCCCGTAACATGCCTACCAACAATATACAAAATATTAACTTCAGTCATTACACAGAAATTAATGACACATACAACACAGAACAAAATTATAAATGAAGAACAAGAAGGCTGTTGCAAAGGAGCACGAGGATGTAAAGAGCAACTGATAATAGATGCAGAGGTGACATATCAAGCTAAAACTAAACAAAGGTCGCTACACTACGCATACATTAATTACCAAAAAGCTTTTGATAGTGTACCCCACTCATGGTTACTACAAATATTGGAAATATACAAAGTAGATCCTAAATTGATACAGTTCCTAAACATAGTAATGAAAAATTGGAAAACCACACTTAATATCCAAACAAATTCAAATAATATCACATCACAGCCAATAAAGATTAAGCGTGCAATACACCAAGGGGACTCATTAAGTCCTTTCTGGTTCTGCCTTGCTCTGAACCCACTATCCAACATGCTAAATAATACAAATTATGGATACAATGTTACTGGAACATACCCACACAAAATTACACATTTGCTATACATGTATCATCTAAAACTACTGGCAGCAACAAATCAACAACTCAACCAATTACTAAAGATAACAGAAGGATTCAGCAATGATAGAAGTATGGCTTTTGGAACAGACAAATGTAAGAAAAATAGCATAGTCAAGGGAAAACACACTAAACAAGAAGATTACATATTGGATAACCACAGCGACTGCATAGAAGCGATGGAAAAAACGGATGCCTATAAATATCTAGGATACAGACAAAAAATAGGAATAGATAATACAAATATTAAGGAAGAACTAAAAGAAAATATAGACAAAGACTAATAAAAATACTGAAAACAGAATTGACAGCAAGAAACAAGACAAAAGCTATAAATACTTATGCTATACCAATATTGACCTACTCATTTGGAGTAGTGAAATGGAGTAACACAGACCTAGAAGCACTCAATACACTTACACGATCACAATGCCACAAATGTAGAATACATCACATACATTCAGCAACAGAAAGATTCACATTAAGCAGAAAGGAAGGAGTAAGGGGATTTATCGACATAAAAAACCTACATTATGGACAGGTAGACAATTTAAGAAAATTCTTTCTAGAACGAGCAGAAACTAGCAAAATACACAAGGCAATCACTCATATAAATACATCGGCTACACCACTGCAATTTCATAACCACTTCTACAACCCTTTAGATCACATAACATCAACAGATACGAAGAAAGTAAATTGGAAAAAGAAAACACTACATGGCAAGCACCCGTATCATCTAACACAGCCACACATCGATCAAGACGCATCCAACACATGGCTAAGAAAAGGCAATATATACAGTGAGACAGAAGGATTCATGACTGCAATACAGGATCAAACAATAAACACCAGGTATTACAGCAAGCATATTATTAAAGACCCCAATACCACAACGGATAAATGCAGACTTTGTAAACAACAAATAGAAACAGTAGATCACATCACAAGCGGATGTACAATACTAGCAAATACAGAATACCCCAGAAGACATGACAATGTCGCAAAAATAATACATCAACAGCTTGCCTTACAACATAAACTTTTAAAACAACACGTTCCTACATACAAGTATACACCACAAAATGTACTGGAGAGTGATGAATACAAATTACAAATTATACTGGAACAGAACCATTATAACAGATAAAACAACGCCACATAACAAACCTGACATCATACTCACCAATAAAAAGAAGAAATTAACACAACTAATCGAGATATCCATACCCAATACAACAAATATACAAAAGAAAACAGGAGAAAAAATTGAAAAATACATCCAACTGGCTGAGGAAGTCAAAGACATGTGGCATCAGGATAAAGTTGACATCATACCAATTATACTATCAACTACAGGAGTCATACCACGCAGTGTCCACCAGTACATCAATGCAATACAGCTACATCCAAACATATATATGCAACTGCAGAAGTCCGTAATTATTGATACAAGTTCAATTACCCGAAAGTTCCTAAATGCAATATAACACATACCGTACAGTTAAAAGGAAGTGACGCTTTATCAAGGTCCGCGTCACTCCATTTTTAACCGGACTTAACGTCAGAGAAAGTGAAGGAAATAATAATAATAGCCTTTTTCAGAAGTCCTAAAAAGTGATCAAAATAACATCTACACCAGTGATACAATCTACATATAAACTTCAAAATTACGTTAGTGATAACATGTTACATACATACACAATAATAAATAAAGAAGTCTTAGCCCAACGGCTGCGTCAAGACCAATAAAACAACTCAAACAGGCATAAGCCTGTTTCGAACATAAGTAACATTACATATGGCACCGTATGTCCTACACCTAAATCTACATTTATACTCCGCAAGCCGCCCAACGGTGTGTGGCGGATGGCACTTTACGTGCCACTGTCATTACCTCCCTTTTGTGTTCCAGTCGCGTATGGTTCGCGGGAAGAACGACTACCGGAAAGCCTCCGTGCGCGCTCGAATCTCTCTAATTTTACATTCGTGATCTTCTCCGGAGGTATAAGTAGGGGGAAGCAATATATTCGATAACTCGACCAGAAACGCACCCTCTCGAACCCTGGCGAGCAAGCTACACCGCGATGCAGAGCGCCTCTCTCGCAGAGTCTGCTACTTGAGTTTGCTAAACATCTCCGTAACGCTATCACGGTTACCAAATAACCCTGTGACGAAACGCGCCGCTCTTCTTTGGATCTTCTCTATCTCCTCCGTCAACCCGATCTGGTACGGATCCCACACTGATGAGCAATACTCAAGTATAGGTCGAACCAGTGTTTTGTAAGCCACCTCCTTTGTCGATGGACTAAATTTTCTAAGGACTCTTCCAATGAATCTCAACCTGGTACCCGCCTTACCAACAATTAATTTTATGTGATCATTCCACTTCAAATCGTTCCGCACGCATACTCTCAGATATTTTACAGAAGTAACTGCTACCAGTGTTTGTTCCGCTATCATATAATCATACAATAAAGGATCCTTCTTTCTATGTATTATCAATACATTACATTTATCTATATTAAGGGCCAGTTGCCACTCCCTGCACCAAGTGCCTATCAGCTGCAGATCTTCCTGCATTTCGCTGCAATTTTCTAATACTGCAACTTCTATGTATACTACAGCATCATTCGCGAAAAGCCGCATGGAACTTCCGACACTATCTACTAGGTCATTTATATATACACTCCTGGAAATGGAAAAAAGAGCACATTGACACCGGTGTGTCAGACCCACCATACTTGCTCCGGACACTGCGAGAGGGCTGTACAAGCAATGATCACATGCACAGCACAGCGGACACACCAGGAACCGCGGTGTTGGACGTCGAATGGCGCTAGCTGCGCAGCATTTGTGCACCGCCGCCGTCAGTGTCAGCCAGTTTGCCGTGGCATACGGAGCTCCATCGCAGTCTTTAACACTGGTAGCATGCCGCGACAGCGTGGACGTGAACCGTATGTGCAGTTGACGGACTTTGAGCGAGGGCGTATAGTGGGCATGCGGGAGGCCGGATGTACGTACCGCCGAATTGCTCAACACGTGGGGCGTGAGGTCTCCACAGTACATCGATGTTGTCGCCAGTGGTCGGCGGAAGGTGCACGTGCCCGTCGACCTGGGACCGGACCGCAGCGACGCACGGATGCACGCCAAGACCGTAGGATCCTACGCAGTGCCGTAGGGGACCGCACCGCCACTTCCCAGCAAATTAGGGACACTGTTGCTCCTGGGGTATCGGCGAGGACCATTCGCAACCGTCTCCATGAAGCTGGGCTACGGTCCCGCACACCGTTAGGCCGTCTTCCGCTCACGCCCCAACATCGTGCAGCCCGCCTCCAGTGGTGTCGCGACAGGCGTGAATGGAGGGACGAATGGAGACGTGTCGTCTTCAGCGATGAGAGTCGCTTCTGCCTTGGTGCCAATGATGGTCGTATGCGTGTTTGGCGCCGTGCAGGTGAGCGCCACAATCAGGACTGCATACGACCGAGGCACACAGGGCCAACACCCGGCATCATGGTGTAGGGAGCTTGCTGTTCCAACAGGACAATGCACGTCCGCATGTATCCCGTGCCACCCAACGTGCTCTAGAAGGTGTAAGTCAACTACCCTGGCCAGCAAGATCTCCGGATCTGTCCCCCATTGAGCATGTTTGGGACTGGATGAAGCGTCGTCTCACGCGGTCTGCACGTCCAGCACGAACGCTGGTCCAACTGAGGCGCCAGGTGGAAATGGCATGGCAAGCCGTTCCACAGGACTACATCCAGCATCTCTACGATCGTCTCCATGGGAGAATAGCAGCCTGCATTGCTGCGAAAGGTGGATATACACTGTACTAGAGCCGACATTGTGCATGCTCTGTTGCCTGTGTCTATGTGGCTGTGGTTCTGTCAGTGTGATCATGTGATGTATCTGACCCCAGGAATGTGTCAATAAAGTTTCCCCTTCCTGGGACAATGAATTCACGGTGTTCTTAGTTCAATTTCCAGGAGTGTATATTGTGAAAAGCAATGTTCCCATAACACTCCCCTGTGGCACGCCAGAGGTTACCTTAACGTCCGTAGACGTCTCTCCATTGATAGAAACATGCTATGTTATGTTTGCTAAAAACTCTTCAATCCAGCCACACAGCTGGTCTGATATTCTGTAAGCTCTTACTTTATGAGGCGACAGTGCGGAACTGTATCGAACGCCTTCCGGAAGTGAAGGAAAATAGCATCTACCTGGGAGCCTGTATCTAATATTTTGTGGGTCTCATGAACAAATAAAGCGAGTTGGGTCTCACACGATCGCTGTTTCCGGAATCCATGTTGATTCCTACAGAGTAGATTCTGGGTTTCCAAAAACGACATGATACGCGAGCAAAAAACATGTTCTAAAATTCTACAACAGATCAACGTCAGAGATATAGGTCTATAGTTTTGCGCATTTTCTCGACGACCCTTCTTGAAGACTGGGACTACCTGTGCTCTTTCCCAATCATTTGGAACCTTCCGTTCCTCTAGAGACTTGGGGTACACGGCTATTAGAAGGGGGGCAAGTTCTTTTCGCGTAATCTGTGTAGAATCGAATTGGTATCCCGTCAGGTTCAGTGAACTTTCTTCTGTTGAGTGATTTCAGTTGCCTTTCTATTCCTTGGACACTTATTTCGATGTCAGCCATTTTTTCGTTTGTGCGAGGATATAGAGAAGGAGCTGCAGTGCGGTCTTCATCTGTGAAACAGCTTGGGAAAAAGGTGTTTAGTATTTCAGCTTTATGCGTGTCATCCTCTGTTTCAATGCCATCATCATCCTGGAGTGTCTGGATATGCTGTTTCGAGCCACCTACTGATTTAACGGAAGACCAGAACTTCCTAGGATTTTCTGTCAATTTTACTTTCGAATTCACTGAACGCTTCACGCATAGCCCTCCTTACGCTAACTTTGACATCGTTTAGCTTCTGTTTGTCTGAGAGGTTTTGGCTGCGTTTAAACTTGGAGTGAAGCTCTTTGCTTTCGCAGTAGTTTCCTAACTTTGTTGTTGTACCAAGGTGGGTTTTTCCCGTCCCTCACAGTTTTACTCGGCACGTACCTGTCTAAAACGCATTTTACGATTGCCTTGAACTTTTTCCATAAACACTCAACATTGTCAGTGTCGGAACAGAAATTTTCGTTTTGATCTGTTAGGTAGTCTGAAATCTGCCTCCTATTACTCTTGCTAAACAGATAAACCTTCCTGTCTTTTTTTATATTCCTAATAACTTCCGTATCAATATTAACTGGTCAACATACACGACAATAAATTAATAACAAGCTTACATGTGCAAATCAAAGACCGTATACTTATTAATACGAAAGTACAACAGATGAAATACTGTTGCATACGATCATTAGTGGTAGAACATCCACAATTTCGTATAACGAAGTCTGTCGTACCACTATTTGATGCATGATTCGGAAACGAGACTATCATATGCAAATGTAACTTCAGCTCAAATTATACGCTCTAATAACTTATAGGGCTAATTCTACCAGGCGACTGTAGTCGTTGTACATAGTCATACTACCAATGACCGACATTAGTTCCACGACTAGCACCCTAGTGCATGATTGCTGTAACACAGTACAAGATAACGAAGGGCACATTAACATACGTCTCACCATAAACCACTGTTAACTTAAAAGCAGCTCATGACTCTTTGACAAATTCCTACGTAGTTTATCTCAAAAGATAATCATACAATCATATGGCACAATCGAGTAACATCTAGTGCCTATCTGCTACGCCAAATACGGGCTGCAAACCTTCAAGGAAGCTGGAACTTACCAAATAACACTGATCATTCAGTAAATTCCTATTGTCAGTTATCGTTAACGGCGCTTTAAATGAAGTTTCATACATTTCGTATCTGTCACTAACGAAAGGTTTCAAGGAAGAGTATAATTTTCAAACTAGTAATTTCTGGCTTTTTGTCAATGAATAGCTGTAGAATCGTAAGGAGGAAATCGTGATTAGGTATGAGTAAAAACTGGCTCAGTTGGTTTGTAGAAAGGAATCTAGGAAGCCATGTAATGTACAGAGGAGTGAGATAAGGTTCTACCAAAGGGTTGATACTAAAACTTAAATTATGTTTTCTTCCACAGAAAAGATACTGTTAAACAATGGGCTTAAATATAATTTCACACCTAAGGTCGATGACGAACGGAATTTGAAAATTTAGTGGTCGATTTGAAGGTCGGACTAGATTGTGCGAAAGTTGAGAAAAGTAAGCAGGTGCGTATTGCACATGAATGTTCAAAATTAATAGAAATAGAGCGTAAGAAGGTTAGCAGAAGCAATGAAGAATACAGAGTTATAAGAAGTATTAATATGAAGTTGAAGCAACACGAGGCCATTATCACCAAGGCTGACACAGGAAACTCGGTTATTGTAGCGTACGTTAACGAGTATATTGACAAAACCATGCAATTTTTTAATGCGAATAACATTGTACAGCTCGAGGTAGACCCCACGAATAGTTTGCAAAAACGCATCAGGGATGCTCTTAGTAACACAAAATGCTTTATAGGCGAATACGAAAACAGTACATTAATTAACATGAATCCGAAGCAGCCTAACTTACGTAGCGAATTGAAGGTTCACAAAAGGGACCATTCGATCCGTCCGATCGTCAACAGTTCCCATAGTGCTCATCATAAATTAGCTGGTTTTCTGCAAAATAAATGAAAGGAAGTGTTCGTGTTTTATCGTGTTTACTCGATAAAAAATTCTTGGGAGTTAGTAGAGAGGCTTAAACTATCTCACGCTCTTCTATGACTAAAGTAGGGTTCTTAGACACAGTTAACTTGTATTCCAATATCCCAGTTGACATCCTACTCGACATCATAGAACGAAAGCTATGGTATCATAAAAAAATAACAGCTTAGGAAACCGCTGAAATGACGTTCCTACGTGTAACGCTGGAGTACAATTACTTTGAATTTGATGGGAAGATTTATGAACAACCATACATCCTGGCCATGGGCTGCCCGCTTGCTGGGCTCACGGCCTACATTACTATCAATTCAAAAGAAATCAGATTTTTCAATAGCGCTATGGACGTTAAAGATAACATTAGATTCTATGCACGATATGTTAATGGTTTGTTGTTTGTGGTAGATGGGTCCTGTAAGGAGCTGGAGCAATAGCATACTCATTTCAATTCGATGTATCAAAAAATGAAGTTCACTGTTGAACTAGAGAGTAATACTAGAGAGATAAACTACCTGGATTTAACTTTATCGGTAGTTAACATTGATATAGAGTTTAATATTTATCGAAAGCCTACTTTACAGATTGCGCCATTTCCAACAGGTCCTCGCATCCGTATGCGCAGAAAATGGCTTTTTTTCAATTCGAGTGTACACATGGCAATAAATTTACCTCTTACGCAGGCTAACTTTAAAAAGAAGTGTGTACCTTAAAAGAGATTGCCGGTAATAATGGTTATAAACCCAAAGTAGTCGATAATATAATTGAGCGCAAAACGAAAAAGACAGTTTCCAAGTTGATGAGGTCCATGAACAACAGGAATGAAAGTAAGAGATTTATAGCTATTCCATTTCTAGGAAACATATCTTACAAAATGCAACATGTGCTCCATGAACACGACCTTAATGTAGCATTTTCCACCAACAATATGTTAAAGCGGAATCTTGTTCGATTCAGCAATAACAATTATAAGCTATTGCAATCAGGAGTTTTTAAATTGAAATGTAATGATTGTCCGGCGTATTACATAGGGCAAACAGGTGGATCAATAGTCATAAGATACAAAGAACATACGCTGTCGAGGATGGGTATGAATAAGAATGGATCAGCATTTGCTGAACACATCGAAGAAGGACATACGCCGCAACCTGTTAACGACACCGAACTATTGTGTAAAGAAGCAATGAGTATGAAATTAGATTTATTGGAGGAGGTTCAAATGCACAAGCACAAAATGTCTGACAATAGAAATTTACTGAATGATCAGTGTTACTTGGTAAGTTCCAGATTCCTTGAAGGTTTTCAGTCCGTATTGGGCATAGCAGATAGGCAGTAGATGTTACTCGATTGTGCCATATAATTGTATGATTATCTTTGGAGGTAAACTAATGTTTTAGGACAATGCTCCAGTAGGAATTTGTTAGAGAGTCATGAGCTGCTTTTATTTTAACAGTGGTTTATGTTGAGACAGATTTATTACTGTGCCCTTCGTTATCCTGTACCATGTTACAGCACTCTAGCACTAGAGTGCTAGTCGTAGAACTAACATCAATCTTTGGTAGTGTGGCTATGTACGACTACTACGATAGGCTGGTAGAATTAGCCCTATAAGCTATTAGAGCGTATAATGTAAGCTGAAGTTATATTTGCATATGATAGTCTCGTTTCTGAATCGTGCATCAAATAGTGGTACGACAAACTTTGTTATATGAAACTGTTAATGTTCTACCACTCTAATGATCGTATGCAACAGTATTTCATCTGTTGGACTTCCGTATTAATAAGTATATGGCCCTTCACTTGCACATGTAGGCTTGTCATTAATTTATTGTCGTATGTATTGACTAGTTGCCTGCGATGTAGCTCACTGTGGTGCGCGGGGTGCAGCACAGTTGACGACCGTGCGCTCATTATAACAGAGCTAGTGGCGGAGGACATACGGTGCCATATGTAATTTTACTTATGTTCGAAACAGGCTTATGTCTGTTTAAGTTGTCTTATTGGTCTTGACGCAGCCGCTGGGCTAAGACTTTTTCATTTATTAGTGTGTATGTAAGTAATATGTTATCACTAACGTAATTTTGAAGTTTTTGTGTAGACTGTATCACTGGTCTAGATGTTAATTTGATCATTTTTTAGGACTTCTGAAAAAGGCTATATTATTATAGCAGTAACCATGGTGCGTTCCAAGCAGAGAAGTGAGACTGAGTTTTTGCTAGCCGAAAAGTAGATCATGGCAGATACTCATAGGCACAGTGTGTGTATAGAAACCTGACAGTGAACAAAAGCACGGTGTGTCGTTGGGCGAGGCATCTGTCGTCATTGCAACAAGGTCGCGCAAAATATCTCCAGCGTGCCGGCCGGCCGCACACAGATGTGACTGCTGCAATGTTGGAACGTGCGGACACTCTCATCCGAGGTGATCGATAGTTGGCAATCAAACACATAGCTGGTCAACTGGACGTCTCTGGTAGTAGTGCTGACACACTCGTCCACAAACCTTCATTTGGCTGTTCTTCCTCATCCACCTTACAGACGGGACCTCGCACCTTCTGACTTTCGTCTGTTAGGCCGAATGAAGGACCGCAGGGAGCAGTACGTTGATCATGGGGAAGTTATATATGCAGCAAGATGTTGGCTCAGACTTGATCGGTAGAGTGGTACTATGCGGACATACAGTTCCTCCTAATAAGGCGTATAAAGATATGTTTACGTAATGTGTATACATAAACATACAGTTACAAATGTCCCCGTTCGTAGTCGCTAATTATATCAATTTGTTTACTTTTGTGTTGTAACATACAGCTATAATCAGCGGTGGAAATATATTTGCGAACGCCGACCGTGTGCGGCTGTTTCTTGTTGGATCGTCTGATCAGTCGGAAGTTGTATTGCAGAGGAGAGAAAAAGGCTATTCAAAATATAATTATTTTTGGATAGCTCAACATGAATTCCCTAAGGGACCGTAGTTTATCACGCATTTACCAGTAGAATATGGCTCGGAGAAAATATTTCGCCACATGCTACTTCCGTCCGATTTCGACGAAAGAATTCGTGACTGTGAACTCTCTATTTGGCAGAAACATAAAGAAAATTAAATAACTTCATGAAGGAGTGAGGCATAGATTCTATACTAAATAAATAGCTCATACACCAGTTAAATGTAACTCTGAATTTATGGCAATTAATAAATGAACTTACACTGCAATGAAGGATTTAACATGGATGCCGTTTTGACTGGCACTTCTCTTCTCGTAATGAAAATAATTCCTTTCACGTCTTCACATACACGTCGCACAATAAATCTACTGCTATGCAGTAGTGCACTTTTAGTATTGCACTTTTACTTTACACTAAAATAGTAATATTTTTAACAATAGTAATACGGCGGCAAGACATGCGCGTCCGACACAAGTTACAAGAGACAAGAGAAAATGAGTAACTGAGTAACTGTTCATCAAGAATATCTCGTACATCAAAAGAATGTGTAAAAGTGTTCTTCTGTCCGTTTTTCGCGCCGCGGTTTCCAAAGACAGTGACTCACTGCATCTCTGACGGCACTTCGACAATAAACACGTTACGTCACAGTTCGTTCACCTTTTACATTCTCGCAACATTATTTGTTAACCGTATCTGTTGCCGAGCGACTGCTCGATTAGTGAATGATTTAAAATAAGGCAATGGCATGATGTTACAGGTGACGTAAGCCGGTCGCATACAACGGAGATTATTTTGTTGCCAGAATAGTGGGGAATAATATGGTGTATTGAAACCCCGAATAAAACCAACCTACTTTCAGAAGAAAATGTGTTGCATTGCTTATTGAACGCTCCTCGTTGTTCGTTATGAACGGGATTCCGGTTTTGTCAACTGTCTTTCTACTCTTAAGTTGCCTAAGTATGGCGTAGAAAGCAAAAAGCCGCTTCACAAGGAACTATAAAATAAATATTACTTAAGAACGCTAATGGTGTGTGTTTGAGTTGATTGTGTGTGTGTTCTTCCAAGTACTGACGGAATGTTTAATAAAATGACACGATTCATACGAATGTGTGTGGATCGAAGTATTAAGGAAATGAACTGACCATTTCAGGACGTGAATGCTAAGGAAACAAATAAATGACGTGTGAAGGTTGTTAAATCACTTAATTTTTTTGTGTTGTAGGAAGTAACAACGAAAACACTGTTAGACATTGTACCTGTCGACCAAAGCCCTCTACAGCGCGCGCGCGCGCACACACACACACACACACACACACACACACACACACACACACACACTCACGTTCACAAAAGAAAGTACACCTCACACGTGAGGATTTTGTTTGTTTGTGTGTGTGTGTGTGTGTGTGTGTGTGTGTGTGTGTGTGTTTGTTTGTGTGATAAGCTACACCAGCCAGAGTGGCCGTGCGGTTCTGGGCGCTACAGTCTGGAGCCGAGCGACCGCTACGGTCGTAGGTTCGAATCCTGCCTCGGGTATGGATTTGTGTGATGTCCTTAGGTTAGTTGGGTTTAATTAGTTCTAAGTTCTAGGCGACTGATGACCTCAGAAGTTAAGTCGCACGTTGCTCAGAGCCATTTTGAACCATTTGCTAAGCTACAATGTGTAACAGTCTTTTCGTTGTCCCTTTCTGCAGCTCAATGGGTCATCTTTACGATGAGCAGCAGTTATCCTTTTCCTAATGTTGTTGATACTTCAATCTGGAGTTTCCGTTGTTTAAACTTTATTTCCCAAAGCATATTTATATTAAAGGAAATAAGAACTTTTCCAGAAACTATATTTCAGAAAACCTGCCAATTAAGACAGAGATGTAGTCGTAAGGTAATCTGGGGACGTCTTCCTCACTTTACTTGGTGAAATTCCTCCACGTACCTGCCCAGCTCAGTGAACACATTCGGACACTTGAAATAGGACGCCGCACTTGTTTTCCTTTTCTAAAATTAATTGTTTGAATCCACTGTATATTCGTTTCCGTCTGTCAAAGACACGAAGCAAGTTAGATTAAAGGAAGACAGACAGAAGGTCTAAAGTGCAACTGTAAGATTCGCGACGGGCTTAGCAAGCGTGAGGATGTCACAGAAATGCCCAGAGTTTAACTGTCGGAGACGCTGCATAGTATTCATCACGGAGAATCTTAGTAGGAAAACTCCACCCGATGTTCCAAAATGAGTCAACAAACACCTCACGTAAGGAACACGATGCTAAGATTTTTGGTCTTGTAGAGAGAGCTACCGACAATTTTTCTTCCCTCGGACTATTTGCGAAATGAACAGCCACTCTGTGCACCTTCCGCTAGCAGAGTGCAGAAGCAGACGAGGAGGTAGCCGTTTTTTGTTTCTCCAAAGATTTAGTCGACGATAAACCAAAACCCATACTAGCATTTGTTCGTGTGTAACTTTGCTGGAAGTGCGATGCAGGAGAGGACTGGGCTAAAATGATGGAGAGATCAAAGATCAAGTGTACCGTACCTCGAAAGTAGCAGGGTCAGCGTAGAGTCGCCATGTGGCAGGTCGTGAAGACGTTGCCTTCTAGGCGGCTGCCGAGCAGGTGTGAAATGTGCGGTAGCGCGATAGGGGTTGCCCACGTCGTGGCTCGAATGGCTTGCGTAGGACGACGCTGGGGAGAGAAGGGGGCGTCGTAGTGCGCTGAACGACGCCAGAGCTCGACCGACCGACCTGCTGCTGGTATCATCCGGCGACTCCACTCGGGCTGGCTCTTCCGGCCCCTTGGCGTCGCTGACGTTCATTTCCGCATCGCGGGGAAGGGCAAGGCACGTTACGGCACCGTGATCGTCGCGGCGAATACTCCGCACGCTGTCGAATCGCGTGCTCCGTGAATACAATAGTTAAAGGGATGCCAGTGCATTTTAAAACAAATTCCGCTTCGTTGTCTGACAACGAGTATGGTGGAACGTGAGAGTATTGAAGAGATGACTCTTACCAATATGCTGCAAAATTATATTTGGTCAAGAACCGGTTATGGCGTCTTAGGTCATCGTAAGATAACAAGTGAACGTCGCAAATACAAATAAAATAACGTGGAACCTACACAGCTATCCGTTATACAGAAGATACAAAAATTACATAGTATTTACATAAGAAAGCATTCAATTTATTTCTTTGTGTCATGCAGACAGTTACATTAAGTATGAGAGTAAACAAAGATTTTATGTGGATATTCATTTAACAAGTGATCAAAGATAATACGTTTTCAGCAGGTGGTGGCCCATACTCTAATGTACGAGGGCTGCCCAGAAAGTGATGCAACGCATTTTTTTTTCTTCAACAGTTCATTGAACATAATGCGATTTCCACACACGAAGTAATGGTATTTTATCTAGACGTCCTATTTTTCCACGTAATCCCCATCGCGTTTTATGTCCTTCCTCCAGTGCGAAACGAGGACATGTATGCCCTATCGGTACCAATCCTTGTCCTGGTGGCGGAGCTAGTGCTTCATTGTGTGAATCACCTCCTCATTGTCTTCAAAAAGTCTTCCACGAATGGCATCCTTGAATGGCCCAAACAAGTGGAAGTCCGAGGGGGCTAGGTCAGATATGTAAGTGTCATAGCCGTGGATGGTCTCCGTGACCACTGCAAATCGTGGAGCTCCGGCGAACCGCTCAAATGGCTTTGAGCACTATGGGACTTACCGTCTGAGGTCATCAGTCCATACACTTAGAACTACTTAAACCTAACTAACCTAAGGACATCACACACATCCATGCCCGAGGCAGGATTCGAACCTGCGACCGTAGCAGCAGTGCGGTTCCGTACTGAAGTGTCTAGAACCGCTCGGCCACAACGGCCGACCGCTGAACCGACTTCTGATGACTTCACCCTCCGTGCCCAGCGACTAACTGTACTTCTGTCGACAGCAGATGCTCCATACACTTTGCACAAGCGTTTGTGAATATTCCCCACAGTTTCTTTCTCTGGAGTGAGAAATTCAACGAAGGCACGTTGCTTGTAACGTACATCACCTACAGATGCTGTTTTAAAACTGTTCTGCGGCTACGCTATCTGTAAGAAGTGATGGTGCGCTCACTCAGGAGACTTACAATAATACATACGTAACGTTTCGTATTCGTACCATTGTTTTCGGCTGACAAAAAAATGCCGTGCATTACTTTCTGGGTAATCCTCGTATTTGACATGCTGCTGCCTTGAGGTGCTGGTATAATAATTTATTTATACAACTGCTTTGAGTTATCACGTTCTCGTATACTAAATAAAAGGCGGCCGCGGTGGCGGAACGGTTATAGGCGCTACAGTCTAACATTCTGCGTGGTGTCTGCTGTTCTATATCGTGTCTCCCTACCACTTTCGCGCAACGACGCTCTGAGCGTGTTTTTTAGGGAATTGACTAGTTTGTACCTGGGACCTGTTGCTGGTAAGGAGACGCCAGACCACACATCACATGCAGAATTCAGAAGAGTTCAGTGAGATTAGCCATGAATAACCAAATACTTAATGATTTCAGCGTCAGCTCGACTGCACTCCCTGTAAAAGAATCTTAATACTAACTAAATTTAGTGGCAGGGGTTCAAGGCTTTCCTATTTTTAGTTAGCTGGTAAAATAACGTCGAAAAAGCAGTTAAGTTTACCACTGGTAATTTTATTCTACTCACAAAACATTGTTTATAAATTGCACTATTGATAAAAGGAAATGTTTTAATACAGGATGGTAAAAACCAAATATGTTCAACAAAAATGTGATCGAATATTCCTTGAATGGGTTTCAAAGTTCTACAATGGATCGAAGGATGACCTATGCCATATCACATCTATAATCTAGGTTTAAATTAAGTTTCACAAAAGAGAAAACTATCAAAACGGTCTACAGTGACCCTCAATTATCTTTAATTACTTATCTAACTTCTCGTAAATTACAGTGGCTGATTTGGCTTCTCAATAACTATATAACAGAAAAATCATCGCGTTTCAGATTTTTACTTCAAGTGGCAAATGTGAACACCATGAGCTTTAATTGACGATCGACACTAGTATTACGCAAAAAGGGGGTGTAACAGATGAGACTTCTGCAGTTCTGAGTGAAGCTTTATGCGCTGTTATGCGGCATCGCATGCGTTCATTACCTTGTCGGTGTTCGTCAGGGGGCGGCGGGCAGCACAGCTCCGCTCACCTCGCCGACTCGGGAGCAACTATCTCCTAACTTCTCCTTACTACAATTTACCGAAGTTGGTTCAAAAAAAACTATCTGGCTGTGTTTTCATCTGACCAATCAGGGTCTCAATGTTAACCTTAAGCTCCGCCTACAAAAATTCTGTCTATCCAATGAGAAACGTTATACTTTTCGTGGTGGGGCAACGTTTTTAAAGTTTGCAACGTAACAGAGACGTGAAAAAGTCTCACGCTAAAAACTTGCGGGTGGTGTGGTCGTAGCGGTTAGCTGGCGACGTTGGTGTCCGTCCCTTATCGTAGGGCCTTCTTGCTTAACACGGTTCTACTCTCGGCTTCTGTTCTCGTTTCTCCCCTCGGAACTGCGTCTGTCTCACGGTGGGAAGGTATGACATGCATTTAGGCATTCTTGTGTTAGTCAGTGGTATTCCATTTGCTCACTCGTTACTCGTATTACTTCGGTTAATTTAATGTCACTATTTATTCGGAGCTATGTGACATACTACTGGATTTGCTTATCATGTCAGGGTTTTCATGGAAGGTGTTTGATTTGCCTGACACCTTACATCTGGAACCGCGCGACCGCTACGGTCGCAGGTTCGAATCCTGCCTCAGGCATGGATGTTTGTGATGTCCTTAGGTTAGTTAGGTTTAAGTAGTTCTAAGTTCTACTGGACTGATGACCTCAGAAGTTAAGTCCCATAGTGCTCAGAGCCAACCAAATAAAATACTATATAATAACACAATATTATATTACATCTAAAAGTTGACACCTATGACCATCTCTGCCTCAACCGGTAATAAATGATCACCTTTGCAGTCGCCCCTGTATGGTATGAATCTGTGAGCACACTGCCTAAAACAGTTCCTGTAGATTGACGATGTTATTATATTGCGATATGAGAATAGGTAACTCCGTACAAGTGTGAACCATTTACGTCTTTTTGCAACGTGATTTCCGTAATGTGTCACGTCACTGTGTTTTAGTATACTTTCGTTTTCAGTGTATGATTCATGCTTTCACTACCTAACGATAACTGTGTTATACTTCACCTAACATGCTGTGGCTGCGTTTCTGTGAATAAGTGGCACTTCATTACGTGTGTGTGTTCTTGTTAACATTTACATCAGCTGACAAATTAGTGACAGTTTAAGCTTGTAATGTTACTTACGTATTATTTTATTTCGTATAAAAGTACCTGATGGTAGTCAGACGACTAAAACTGATTGTATAAATAAAGCACTTTACTAATAGCTCAAGGTGGAAATATGACACTTTTCAAATGATTAAAAATATAGTTGAATTTACAATTTTAATCCAATGTTTGTACTTAAAACTCAATTTAACAGAAGGAAAAATGAATTTGAGTTTGGTCATTTAACACTAAGCTGGCATTCTGTGTCAGTGTTTGTTGATTTACAGTATTTCGTCTTTCTAGTTTTCAAAACCAATTTCAGACTTCACGTTCTACATCATTTGAATGGTTTTCTATTAAAAGATGGCAAGCAAAGATTGAATCTTTCTTGCTTAACCTGCAGCTTTCCTCATGGTCACGTGGCCATACTACCACAGCTCTCCCCCACTGACCAACATATATTTTTCCACCACTCTGTGCCGAAAGTTTGTTGCATTTAGTACTGAATAAAAATTTTGAGATCTTTTAGGTAATATAAAATTGATTTCTGTACTTACGACTTTTTGGTAAGGTTACCTGAAGTTTCGCTAACATGTAGAATGATGCACCAGTTTTTGTAACTACTGAGTGATATCTGTTGGCCATCGTACTAAAGTTCTGCAATTCTACGTATTTTCCTTTTTTCATAGTATATTTTCACTCAGGATGGAACTATAACCGTACTGGAATTTTTGATGGTCCGTAGCTCTGTTTTGGTCCGTAGCTCTGTTTGGAAGGCACATTCAGATAATACTTAAATAATCATAAAAAACGGGTGGCTGTATTTGACTAACGTCTTTTTCTTTTATCTTTTTTTAACACACGCAACATGTCATCTCTGGCCCCGGAAGTAACCTGCCACTCAAAACCATTTTCATGTGCAATGCAGAGGATCGAATGCAGCGTGCCAAAATTAAATGGATTTCGTACCTTCTGTAACAACAACAAGCCCAGCATGCTGTTGTTACGGAATGTACGTAATCCATTAAATGAAGTGGCCGGTTGCAGACGATTCTGTCCACTGCACATGAAAAAGTTTGTGGATGGCAAGTTACGTTCTGAGCCTGAAGAATAAACCACGCTAGATTCAAATACAGCCGCTGTTTTTTACCATTATTCAAGTACTACGTGTCCGGCTGCAGTCCCACTTTCCTTGATGGATTGTCAGAGATTCAGATAATGGTACAGATATAAGGCGATGCACGATCGAATGGAAAGCTTCATGTTTGGGTACTGGGAGCTTTCAGAGATTAGCGTATGTGTAGCTCTTGTATTCCTGTAAATCTTCTGTACTAACAATAAATGTGTAAAACTGTAAAGTCTGTCTGTCTGCCTGAACACGATTCTCCAAAACCACAAGGTGAATGTTCATGGGGTTTGGGAGGTAGCTTTAGCATAGCTTGGGGAACCGTATAGCATATATTTCATGAAAACTGGATCACGAAGAAACGATATCGTGATTTAAGGTTTCATCTAAAACTGTCGCATCTGTTTGAGCACGATAATCTCGTCAGCTATTAAATGAAGTTTCGTGGGGTTTTCACAGATAAATTGAGCATAGTTTGGGGCAACGTATGGGCTTCATTCCATCAACGTCATATCACAGAAAAAGATGTATGTACATGTTATAAAAGTGTATGTATGTATGTCCCACATCTCCTCTGAAAATACTGGACCGATTTCAACGAAACTTGGTACACATAACACACAACACTGTCTGGAAAGAATTGCTTTGGTGGTAAAAACCACCTAGGTATCAAAGGAATGGGGGTGAAAAGAAGTATAGGACACCATGCCTGAATCCCCCCAGGGGGTCCACAACTCTTTTGTGGATACATGCGTAGCGAGCACAGGACCCCGAGCTAATGTGGCCCTCCTTCCTTTCCGGGCTGCATACCTTCCCTTTCCGCATCCTTCCCCGTCCCCCATCTTCGCCCCCCCCCCTCACCTTTGGCTCTTTCCTTCCCTTTCTCCCCCTCTGGGAGTATGGTTTGTGCCTACGTCCGGAGACGGACGCTCGAAACTGTTAAAAATTCCTTGCTTTCTACACTTGCAAGTCTTCGTCCTTCCTCTGTCCTTCTCTTTTCCTTCCCTATTCTCCTTGCCCTTTTCTCCGCTGCGGCGTTTGAGACCCCTCTTCTTTCTTTTCCTTTTCTCTTTTTTCCTCCCTGTGCGTGTCTGAAGGCCGACCCACGCACTTCCGTGCGTAGCCCGTGACGGGGTAACGCGTAATTCCCTGCCCTGGGTAGACAGGTAGGACACGTACGTACCCCCTGGTAACAGCCAGGCCCAGGGAGGGGTGATTACCCGAGCTGATACCTTCCGAAAGTGCCGATTGGTCCCCCCATCTGTTTGTCGGGAGGTGTGAACAATCACCTAAGGCGGAAATGCCCTCAGAGATGGCCCCCACAAGGGAGGAGCGCGCCATCGGAGACGCCGGTAATCATGGGGCATTCTTCCGCAATGGTTTCCTCACCTTCCACTATGTCTGCTCACAACCGTAAGATCGCCGAGTCTCAGCCACAGTCAGTTCTTCCATCGTTGCCACAGTTCCTTGTTGTTTCTCGGTCTGACGAAGGTCACGACTTCTCCACGGTCAACCCTTTCATTATTCAGAAAGGTGTCGACGCAATTGCAGGTCCTGTAAAGTCTTGTTCCAGATTACGGAATGGCACCCTGTTGTTAGAAACAGTCAGTGCCCTCCAGGCACAAAAATTGCTGCGTACCTCACCATTACACACCTTCCCTGTCCGGTTGGAACCGCACCGTACTTTAAATTCCTCGCGTGGAGTCGTTTATACACGCTCCCTCGATGGATTGTCTGACGACGAAATTCAGCACTACCTGTCTGACCAGGGCGTAACGGCTGTTCATAGGGTTATCAAAAGGGTTGACACGAACATCATTCCAACCCGCACTGTCTTCTTGACATTAGACAAAGTTCAACTCCCATCGAAAATCAAAGCAGGCTATGAGATAATTTCCGTTCGCCCTTACGTCCCAAACCCTACGCGTTGCTATCGGTGTCAGCGGTTCAATCACACCAGCCAGTCCTGTTCCAATCCGGCCAAATGTGTTACGTGTGGCAAGGATGTCCATGAGGGTGCTTGCCCACCTCCATCCCCTCGCTGCATCAACTGTATGGGTGACCTCGCTGCTTCCTCTCTAGATTGTCCCGTTTTTAAGGACGAAAAGCTCATCCAGGAAATCAGAGTAAAGGAAAAGGTGTCGACTTTTGCTGCTCGAAAATTATTCGCCAGTCGACGGCCCACTGTGCCTCAGACAGGAAAATACAGCACTGTCCTTGCTTCTCCTCGGCCAACAAAGGAGGCGGCCACGCAGACTTGCGACCTCACCTTTAGTGCCACGGTCGTCAGATCGGCCAGCGCAAAGATCGCCCGTTCAACCTCACCACTTTCGCCTGCCCACTCTCTGGCTCACCCTTCGTCGAGTTCTGCTAAATCTCGAGCCCAAAAGTCAGACACCAAGACTTCGAGAAAAGAGCATACTCGTGAAGAGATTTTACGTACCACAACTTCCCAACCATTGGTTCCTCCCTTCTCTAAACATCATACTTCCAAGAAGGCTACAAAGAAACCCAGTTCCTCTCCTTCTCCGCCAAGGTGTGTCCCATCTACAGCACCACCTGGCGGAAATCGCCCTCGGCCGTCTTCTGTGTCGCCAAGGCGCACTGCTGGCGGCCGATCAACGGGCCGATCGCTGGTGGCAGGAGCTTCTCCTGACCAACCTATGGATCAGGATCTTCTGCCTCTGGCTGAATGCCATTCCATGCTGTAGGTCGCAAGCTCTGAGCAGTCGTTGAGTTGACAGCGACATTGGTCACATTTCTCCATTTTCTGTTCACCCCATGTCCATTATCCACTGGAATATCCGCGGTATTCGAGCCAATCGGGATGAATTGTCGATCCTCATACGATCCTACTCGCCGGTCATCTTCTGTCTTCAGGAAACAAAGCTGCGTCCCCATGACCGCTTTGTTCTCCCTCATTTTCAGTCCGTCCGATATGATCTCCCCTCTGTTGGAGGCACTCCAGCACATGGAGGACTCATGATTCTTCTCCATGATACTCTCCATTATCACCCAATCCACTTAAACACTTCCTTCCAAGCTGTCGCCGTCCGTCTTTCCCTTTCCGGATACACGTTCTCTCTCTGTACTGTATACGTTCCATCGTCCACACCAATGGCACGAGCTGATCTCCTTCATCTTCTTGGTCAGCTTCCACCCCCATATTTGCTGGTTGGGGACTTCAATGCCCACCACCCGCTTTGGGGATCTCCACATCCTTGTCCACGTGGCTCACTATTGCTAGACGTCTTCCACCAAGCAGATCTAGTTTGCCTCAACACTGGGGTCCCTACATTTTTGTCTGCCTCCACGACAAGTTTATCTCATTTGGACCTTGCGGTCGGTACTGATCCGCTAGCTCGGCGCTTCGAATGGTTCACCCTTGATGATACACACTCGAGTGACCACTTTCCGTGTGTCCTTCGACTGCAGCCTTAACTGCCCTACATGCGCCCGCGACGCTGGAAGTTTGCCCAAGCTGACTGGACACTTTTTTCGTCTCTAGCGACATTCGATGACCGTCACTTTCCCAGCGTCGACGATGAGGTCACACATATTACCGACGTTATTCTTACAGCTGCGTACCTCCGAATTGCCCCGGCGCCCCCCAGTTCCTTGGTGGAACGAGGCGTGCCGTGACGCAATATGAGCGGCGACGTGCTCTTCGCGTTTTCCGCCACCATCCTACTTTGGCCAACTGTATCCGCTGTAAGCAGTTCCGTGCGCGATGCCGTCGCGTCATCCGCGATAGCAAGAAAGCAAGCTGGAAATTCTTTATTAGCTCATTTAACACCTTCACTCCCTCCTCGGAAGTTTGGAGTCGGCTTCGACGGTTATCAGGCGCGCCTAGTTTCTCCCCGGTCTCTGGGCTCGCTGCCGCGCATGATACATTAGTGGACCCCGTCGCAATTTCTAACTCATTGGGTCAGCACTTTGCTGAGATTTCGAGCTCTTCAAATTACCCGCCAGCGTTTCTCCCGAAGAAACGTGCAGCGGAAGTGCGACCTCTTGCTTTCTCCTCTCAAAATCATGAAAGCTACAATACTGTTTTCTCCATGCGGGAACTCCAACATGCACTCTCTTCTTCTCGCTCCTCCGCCCCAGGACCGGATGGTATCCACGTCCAAATGTTGCTGCATTTACCAACCCATAGTCTGCGTTACCTCATTCGCTTTTATATTCGAATTTGGACCGACAGTACTTTTCCCAGACGATGGCGGGAAGCTATCGTCGTTCCTGTTCCGAAACCTGGAAAGTACAAACATCTCCCCTCCAGCTATCGCCCCATTTCTCTCACGAGTAGTGTATGTAAGGTTTTGGAGCGTATGGTGAACTACCGTTTAGCGTGGTGGCTGGAATCCCGCAGTCTTTTAACACCTGCCCAATGCGGATTCCGAAAGCATCGTTCTGCAGTTGACCATCTTGTTGCTCTCTCCACTTACATCATGAACAATTTTCTCCGGAAACGCCAAACAGTAGCAATATTTTTTGATCTGGAGAGAGCATACGATACCTGTTGGAGGACAGGCATCCTCCGCACACTGTTCTCTTGGGGCTTTCGGGATCGGTTGCCTCTTTTTCTTCGCGAATTTATGGCAGAGCGCACATTTAGGGTGCGGGTGAACACTACTCTGTCCCGTACTTTCTCCCAAGAAAACGGGGTACCCCAGGGCTCCGTGCTGAGTGTTGTACTGTTTGCCATTGCCATCAATCCAATTATGGATTGTCTCCTTCCTGATGTCTCGGGCTCCCTCTTTGTGGACGATTTTGCGATCTACTACAGCTCTCAACGGACCAGCCTTCTTGAACGACGTCTTCAAGGATGTCTCGATCGCCTCTACTCTTGGAGCATCGAAACCGGCTTCCATTTTTCTCCCAGTAAGACCGTTTGTGTTAATTTTTGGCGACGTAAGGAGTTTCTTCCACCCTCCTTACATCTAGGACCTGTCAACCTTCCGTTTTCAGACGTCGCTAAATTCTTGGGTACAGCACCGCATTGGCTCCGTCCGCGGATCTGCCTGCTCCGTGACCTTTGTCAGTTTCCCAAGGATGGTACCCCTTCACTTGTTTATCGTCGGGCATTTTCTGCTCTATGTGCACAAATGACGGAAGCCACATTTATTTACACTGATGGCTCAAAAACGTCGTTTGGTGTAGGGAGTGCCTATATTGTTGGCGACACCCCAAATCAATTTCTGCTTCCCGACCAGTGTTCGGTGTATACTGCGGAGCTTTACGCTGTTCTCCAGGCTGTCCACTACATCCGCCGCCATCAGCGGCTACAGTATGTTATCTGCTCAGATTATCTCAGCTCTCTCCTCAGTCTCAAAGCTCTTTACCCTGTCCACCCTCTGGTCCACCGGATTCAGGACTGTCTGCGCTTGCTCCACCTGGGGGGCGTCTCGGTGGCGTTCCTCTGGCTCCCGGGACACGTTGGTATATGTGGAAATGAGGCGGCCGATATGGCGGCCAAGGCTACAGTCTCTCTTCTTCGGCCAGCTATTCAATCGATTCCCTTCGCCGATCTACGGAGCGTTTTATGTCGTCGTATTGTTCTTTTATGGCACGCACATTGGTCGACACTTCCCCGTAATAAATTGCGGGACGTGAAAGCTCTTCCCTGTGCTTGGACCTCTCCCTCCCGAACGCGTCGTCGCGAGGAGGTAATTTTAACTCGACTCCGGATAGGACACTGTCGTTTTAGCCATCGACATCTTTTAAGCGGCGGTCCTCCTCCACTCTGTCCCCACTGCTCTCAGCTGTGGACGGTAAGACACCTTTTCATTGAGTGCCCCTATTTTACTCCGTTACGCGCCCGTATACAGCTGTCGCCCGATGTATCGTCAATTTTAGCAGATGACACGCGCTCGGCCGATCGCGTTCTGGAGTTTATTAGTGCCAGTGAAATGACGTCAGTCATTTGAAGCTTTTTTTGGGGACAACCAACCCCTTTCTGTAGTGGATTTTTAAGCCTTCCTTCTGCCTTTAGTTTCTCCATTTTTTTGAGTTTCCTTCCCATTGCTGCTGGTTTCCATTTTCGGTTTTTTACTGTTTCCTAAGTCACGGACCGGGCGCTAATGACCATAGCAGTTTTGCGCCCTAAAACCAAAACAAAAAAAATCATGCATTACGCTTAAATTTATTAGTTCGGTGCCATTAATGATATTCGCAGCACAATTCGCAGACAGTATACATATGCCACTGATGTACCTACAAAATTATACCATGGTACGGCACACAGTTCAGGAGATATGACCTCACAAACATTGAGTTGCGTAAAAACTGAACTCCAGCTCTAAATTTGCTAGACATACAGGTAAATTGTGTGTACAAATATGTTTATACAAAATTTGGTATGGATATAGCTTGAACCACGAGGAAGAACGTAGGCAGCTTTAGAAAGTGTGTAGTACAGGATACTTACTGATTTGGAGAATATTACGCGAATTAAGGAACAATATTTATGCTTTGAAACAGCTATTTGCTCTTTCACTTTTGAATTTTGTCATATATTTGAAAATGCTTTTATTGGTTGATAAATTATACGTGCTGCGATTTGAAGTAACGAATACATTGCTTATAATATCTTCAATGTGTTTAATTCGTGTTTCTACACTTTTTGTTGTATAATGTATGAATTGTATGATGTATAGAGGCATATATGCACGCTCCTGCCTACAGCCCTCTGTCTGGACCGCTAGACAGCAACACTGCGATGCCGATGCATCGTGCGTTGGAACAGCTTTGCGGGAGGGAGAGCGGGAAGCACATCACGCGCCATGATTATCCAAACACGCAGACATGTGAGGGCAGTTGATGTCATTGCACATGCAGTAGCTTGCTTACTCAGGATCGTTCATCGTTACAATGCTACTGATATGTGAGCATAGCTGTAGGTAGCAGCTAGTGCTAAATATCCATCTCCTTGTACTAATACCTATATTAAGGGCCAAGAAATTTGTATAACAACCTGCCAGCTTCTATATGAACTGAATTTCTTAAGTTGAGAGTTTAAATGCCATAGTAGTGTATCTGTCGAGGACAGTGGTACCCAACAGGTGGTCCGCGGACCCCCCACCCCCGAGCTATGCCATAGGGGTCCGCAAGATGCTATTAGAATAAAAATATATATAATATATGTTTCGTATGATAACAGATTTTTTTGTTTTGGCCGCTCAATATGTATTCAATAATGAATATGTCAATGTTTTTTCTAAGTACCAAAAATAGAAAACGTATAAAAAGACAATTTGGCTTTTTTAGGTACTTGATACTGTGATATGACAAGGTACCAATCATGTTTGATGAGGGGGTCCTCGAAAAAATTTTGTGGGGAACCCCTGGTCTAGGGGTACCAGTGCATAAACACAGCACATCATCCAAATAACTAAACCAGTACCTATTTTGCAGTTTAGAGGCTCTTTGTGTAAGAAAACTTCGTCGAAGCTGTCCGTAAAAAATTAAGATGGTGTTGGACTAAGGGCGGAACAGCTAGCTAGGCCATACAGCAACTGGAACATCTCTTCTGAAACTGCAAACAGTTTTATGTTACACACATTTGAGTAGCGGCGATTATGTCATGTGATTGTAAAGGATTTACTTCGGATTTGTGCAAAATATCTGTTTATATAAATTTAAACAATCAACGGACGCTAGTTAATTCAAACGATATTAGTTCAGAATTGGGTGGGATTATCAACAAGAGTTATCGAATTTCTTAATTTTCAAACTGGGTTTCTTTCTAATGGTAACATCTAGCTTACTTTCTAACAAGTAACAGGGAACAGAAAGAGATGGCAATACTGGGTATACTAGAATACCACCTTTACATAATATAGGTGATCCATATACTCTAGGGGTCATAGATTTTTATTTACTGATGATCATTTACATACTTCTATAATGCTGATTACAGCCTTCTCAAATACTCATCTTCACATGAGTGCAAGCGTAGTAATCTTTGCCTTGCTGAGGACTACCCATTACCTCTTTCAAAATGTTTATGTACTATATTACAGAAATATACACTGATGACATAGATGTTTTAGTGAAGAAGATCTTCAGGGCTTTTCGAAAAAATGGATAAAGCTATGCAACGTGAAAATAAAAGATTATGAAACAAGGTGATGGTTTGTGAACAAAGGTGGGCAAGTCAATTCCTGAGTTCACGTATGTGACAAGCTAGTGCAACAAGCTGACTCATTCACTTGTTCAGGACGCAATATCAAAGGAGATGGAAGAAGCAAAGAAGCAAGAAGGAGGCTTCCAAGCAAAAAGTGTCTTCATTAAGAGGAATATATTAACCTCAAAGCGGTAACAGCCTGCAAATTAGGAAAAGTAAACGTGTGAAGATGGCCTTGTAAGACAAAAACCGGTTAACAGAATAAAAGTAATGCTATCGAACAAAAGAAAACGAGCGCTTTTCGTTTGTTATAATATTGTTCAACCAATAACCGGTGGAAGATTCAGTTAACATAATTAGGAAAAGGCTCCTGAAGGTGTACGTTTGAATTATGGCATTGTATGACTGAGTAAATAACATCGGAAACTGGAGAAACGAAAGGTCTGACTTCTTTTAAACCACAGTGTTACAGGTGTATCCTGAAGATAGATCGGAATAATTAGAAAACGAATGGCGAAATCCGTAAGAATGAAGGCGAACAGGAGTTTATGCATCACTAGTGTAAAAATAAGAGTTCAAATTATAAGTAGTGTATTGAGATATGAGATGCTCCCAAAATCAGTAATAGACGGAAATGTGATAGGAAAAGATATCTAGAGGAACAACACGATTGAAGTACATGGAGCAAATTATAAAAGATACCTGCTGAAATTCCTATACAGAAGATGATGAAGATGATGAATAGAGGAAGCCGTAAGGACTGGATATTGCTATGAACTAATCCTCTAATTCAGCATTAAAAGAAAGGAGGGTATCTTTTGGCAGCCAGGCTATTGCCAGTTGGTAAACATTCTTTCTGATAATAATATTCTTTATAATACCTACCTAACCTCTTTAAAAGATAGTTGGTAACCATATTTTGAACATCAAAAGAAATGAAACAGTGTTATGTGAAGTTTATAAATCCTTGATTGTATGGGCGACACTGGCACATTTTTGATATTGAATGAAGTTGTGTAACTGAAGTTCTTTCACCTTCTTACGCGATTCTTAATTAATTTTGTACATAGAGTAGTTAATAATTGTGGGACTGACAAAAAATTTCAATTAAGTAATCAGCATAGTTTTGGTGTTCATCGATCCGTGATATCACAATACATTTTTCCCACGCGTTCGACAACTTCATGTCCTCTATGAGGCTTCTCTTTACTTTGAAACGTCCCCTTTCAACAATTATACAAGACTGTGCTTAAACTGACACACAATATTTTGTTAGCGCAACGCAATCTGACTTTCAAAATTCCCTACAAAAGAATGGCCCTGACTGACATTAAACTATACCTTTCACAAATCACTTACCTCACAAAAATCTTCGCTGCTCAAGCTACTGCAATACAGCGAGCGCCACTACTGCCAGCTAAATAAAAGATTCAAACTATGGAAGTAACTAACTACTGATAGGGATAGTTAGCAAATGAAAGATATTAATAGAGAACAAACAATGTATTTACCTTGATATCATCGTATATAAATATAGCAGTTTATGACAAATTTCAAAACTCCGCCATCTCTCTCCCCACATCCACCACTGCTGGCGGCTCACCTCCAACTGCGCAACGCTACGCGCTGTTCACAGCCAGCTGCCTAACACTACAATGGCGAGTATTACAACAATGCAAAGCAGCCACAGACTGCACACAGCACAGCCAGTGATTTTCATACAGAGGTGGCGTTACCAATAAGAAATCCTAAACAGCCTACTTACATAAGAACCTCAACAGCCTACTTACATAAAGATAACATAAACAGCCTACTTACATAGAGATAACATAAACAGCCTACTTACATAGCCCCCATGCTCCCCACAAAAATTTTTAAAAATGGTGTTGGGCACTGGCCAATACAGATTTGACAAAAATTTTTCACAATTACAGTAACAAAGATATAAAATGCGCACACTTATTGATGCATTGTTGGTCAAAAGCTAAAAATTTCTCACAGTCCATAAAGACAGTCCACATTGTTCATCACAGTGAAACTGCCGTTTCTTTTCTCAAAGTCTGAGCAGTAAAAGACAATGCACACAGAAGTAGTGGACTTCCATGCAGTCTTGAAGAAGTAGTGTTGTCCTTCCAATGGAAAGACAGTGCTGACTCTTGACATGCTGACAGGTAATGGGCCACAATGGAGCAAACCCACAGCAGAGTCATTCGAAGTTTTGAAGAATATTGGTAGGTAGGTCATCACAGAGCAGACCCACTGTAGTCCTGGTAGAGATTACGGTATTGGTGGGCCACCAGAGGTGCAGACCCACTGCAGTCCTTGTAGAAATAATGGTATTGGTGGGCCATCAAAGATGCAGACCCACTGTAGTCCTTGTAGAGATGGCCAGCAGCCATCTGTTGTGACTGTGCAGGTGCACAATCACCATTGAAGAGTCTTGCGGATAATATAGCAAGTCCATAAACCACCACTTGTGCACTCACAAAGTTTTTGAAATTGTCCTTAGAACCAGCAATGCTGTTATCCAGTCCCTTGCTGAGTTATTAACACACGTGCAAACACTAACAGTCCCTACTTCTCACATATTGTCCACATACTATGACCAACAGAAACGTGTGCAGTGAAATGTAACTAACAAGTTAATAATGTCATGAACTGGTGACAATTACAATTTTATAACATAAGAATACAATTACAAAGGTACAAAATACATCATTAAAAACATAATAATACAGATAACCTTTGTAGTACAGGCTTTACAAAAGAATAGAAATAAACATATACATCAGTGTTACAAAAATAGTGACATAAGTACATACATAAAATAATGAGAATAGTTTTCGAAACATTAATTTCACACATGAACATTGAAACAGAACAGAATTGTAAACAACTTTACAAAGAAAATAACATATTATTAATGCAACTTATATTTGAGGATAACAGTATTCCTCCTCATAGTGAATGTAGCTTAATATTAAAAGAAAAAAAATTCTATGAAACTACACAGAGACAGGAAGAAAACAAATACACAAGGGTACACAAACACATAGTGGGATAACACCAATAGGAAAGGACAGGGTTCGTTTTCAGTGTAACATGTGGTACTGCAGTCCAACCCAAAACTTCATATATCTTTCCTCTTATTTCATCCTTTGTTTCCACCCAAAAAATTCTATCTAAGCATGCTTTCTGTATTTATATGTTCATACATTTCTTACCTCAACATTTATTTCCAAGAAAATCCTACCTAAACCTGTTTTCTCAATGCATTTCTTCCAATTCATCGCAACTCATTCTCTTAGAGGCTGCCCCCTCTTAAGCTAACTTAAATCTACTGAGCTCAGATGCTAAACTAAGGGACGAGGCAATGCAGCATCACATAAAACAATTATTATAAACAGCAATGCAAAAAATGCAAATTGGCAAAGCTAGCAGCATAAATGAGCAAAAGTCAAATTCAATAACACTATGCCTGGCAAACAGCAGCAACTTATACCTAAACATGACATAGCGTAAGCAGAAAAAAATATTACACTAAACAACAATGCAGATAAGGGAAATGTATATTCACATCTTAATGTCTATGTAATTAAAGTGGTGCACCACAAGAAGTTATTCTACCAAAAAGTTACCAATTACTTGAAAAGAAAATTATGAATGCAGTTACTAGTTCCTTCTTATTGTTCTTTCCTTTCCAAGTGCTCCTTTTTTAAAGAATGTGGATCATAAAATAATTATTTAATAGATCTGTTGACAGAAAGTGTTCACATTAGCAAATGCATTTTATTTTATAAAAGCAATGCTGCAACACAGCTGGAAAACAGATGTCAAATGAAATAAGCAACTATGAAAAGCAAAGCATAAAAATATCATTCAGTAGTCATGTGACATTTCATAAGTTAGTAGAAATTCTCTCAACTCTCATAGAAAGACGCTTGTCATAATCAGGTGTGCAGATGTAAAAATATTGCTTGTCATTTTATTAGGCATTTCAGTAAATATCGTAAATTAAGAGCTAGTGTAATCATATGTTTTCAAGTTCGACCGTGTCGTTTTTGCGATGCTTTCTCTAAAGGAATGACAATGGCCAGGATAATGGCCTTCCCTTTCTTTTTTTTTTCTTCCTGTGCTCTGAAAGGCACGCGCTAATGACTTTTTCTCCAGGCGTCTGACACAGCTGGGTGCCCGCGACGCATTACGTGCAGGTGGTCACTTAACTTTCGTACGGAAATATTTACGACAGCAATTTTCGCTAAAGTGACAGTCTCACATAAAAATACTTCACAGGTCAAGAATTAGCGTTGCAAATCTGTAGAAACAAAATCCTATGAATATAACAGTGTCCAAAAAAATGTTCAGTGGCATTGTGATACATTCACACATGATTCACACATGTCATAACTCTTAAAGTACGATTCTTGGTTTCCAACATCCTTTTTCACAAGTCAAGAGTCCCTACCCACTATTCATTACTCCTTACCTCATTATACATATACATATTCGTCGACACTTCTTCAATATTTCATCGTGAGAAATACGTAGCATAATAAACATTCCTCAACAACATAATACACATCATCGTCGTAATAATATCATAAAACTTCAGTCAAATCTCAAAATCGTCGTAACTTCCTCCAATAATTTCTAAGCCTAAAAAGAATTCTCTGCTCATTTCAAAAGTGTCATCTGCCTCAAACGTACTTTAAAAATCATAATCCCTTTACCAAATACATCATTCAAAGCTCTCATAGTATCACAATGGTTCCGAAAAAATATGAACAGTTTCACAAAGTACAGACAAAATACAGTTTCATAAGTGTGAAGTTATCCAGCTGTGTAATTACGTAAACATCTGTCACTGACGTAGTAAAAAAATGTTTATCTCTCAGTTAAATGATCAGATAGCTGTGTAATTTGTGTGTTAGAGAAATATGGTACCGATATGTAAAGTTGTATAAGCAAATACCATATTAGCTAGGGTTCCTTGTGCTTGCCAAACACATGGTACACAAAGTAAGCATGTACCCCCCTGAGGATTTATGTAATTATACCCTCAGGTGTTACAGATTACAGCAATGAAATGAAATATATCACGGAAAACTTTCTTTGTAATTCAAAAATCTTTAAAAATAAATGTTTTAAGTATAAAATTGATCACTGGAATGCGTGTCCTGTAGCGCTAAATGTGCATCTCGTTGTAAGATAATCTCTGTGGAAGTGTCGTAGTTATTTTCCTCCGAAAGCTAAGTTCTGCAGAAGCCAATGTACTTACCTCATGATAAACAAAAGTGAAATGCTTTGCGTATAGATATCGTAGTTATTATGCTTATTGGCGTGATGAAGAAAGTACTGTACAGTAACGTATTGTTGTGCCACGAAAAAAGGCTGTCTCATTGTTGCTATACCACAAAAGTTACTACTAAAACATGTTTTTCTTTCCAGAAGAATTCAGAAAACTGTGCAGATATAAAACAGATACACCGCAAAAGCAACATTGTAAATTGTCACTCATTAGTAGCGTCGTGATAAAAATCGTGTAGCTGTCACATAAACTAACCTCTGTGTCATCTGGTATCTCTCAGAAAGCACTTTAAATACAGAATGTATTTTCAGGTAACCAAAATGTTGCATTAAAATCTCATTAGCAGTACTGGTAAATGTTCTAAGTATGTGAGCCTTATAGTCGTTACGTAATCGTACAACTAACAAGCAAGAATGTACACACACAATAACACTGTGACGTCTGTTCACTATAACAATGCATTCGTCATTTCTGTTTAAATAAGTTCTCTTGGTTCTTGATTGGATATTTAACTTCAAACATTGTTGTATGTTAACAGATTCTAAGTCTGACAAAGCATATTAGTAATGTGAAGCGAAAAATTTTATGACAAAGACTAAGTTAAAAAGCAGATTATCTTTCAATAAACGGTTTTACATGTGAAATGTGGTGTAAACCTTTACTCTTCCTAGTACGCAGAGTTTCAACTTCAACGCAATTATCATGTGGTATACGTCGGATTCTGTAAGGTCCATTGTAAACTAGAAAGAATTTGTGACTCAAGTGTTTCTTCTTATGTGACAATGAATGAGCTTTAATGAGAACTTTCTGACCAATATACAACTTCTTTGCATTTGCTTTACCGTATAGTTTTCTCCTTTTGTCTGCCGCAGATTTTATATTTTTAAGAGCCAAATCAATTATGTCTTTGTGTCGAAGTTTACGTGTATTCGGGAAAGGTACAAGCTCTCTGAGTCTGTTCGGTGGTTCTTCATTCTTCAGTACAAGAGTAGGTGGTAAAGCAGTGGAGTCGTGAGGCATTTCATTCAGCACGTTTTGAAATAAGTGTAAATATCTGTCCCAATGCTGATGCTTTCTGTGACAATAAAGTCTACAAAGCTTATTGATTTCTTTCATAATCCGTTCGGAGGGGTTACAATGTGGTGAGTACAATGAAATAAAAACAGGTTTGATTTTATGGTTGCGAAGCATGCGTGACCAAACAGCAGATCTGAATTGCGGTCCGTTATCTGAAATGACTTTACTAACGTGTCCAACTTCACGTAAGAAATTTTTAACAAAGGCGTTGGATACAGACCGTCCTGTGGCTTTACGTAACGGTGTGAAAGAAACAAATTTTGAAGTAAGTTCAACAGCGACTAGAACGTACGAAAATCCATTGGATGTTCTGACAAGCGGTCCCAAAAGATCAACAGCCGCAAATTCTTTTAATTTAGAAGGAATAATAGGAAACAACGGAGCACGATGTGAGACAGTAGATGGTTTCGCCTTTTGACAAAGTTTACAAATAGACAAGACTCTTCGAATTCTTTTTTCCATATTGTTAAAATAACAAGTCGTTCGAAGAATATGATAACATTTTCGTGGACCAAAATGTGCGTAGCTGAAATGAATGTACCAAATGAGCTTATTAACAAAATCGTCTGGAATGCAAAGTACCCATAGCTTGTCATCAACAGTGCAGCGTTTGAAGAGTATGTTGTTTCTAACCAGGTAATAATGCCGAATCTGTGTGTGTGTCTTTTCATGCCATTTGCTCTTGATGTCCTTCCAAATCGGATCTTTATCTTGTTCATGAGCAATGTCCTTTAATGATGTGGTGATGAAGTTTTCAAAGGCGACTTTCTGAATGTAAAGAATACTGAAATTTTTCTCGAGGTTGCCTTCTGTGTTACTTTTCTCAAGCCCAGCCGGTGCGCGTGACAGTGCATCCGCAACAATGTTCTCCTTGCCGGGAATGTAGACTATTGTGAAGCGGAATTCTTGTAGAAACAATGCCCAACGTTTTAACCTGTCATGATTTAATTTTGAAGACATAAGAAATTGTAATGCACGGTGATCACTGTACACTTTTACGTGCTTACCAGAAAGAAAGAAACGGAATTTGTTAAATGCCCAAACGATAGCTAAAGCTTCTAATTCAGTAACGGAATAATTTTTTTCAGATTTTGTTAGCACTCGGCTAGCAAAAGCAATGGTTTTCTGAACGGTAGTGTCATTTTCTATGGCTTCTTGAAATAAATGGGCACCAAGACCGACTTTAGAAGAATCCGTGCTAAGGCAGAAATCTTGTGACAGATCTGGATGAGCTGAGATTGGCGCGTGAAGTAACGCTTCTTCCAAAGAATTGAATTCCAACTGTGCTTGTTCGTCCCAGTTCCAAATAGTATTTTTTCCAGTGAGAGAACAAAGTTTTGGTGTAACAAGAATTTGCATATTCAGAAAACGACGGTAAAAATTTACGAGACCTAGAAAACTGCGGACTTGTCTTTTTGTGGATGGAACTGGAATGGCTCTGATTGCTTCTAACTTTTCAGGATCCGGCTGAATGCCTTCAGAAGAAATAATATGTCCCAAAAACCTCACCTTTGACCTACCGAATTCAGACTTTTCCAAGTTAACTGTAATTCCCGATTCTACAAAAATATGTAACACGCTGTTGAGGATGCGATTGTGTTGTTCCCATGAGGCTTCTGCTATCAGAATATCGTCTACATATAAGGTGATGTGACGTTTTAAGAATTCAGGTAATATGGAATTTAGCCCGCGAATAAATGCTGCTGAAGAAATGTTCAAACCAAAGGGAAGTTTCCGAAACTGATAACAAACGCCGAAACAAAGGAAAGCTGTGTATTTTCTGCATTCTGGATGAAGTTCGATCTGATAAAAGCTGGATCTGAGATCAATGGAAGACAACACTTTTACACCATTAAAATTTTGAAGAAGTTCTTCTAACGTTTGCGGCCTGTCTGTTTCAGGAATAATGATCGTATTGATTTGTCTCGAATCTAAGACAAGCCTGATCGATCCATTTTTCTTCTCAACAACATGTAATGGATTGTTGTATGAGCTTACTGCAGGCTCAATAATGCCCTCATTAAGCATAGATTGTATTTCTGTTCTAACACGGTCCCTATAATGCGCCGGAATTACGTATGGTC
Source organism: Schistocerca serialis cubense (assembly GCF_023864345.2). Lineage (NCBI taxonomy): Eukaryota > Metazoa > Arthropoda > Insecta > Orthoptera > Acrididae > Schistocerca > Schistocerca serialis. The sequence continues at coordinate 385,428,697 of NC_064645.1, forward strand.
TAACACAAAATTTAGTATGCTCACGAACACAAAATTGGTATTGAAATCCCTTGATTGTTCGTGTTTTGTGAGTAAAAACTGTGGAATGTGCTTGTAAAATCTCAAAAAGGTCTTGCCTATCATTGTCATTACAATTATCAATTGTTTGAATTTTATTCTGAATTAACTTATTAGTGTCAAATGCGCCGTCGATATCATCCCTGTCAGTACTTGCAGAGTGATTGTTAGTGTCTAGTTCCGTAGAAAAGTCCGAACTGTTGTCTAACAGAAGGTAAAGCCGATTAATTTCCTCGTCATGGTTTGAGAGCCAATCTTCAAATTTCAAAGCTATTGACTTACCTTCTTTCTCTAAACTTATTTCAGCATCGTGAAAGTTTAAGATTGCTTTGCATTCATTCAAAAAGTCTACTCCCAATATAATTTCCGTCGACAATAGTGGAACAATGAGAAAGTTCATAGAGAAGCTGTGGCTTTGACAAAAGAATTCTAAATTGGTTTGTTGGCGTACATCTACAATTTTTCCAAAGATTGCACCTTGTAATTTAATCTTACGTAACGGAAGTGTGGGGCAATCGTTCGATTTGTTGCATTTGCTAAAGGCTGTTTCACTAATTACTGAGATGGGACTGCCAGAGTCAAGTACTGCCGTAAATTTTACGTCATTTACAGTAATGTGAATCACAGGATATGCAATGTTGTTAAGTTTTACGTCGTGTTCCTGGAGTAAGATGTCCCTAATGTCTTCCATTTTTACGTAATTACTAGCTACGGCAGCTCCGTCATCAATTTCATAAGTACGTTTTGTTGCTGCCAGCGGTGTGAGTCATTGCCTATTGTCTCTTTGTTGGCGCGCGTCGTTATTGGGATTTGGAGACCTAACTTCTACAAATTCACCGTGACGAGAGGGCCCTGCTCTGTTTGAATCCCGCCAGTTCTGATGCAATTCAGGTCTGTCGTTACGATCATATCGTCTGTCGTCATGTCGGTAGATTCCATAGTTTCGTTCTTGTCGGTCACATGGTGGAGAATTTCTCCCTGAATCGTAACTGCGCGCTGGTCCGTTGCGTCTAAAGTTATTCTGTCTCCCTTGATAGTATTTATTTTGGTTCCCATATTGTCTGTTTCTCTTATTGTCTCTGTGATAGTCACTACCACGGAGAGGTGATCTTTCCCTGTAGTTATTACTACTCTGCCAACGGTTGTCATACGGGTGGTGTCTATTTTGGTCACGATTTGTGTTGTGAGAATAGCCTTGTCGCGTCCAGTTATTATTTCTTTCATCGCGGAATTGCGACTGATGTGATCTGTAATTGTTGTGCTCCTGCGTTCCGCGATTGTCAGTGTCACTTTCCAGTTCTTGTAACAGTCCCTGAAAAGCTTCAATGTCGTCTTTGCAACGTCCTGCCAAAATAATGTGTCGTAAATGTTCAGGTAATTTGATTAAGCAAATGCGGATGAGTTCTGAGGGGCTGTATGGATTTGACAGGTACTGATTCTTCTGCAACATGTCTTCAAAATATTTCACAAGACTGGAGAATTCAGATTGTTCGAAATGTTTCATCATTATGATGCCATGTTTTACACGGTCTTGTGTAGCTTGCGACCAATATGCTGAGAGGAAGGCATGGTAAAATTCTCCTTCACTGTGGCAATCGTGAATGACCGATCGCATTCTCACAGCTGGTTCGTTCTCTAAGTAGCCACACATAAATTCTAATCTGTGCTCCAATGACCAGTTGGGAGGAAAACAATGAGAAAATTGATGGAGCCATGCTTGTGGATGAATGTCGTTGCCAGAATTCTTAAATGTTTTGAATTTACGTGTAGTAATGAACAGCTTATAGTCAAAATCGTCATGTCGGCGAGTCGCATATCGGTCATTGTTAGGTCGTGTCGGCCGTTCCATCTCAAAATTCGGTGCACATTGCCAATTTCTTTCATAATTTCCGAAATGCCCTGTGTTATTATTTTGCGGCTTTTCCGTGTTTCTAAGTCCCTCTTCCCGTGTTGGAGCGCGAGTGTCCTCTGAAATACGTAATTCTTGTATTACCTGTGTCAGCTGATCTTGTACTTCCCGGATTTCTCTTTGGTGTTGTGTATTAATTTGATTCTGATTTTGTTTGAATTTTCTTATTTGTTCATACTCTTCTGTGTCAGTGAAGGCTACGGGTCTTGTGTCATTCAGATCATCATCTACCTTTGTAGATAAGTTAGTGACCTGATCCGAAAGTTCGGCTACTTTCTCCGATAGTGTACTTATTTCTTCAGTGTGTTTTTCTGAACCAAGTTTCAGAGTCTCTACTGTGTCCTTAAAGTTTTCCTGAGTTTTTGCAAGTTGCGTAACCGAATCGGTAGATGCAACTGAGTCAAATTTAGCTTGCAAGGTCTCATGATTTTCATGAACAATAATTTGCAGTTCTTTTATGGCTGCTTCGTGATTCTGTAATGCATTTTCATGCCGCGAAAAAATAGGTTGAAAATGCTCACAAATTTGTGTTTTTACGTCATTACAGACTTTTTGACATTTCGATTCAATGTTATGTAACTCAGTAGTTAAATCTTCACGTGTTTGTTCAAGAGTTTGCTCCAATGAGTCTAACTTTTTAAGATTTTGTTCCACTGTGTCTAACTTTTGAAGCTTTTGCTGTGTTTGTCTCTGATTTTGTTCCACTGTGTCTAACTGTTGCTGTGTTTGTCTCTGATCTTGTTCCATTTGTTGCATTAATTGCAATAATAATGTATTAGTGTCTGGAATCTGTTTCTCTATGCTGTTCGGCAGTGCATTTGCACCGGCAACATTCACATTTTGACAAGCAGAAAATGTGTCTTGACTTATTTGAGAAAACGGTGAGGATCCAAAACCTGAATCTACAGTATTTGCGAGATTGTTTCCTGTCATTTCGGATTCCTGAGGCGAGCTGTTGCCGACCGATCGATCGATAATGCTTCCCTGTTCTCTACATGTTTCAATGTCTACACCATTATTTGACGCCCGCTCCATTTCCCTATGCACAGTTACCAAATTACTACTTTGAATATTTGTTAATTCATTACTCGGTGGCGCTAACACACTGCTTTCGTCTTCACTGTCATTTCTCAGTTTACTTTGGAGCCTAGTATTACGTTTTTCACACGCCATTATTGTCAGAGTATTTCACACGATAACAAAGAAAAGCACAATTTGAAGATCAAAAATAAGAGAACACATTAACATAGCACTGAAAATAATATCTAGTTAATTACCAGCGCAGCTGCGAAATACTTGGGGCAAATCTACATGCATGCCACAACTGTTTTACAGTACAACAATGAAAGACTGCAACTACAAAGGAGATTCTCTCTACAATTACGCACTAGCAATAGACAAAAGCTACACTAAATACACAAACTACAAGAAAAAAATCAGAAGATTCCAGTGAGGTATCCTGGCAAGGTCGCCATATGAAACGTCCCCTTTCAACAATTATACAAGACTGTGCTTAAACTGACACACAATATTTTGTTAGCGCAACGCAATCTGACTTTCAAAATTCCCTACAAAAGAATGGCCCTGACTGACATTAAACTATACCTTTCACAAATCACTTACCTCACAAAAATCTTCGCTGCTCAAGCTACTGCAATACAGCGAGCGCCACTACTGCCAGCTAAATAAAAGATTCAAACTATGGAAGTAACTAACTACTGATAGGGATAGTTAGCAAATGAAAGATATTAATAGAGAACAAACAATGTATTTACCTTGATATCATCGTATATAAATATAGCAGTTTATGACAAATTTCAAAACTCCGCCATCTCTCTCCCCACATCCACCACTGCTGGCGGCTCACCTCCAACTGCGCAACGCTACGCGCTGTTCACAGCCAGCTGCCTAACACTACAATGGCGAGTATTACAACAATGCAAAGCAGCCACAGACTGCACACAGCACAGCCAGTGATTTTCATACAGAGGTGGCGTTACCAATAAGAAATCCTAAACAGCCTACTTACATAAGAACCTCAACAGCCTACTTACATAAGAACCTCAACAGCCTACTTACATAAAGATAACATAAACAGCCTACTTACATAGAGATAACATAAACAGCCTACTTACAACTTGCGGCTAACTGACGGGGTATGGCATATGGTGTTCTTTTAACCTTTCGCTCGTAAATCTGTGTTAGAAAAACCTTAAAATTTTGCGGGTGGACACGAAAATATGCCTCTGTCTACATGTAACTCCCTCAGCCTTTATTATTTTCTTGATTCAGTTACTTATTCCCTCTGATGGCCTCCCTCAAGACCGAAACCACATATCGTTCTCCAATTTGCACACTTAACAACTTGAGACGTCGGTGCCATTGTTACGTTGTATATATATATATCAGGTGAAGTTTTCTTTTGTTAGGGCATGATTCTTTCGATCAGGGATATTATCTTTTCTTCTCACTTTTACTTACTTGTATAAGTAAATACGAGACGGGTTCTAGAAGGGCCGCTGTTAATCATGTACCAACTTTAGATTTTGAACGTGATGACTAAAATATAGTTGCCGTTAACTGAATTGAATGTAAATTTGTTAATTTCTATTGACTGATTGCAAAGCAAGGCTCGAGAGAATTTCTATTGTTGCCGTGGAGCGGCCAAAATAAAACTTACTGAACTCATGGAATCTGTGTAATTTAAAGAAAATGAACTTTAACGTAAATTAATTATCTGTTGCAATTTTAAAAGGTTCTTACAACAAAATCGAATTTATTTGAAAAATAAATTAATACTTCGGCGCGTAATGGCCGACCAGTGGCTGCATCGGAAGATGAGCTTTTCGCAGCGCAAATTACTGAAAAAATGCTTATTAAAAATAGCCACTACGAGCATTTGAGGTGACAACTATTACAAAGAAATTCATTTTGTGATAACAATAATTAGTTTATTCTAGCAGAATACCGAATAACGTACATAAAGTATGTGTAGCCGCTCAATGGCTGCCTTCCGTATCGTGAAACAAAACAGTGTGTGTAGCATAAAATACGTCCCTCCTCCTCGGCCGTACAATCGCGTCTCTTTTCGATCCTTTTTTATTTTCATAGACATATTTTAAATAAAGATATTACTCTTAAATTATCGCTGCATTATCAGTTGTTTGAAGAACATTAACTGAATTTTTTATACTAATTATATTAATAAAATACGTTAACTACGGTTTACAACCGATAAAAATGTCAATATTTATGTGATGTACGGTCATAAACTTCAATTTAAGCTTCCATGTTTTATGGGTGCTAGCTAACCTCACACGTTGTTTCCTCTGAAACACAAATTTCCCGATTTGTATATCTCCCTATCAGTTTGCTTACGACTCAACGTATTTTCATCCACTTTTTGCGGAAATCTCCATAAAGCCTCACTGTACAACTCCTTGTTAATGTATTCCAATGCAGCACATAATTGCGGTTATATGCTCTTCTCCCCAAGATATTTCTATGACTAATAATGGACTTCCCGCTTCCACGCTCGAATAAAAAACCACCTTTTTCAGTTAGAACATCAGCTCCAATCGGTAGATTCCAACTCAACAGAATTATAAGTAACGCCACCACTTCTTTGAAGATCTTACCGTTGCCTAGTGCGAGCAGGCAGGCAGATACAGATAATGGTACATACATTAGGCGATGCACCATCGAATGTAAAGCTGGACGTTTGTGGTTGTATGGCTGCTGGGAGCTTGCAGGGATTACCGAAGATGTAGCTGTATGTATTTTTTTAAATAAATCTTCTACATAATAATCTGTAAAACTGTCGTGTCTGTTCGTCTGTTCGAACACACTTCTCCAAAACTATTAGACGAATTTTTGTGGGGTTCTCGCACATAACTTGAGCATGGCTTGGGGCACCATATAGCCTTTGTTTCAGCAAAATCGGATCACGAAAAGCAATAATGATTTAAAGTTTTGTCTGAAACTGTCGTATTTGAACAAGCTAATCTTCAAAACTTCTAGACGATTTTTTTTGGAGTTTTCATAGGTACCTTGAGCGTAGGTTTGGGTACAGTATAGGTTTTATTACATCACAACCGAATCACAGAAACAAGGATATCCACTATGACGACCAGTTAAGAGTTGTGGCCGCCTTGTCTAAAGCACGTAACGGTTTTGACAAGAAGCGCATACATCCAGGTCAGAGGGCTGCAACGTCCTACTGATAAATGGGCCCCTGCTGCTATGTTTTCTGTGTATTCGAATCGTTACTGTAGTCAGTGAAATAACATCACGTACCCTCTCAACCCACAAAGTTTCATTTCGTTTCCTCTTCACCTTGTGGGTGCTTTGGTTTATTTGTTAGACGATGTACAATGGGTTCTGCGAGCAGTCCTTCAAAAAGGTATGGACAGTTTAGCGACTGATCAGTAAATTTACTTAGACAAAAATGGACGTCTCCTAACTGAAGTGATTTCTTACAGGTAGTTGCTCCGTCAGTGTTGTGTACATAGTTCCACGTAGTCAGTGCGTTCACAACTTTCCCACTAGAGCGCGCCCCACTAAGCACAACAGGGCAGGCGCAGCGCTCGTCCGTCTCCGCACTACGAGATGGCGTTGCTTTAGAGACGGACCAAATTCTGCTTCCGCCGACCCGCGTATTAATATGTAACGCAGCCAATGAGATTACTGCTAATGTAGAACCTTTTCTCCTCGCGGATCACACTCGTGCAGTGATACCTGAATGCGCGAGGTATTATAACGAGTGTACAGACCTCTGATTAGTTAGTCTGCATTTGTCTGCATTTGTCTGCACCAGTCTGTACGAGTCTGCATTAGTCTGTACCAGTCTATAGTCAAGTTTCAGTCTGCACCTAATAAGTTTACCATATTCCTGTACATAGCCATGAAGATAAATGAATAGACACTTTGTCAAGTATCAGAGATGTATGAGAATAAGATTAATGTACCAAGACCAAAGGAACTTCAGATTGTCAATTGTAAACAGCATCCAGAATCAAGTTACGTAATGTCTATCCTTTTTATTATTTTAATAAATGTGTGTGAAAATTAATCATGTTCTGTTTAAAGTTGGTCATCGTCAATCTGCTACTCTAAGCGTGCAAGTGGCATTTCCATCGTCTGACCTAACGGCAGAAGATAAACACGCCACGATAAGACCACGAGACATATTGCTGACACTCTCCTACTTCGTTAGAGCGACAAGTCAAATAATCTGATGGTGTGTGTACCGAAGGTCTTACAGTACGCACGCCACACTCAGATATTCTGAAATATTTGTGTTACATTTATAAATGGAAACAATGCAGTTTCGAGTTACCTCCATAAAAGACGTGTGACAGTGTTCTCAAATATGCCGTGCCTCCCCCTGGACAAACCCTGCACAGTAGTAGCGCCCCCGCCCCCCCGTTTCATCATCGCACGTAGGAAACGTTGATTCGTGTGGTGACGCGCCACTAAGCCACTGTCACTGCCTGTGACGCTGGGTGCCCTGCTGAAGACCACCAGGCCACTAGGAGGCGCCGATGGCGCGAGGCAGAGAGAATTTAAATGATCCGCTTCGCCTCTGTCAGCAGTAAGCGAAGTTGCTCGACGTTCATTAATCTGATTAAAGCGGCCGGAACGAAACAGGCGAATGCTCTCTGCTCTTTGCTAACGTCGACGCGATTGCATTCCCCCGCGCTTACGCTCAGCACGTTCTGCCCAGCTGACTGCAGTCAGTGAAATGATATGCGACACTTCTTGCGTAAACGGTTTTCAGTATTTCGTCGCATACAGCTCATTTCTCACTGTTCAACTAAACAGAGGTAAACAGCGCTTAATCGGAGAGCACTTAGAGTACAGCTAATCCGTAACTGAAGAAATCGTTTATACGCTAAAACATCTTAGCGAAAGTTGAGTGTTCCTTTTTCAGTCAAATTCCGGGGATATTGAAGTCATTGCAGTGACACAAGTGAGACCCAATTAATATTGCCTAATGCAGTTTGTAACTTAGCCGGCAGTTACCGAACAAACCTTCCATGATTGAATGAGTTGCTCATTCCTGCTAGCCATCCCAGTGTCTCGGTTTTCCCTGAATTTCCCCTTTTATCAACTGTGACGTTACGTCACATAAATATTGACATTTTTAGCGGTTGTAAATCTTAGTTTACGTATTTTTATGAATATAATTAGTGTAAAAGATATAGTTAATGTTCTTGAAACAACTGATATGCAGCGATAGCATTTTTATTTAATGTGTATGAAAACAAAAAAGGATCAAGAGACGCGATTGTACGGCCGAGGGGGAAGGACGTATTTTGTGGTACACACCTGTTTTGTTTGGCTATACGGAAGGCAGCCATTGAGCGGCTACACATATTTTATGTAAGTTATTCGTATTTCGGCTTAAATAAACTTGTTATTATTATTATTATTATTATTATTATTATTACAAAATGAATTTCTTTGTAATAGTTGTCACCTCAAATGCTCGCAGTGGCTAACTGTTTTTAATAAGCATTTTTCACTAATTTGCGCTGCGAGAAGCTCATCTTCCTATGCAGCCTCGGGTCGACCATTACGCGCCGAAGTATTAATTTATTTTTCAGTGTTAACAGTAACTGTCTACTTCAAACAATGTGGTAGCAGCCTCCTTTAAGCCCGACATGGTCTTCGTATTTGTTCCTTTCATCTTTAATTCTCTATTTGCGAGAGTGATGATGTGTGGCCTAGAGCTCTGTTGTCTCCAGCCAAATTCCGACGAGGTGGGAGTGTGGCGGAGGTGTTGCCGACTAGAAATAGTTGGGAAGGTATTTCTAGTATCGGAAATTCACTACTCTGCAGAAGTTTCAAGATTTGTTTGCTTCGAAATGTTTGTTAAAATGTTTATGAATAGCGCCTGAATTATTCATCTTTTGGATTTGCAACTCTTGTATTTCTTCCGTGATTGCAGTTAAAATTAATGGATGCAAAACATCTATGCAAAACATTGTCTCGTCTTGTTACCGAAATACGTTTCAGCACGTCTGTGCCGTTACCAGTGGGTTTTGTTTACTGGAAAACTTCGTTTTAAATGATACGGTTTTGCAGGACCATGTGTACGGTGTCCCGCACTGACAGCTCGTCATTTTTTGTTGTAGCTGTTCCTCCTTTGTCGTTCAGAGGTCACTGCACACACGTTGAATGTACACTGAGTATCTTCAGTTTTGCAATCACTTTTTCAATTCGCAAAACGCAGTGAACAGGATGTTCGTCGTGTAAAGCTATCGGTGCCGGACACCGTACACATGGCCCTGTAAAACCATGTAATGTAAAATCAAGTTGGCCAATAAACAAAACCCACCGATGATGGCACAGAGGTGTTGTAACACGTGTGCGTAACAAGAAAAAAACGGTGTTTTGCATGAAAGGCGGAAACTGTATCAAACGCCTGATTTATCTCTCTGTCTCTGCAATTGGGTACTTAAAATTATCGGCTTTATCTTTGGTGCTCATTTTGAGCTGGTTAATTTTTCCTGTTTCATATGAGCTTCCTCATTCTCCAATAAATTCCTTAATATGGAGTTGAGACTTTGGGCCAGGATTTGTATCGTCCTCGCAACTGGGTTAACTTTTTTTTTAAGAAAATACCGAATCCTTCCCCCGTCACCAATGACCCCGATGTCGACGAGACTTTAAAACGTACAAATCAGAAACGTAGAAAACTGACTTGTAACATGAAACCCATGAAAAGCGAATGAGAGTGGGATATTCGAATGGACAATGACGAAAGTGCAGCGACCCTTTAGTGCGATATTCTTTCTAAGATTCTGATTTTAGTTACTTGCATAATTGGACTGTAAAGAAAATCAGATCAGAGGAAAAAACCATTCGACTGTTTGCAACAATGTGTTTACTGAAATTAAATGGACAGACGTCTGAAATAAAGAAATGCTACAGTGAATGAGTGGTCAGATGAGTGTGTGGCAAATATTCAGTGAGAGGTGATGAGGCATTCAGAAACGAAGGAGTTAAGGGGAAAAGGAATTTCGTGTTTATGAATAACAGGTAGTCTTTACTTTGCAGCAGCATAAGCAGCGTAGGGGAAAATGTGTATGGGAAGTCAAATACTGACTTCTGTATAAAGAAGTTCATCGAGGGTATGGGATGTCGGAATCGAACAGGAATCAAGAGAGCAGCACAGCTATACACGGGGGACCATCTGTGGCTGTCCACGGATGGCTGATACACCCACGTGACTATCCCAATAAGGAGACCGATTACCAGGGGGCGAGGCCCTGCGATTGACAGGCGTGGCCCAATTAAAGCCCTCTAGAGCCTCATTAGGGAGCAAGGTGAGCCAAGCTACGCGATACGTCTGTTACGCAGCAAGCTGTGAAAGACCCTGAGGGCTGGAGGAGCACAACAGGTGCAGAAGGGAGCCTCTGGACATCGGTCCCACAGAGAACTGCAGCTGGGTCCAAGTTAACGCTGTTCCCGGGTCTGCTACCTATTCATGAGCTGCAAGACAGTAGATGCAACTGACTACAGAGGTAACTAGCAAAGTGCTCGATACGAGGTCCGCATTAACGTACGTGGCCGGTGTGTCTGTTATGAAGCCAGTTTCAGATGAATTTCAGACTTTTGACACTATATATGTTCATTCCGCTCATGAATGTCCCGTGAGTTGTAGGCACATCGAGGACAACGTATAGTTGGACAAGAGCGTGAATGAAGGACACTTATTTATTAACTGAGTGTTCTGTTACCACTTCTTATCAGTCTAGAAACTTCCAGTGTTCTGCTTCAATAGATTTGAAGTTTTTCTTTATTTTAATGAAGAGAAACGTGCCTCCAGAATGAGATTTTCACTCTGCAGTGGAGTGTGCGCTGATATGCAACTTCCTGGCAGATTAACACTGAGTGCCCGAGCGAGATTCGAACTCGGGACCTTTGCCTTTCGCGGTCAAGTGCTCTATCATCTGAGCTACCCAAGCACGACTCACGCCCCGTCCTCACAGCATTACTTCTGCCAGTACCTCGTCTCCTACCTTCCAAACTTTACAGAAGCTCTCTTGCGAATCTTCCAGAACTAGCACTCCTGAAAGAAAGGATATTGCGGAGATATGGCGTGGCCACAGCCTTGGGGATGTTTCCAGAATGAGATTTTCAGTCTGCAGCGGAGTTTGCGCTGATATGAAACTTCCTGGCAGATTAAAAGTGTGTGCCGGAGCGAGACTCGAACGCGAGACCTTTGCCTTTCGCTGGCAAGTGCTCTACCATTTGAGCTTGTGTAAAGTTTGGATGGTAGGAGACGAGGTACTGGCAGAAGTAAAGCTGTGAGGACGGGGCGTGAGTCCTGCTTGGGTACCTCAGGTGGTAGAGCACTTGCCCGCGAAAGGCAAAGGTCCCGAGTTCGAGACTCGGTCCGGCACACAGTTTTAATCTGCCAGGAAGTTTCAGAAACGTGCCTGTTACTTCGTGATATACATGCATCTTCCACATCAAGTAATTATTAAAATACACATTAAAATTTTACAGTAATTGAGCTACAGTCTTTCACATAATTATTGCATTCTGAAATATTTCTCTAATTTCCTCTGCTAAAATTTTCCTCCGATCATCATTTATGTGTTACATATTGCTCCTTTTAGTGTTAAAGTACGATTCTGCCTTCGGATTAGGTAGGCTAAATGAGTGCGTGTTGAAAATTAATGCCTACGATTTTCTTACGTGGGAAGCCAGAAAGCTTTTTAAATAAAACAAGCGTTATGAACATTATACATCTTTATTCTTCAGGTCTACATATTTGCGGCCTTCTGCCACCAGAGAGCTCCGAATTATAGCGTGTAACATGGCGGTGTGTAACGCAACAGGTCGGTGTGTGAAAAAAAGCGTGTCGTAGTAGAGTTTCGAAGAGTTCGTTCAGACTTGGAGCAGCCTCTCCTTAAGCATGAAAACGCCAGACCACACACGAACGCTGTGACATTTTCAACAAGTTATGCAGGACTTGGTGTGGACATCACTCAAACAAAGGCGTTTTTCGTTGCGGCGGAATCTTCTCACGAAATTTCAATCACCAACTTCCTCCTCCGAATGCAAAAATATTTGTCGACGCCGACCTACATAGAGAGAAACGATCAACATAATAAAATAAGGGAAATCAGAGCTCGTACGAAAAGATACAGATGTCAGTTTTTCCGCGTGCTGTTCGAGACTGGAATAATGGAGCAAATTTTGAAGGTAGTCCATTGAACCCTCTGCCATGCACTTGTTATTTACAGAGTATCTATGTAGATGCAGGGCAACGGCCTTGCCGCAGTGGATACACCGGTTCCCAAGACATCACCGAAGTTGGGCGCTGTCGGGTGTGGCCGGCACTTGGATGGGTGACCAATCCAGGACGCCATGATCTGTTGCCATTTATCAGGGTGCACTCAGACTTGTGATTCCAATTGAGAAGCTACTCGACCGAATAGTAGCGGCTACGGTTAAAGAAAACCATCGTAACGACCGGGAGAGCGGTGTGCTGACCACACGCCCCTCCTATCGGCATCCTCAACTGAGGATGACACGGCGGTCGGATGGTCCCGATGGGCCAGTAGTGGCCTGAAGACGCAGTGCTATGTAGATGGGTGCACTGTCGTCGATCATCTTCCATACAGTCCCGACTTGGCTTTATTAAATTTTCATCTGTTTCCAAAACGCCTCCGAGGACTTCGATTTTACAGGGATGAAACGTAGCAAGTAGAGCTGAGTTTCTGGCTGCGTCAACACACTCAGACGTTCTACAGTGATGGTGTCAACAGACTGGTCTCTCGTCCAGAGAAAGATGCTCAAATGTGTGTGAATTCCTAAGGGACCAAACTGCTGAGGTCGTCGGTCCCTAGACTTACACACTACTTGAACTAACTTAAGCTAAGAATAATACACACACCTATGACCGAAGGAGGACTCGAACCTCTGCGAGAGGGGCCGCGCAATCCCTCACATGGCGCCTCAAACCCCGCGGCCACTCCGCGCGGCGAAATACCGGGTGATCAAAAAGTCAGCATAAACTTGAAAACTTAATAAATCACGGTGTAATGTAGATAGGGAGGTAAAAATTGACATATGCTTGGAATGACATGGGGTTTTATTAGAAAAAAAAAACAAAGTATTGCTGGACGCGTGGAAGATCTCTTGCGCGCGTCGTTTGGTAATCGTGTGCTCAGCCGCCGCTTTCGTCATGCTTGGCCTCCCAGGTCCCCAGACGTCAGTCCGTGCGGTCATTGGCTTTGGGGTTACCTGAAGTTGCAAGTGTATCGTGATCGACCGACATCTCTAGGGATGCTGAAAGACAACATCCGACGCCAATGCCTCACCATAACTCTGGACATGCTTTACAGTGCTGTTCACAACATTATTCCTCGACTACAGCTATTTTTGAGGAATGATTGTGGACATACTGAGCATTTCCTGTAAAGATCATCATCTTTGCTTTGTCTTACTTTGTTATGCTAATTACTGCTATTCTGATCAGATGAAGCGCCATCTGTCGGACATTTTTTGAACTTTTGTATTTTTGTGGTTCTAATAAAACCCCATGTTATTCCAAGCATGTGTGTCAATTTGTACCTCTCTATCTACATTATTCGGTGATTTATTCAGTTTTCAAATTTATACTGACTTTTTAATCATCCGATGTGTTCATTGCCAGGGTGACTACGGTGAGAAATATATACGTAGACCTGAAGGAATACCAAATCTGAAAATTGTTGCAGGTTTCACGGTGTAACCTCCCCGCAAAAATAAAAGAAAATACTTAAATGAGAATAGACATCGTGCTAAGTGTAACCTCCCCGTAATTATTTTTAAATGATACGAATTGAATGAAAATGCAAATAGAGCCAAATGTTAGCTTCCCACAGTAATAAGTCAATGATAATAAAAATGTGCAAAAAATGTTAAGTCCCCACAGAATTAACGTTAAGATCAACCTGATAGATTTTATAAGGGCAGCTGCGCTGACCTTAGGCCCTGTGCAATAATTAACCTGATAAATTGATTCTGGAAGGAAAAGCATAGGAAATATTGTTTCAATTGGAATGATTCTTTTCTTAAAAACGATTGCTTTGAAAACAAAATTATTATTGGGGCATTTCTTGAACAAATTAATTACAGTTAACAGATGTTATTGGCTGAGCGCAATGCTGCTTCATTACCTTTGATAACAATATACCTCGTCCTGAATCGTGACCAGAGACCCATGTCGACGCCCGCCAACTCATCACACACGACTACTGTCTCACGCGTGCTACAAGCACTGACTGAGTGCAACAAGCAACAGCGTCCAACTCTGAACTGAACTCTCGCGCAGTCAAGCGCAGACTAGTCACGATAAACAAACTCTCTGGTCAGAGATTCTGTCATGCCTCGCCATCGCTGGTACATATGAGACGTACGCTTTTCAACGGGCCTACTTAATGACGCACGATTTAGTAATAAGTTGTTCTCTGTAAGTTTACCGGCAGCCTCTTGTGTAACGAAGAGCGTATTAGTCCCTATTTTCGCTACATTCTTCAGGTGGTACTATATTTGATTACTTTAGTAGGTACGTGTTTACTAAGGATGCCTTTCTCCTTCAACCTCAGCTGTTCTGCATTTGCCTGGTCTGAACGACATTTACGAATGTCTCTCGTGTCTATCAATTTATATTAGTCGATGCTCTCACAGTTTTTGTCTATTTCATATTACTATGCCAACTTCCCTTCATTATCAACAGACCATAGCGTTTCTGGGGTCATGGCTGCGTCAGAACTTGATAGGAGTGAAAATAAACTTCAGTAATAACTGCGAGGATATGTTCAGACCTACCAAAGTCTGATGCAGCCATCGGACAAGAAACATGACTGGCTACTGACAATACTGGAAAGTCGAAACTACAATGGACAACAGACAAATTGTGTGAGTATTGACTGACATGAACTTTATAGACTTGTAAATAATAGATTTCAGCTATCAGTCGTCCTTTTGAAGTTTTATTGGCAGATCTAGATTTTAGCTAGAAACTAGCCATTCTCAATTCCGTATCATTTTTATAAATACATGTAATGCCTGTTGGTCGGGCTTCATCCACAGTTCATTGAATACTCAATGAACTCCCATATTCAATGAACTGTGGATGAAGCCCGACCAACAGGCAGTACATGCATTGATCAAAAATGATACCGCATTGAGAATGGCTAGTTCCTCGCTGAAATCTAGATCTGCCAATAAAACTTCAAAAGGACGACTGATAGCTGAAATCTATTCTTTACAAGTCAATATAACTGTCGCTGCGTGCAATAGCCTTAGGAATGGAAGGTAGCCTGATGAACTTTATAGCCAAATTTAATAAGCTCACGGACGCCCTCCACCAACTACGTAGCAAATATGATTAGGCTATCTCTCAGTTCGATATAACTCAAATCCTCTTCGAAAGACAGATATCGAAACGATGATGAAAAGTGTTGACAAAGAACACTGGTATGTGTCGGTGGCGTCCGGTGATCGTGGGCTAATGCGCTGCGGAACACTTTAAATATCGCACTAAACTCATGCCATTTCTTTTCGAATGTGTGCTGGTATGCAGATGAAACGGACGAGAACATGGTTTACTTGGAAATTTGTGGTAATGTCTTATGTGACCAAACTGCGGAGGTCATCGGTCCCTAAGGTTACGCACTATTTAATCTAAATTAAACTAACGACAACACACACACACACACACACACACACACACACACACACACACACACACACGTCCGAGGGAGGACTCGAACCTCCGACGGAGAGAGCCGCGCGGGCCGTGACAAGACGTCTGAGACCGAACGGCTACCCCGCGCTGCGAACATGGTTTGTTGCGCTCTCTCAACGGTTACGAAAACGAGTGTCGTGTGCTGAAATTATGGCCAGCCGCACTACTCTCAATTCAGAGAAGGGACGTAGCTGTCTGTTTTCGACTGCGCATGCTCTGGTGTGACAACATCCTTGCCAGCACAAAGTGTGCTATGTTACTCAGAGCAACAGAGCGCTATTTTTCTTTGAAAGTACGTTTGAAGTATTGCACAAGAAAAATGGCGAATTGTGTAGATCTGCTAAAGAGGGCCAATTCAGTAGATCTTTGGTAAAGAAAGTGAGAGTTAAAGAGTTACGTAGACCTACTCCAAATTTAAATTTAATAACGGGAGAGCGTGTGACAGGGTTCACCGATTCTCCTGAACTATGTGAGTAGAAGCATGTAGATGCCCCTTCAAGTTCTAAGAATATTTCGCCTGGGTAGGCCGTAGGGAAAGGTAAAATGCTGTCTAAAAATGTGAGTCGAGTATGAGAAAATTTTGAACAGTGTGTCGTGGTGGAGTTAACGAACGCATCGACTACCAATTCGTCAGCTCATGTCCGATTTCTGCTGCTACTATTAAGTTTTTCATTTTACTTTATTCCTCACAATTCCTGTTAATTATAAAATTTAAATACATTTAAACAGTTCAGTTTATATACGTAAAATTAATATATTCGTTTTAATTAAGATTACTATCCTTGTAAGCCAAAATGCGACAGGTGGTGGTAAAAAAAAGCGAGTGTACGAGAAAACTTAGTGTGAAAGTATGTGAAAAGAGTTCGTTCTGTGGGGTGTGATGTTCGCAGTGCGCTTATTTCCTTTCCATTTTTGTTATTCGGGAACAGTAATGCAAGAGATACAGGAAGATTAAAAAATCTAGGACATATTAATGCATTAACTGTGTTCTAGAAAAAATTGTAAGGATCTGGAATTCGGAGCTAAAAAATCACAAAATTGAAAGAATAACTCGGGGAAGGAAAACAAATGGAATTTAGGTAAACTGCTTGACTTTTGCGGATGTTTTCGCAATATTTTCAGAAAACCTGGCAGAAGCAGTTACTCAAACATTCTGGAAAAATTAGCAAACAGAACGGGTCTCAAAATCTCAGCTGAAAAAACAAAGTTCACGACAAATAAAAAATGCACCAAAATACATAGAAACACAAATAGGTAAAATAGAGCGAGGAAATAAATTTAAATATCTTGGAGAAACTATACAACAGAATGGACTAGAAACATCTGCAATAGATGTATGAATTAACAAAATGGAAAGAGCGTATGATTTGACCAAAAATATTTATAACAAGAAATGTATATCTAGAAAAACAAAACTAAAACACTATACCACAGTGGTACGACCAGAATGTTTATTTGGATCTGAATGCCTAACGATGAACTATAAGTTGGACGAAATAGAGGTACTGGACTGAAGGATTATTAGAAAAATAATGGGTGCAATGAAAACTGCAGATGGTTGGAAAATATGAAGTAATGAGGAGATCTACAAAAATATAGAGAAAATATCTGAAGTAATGGCCAAACGAAGATTAACCTTTTTTGGACATCTCTACCGAATGGATGGAAATAGACTAACAAAACAAATACTCCTATATTTCTGGAAGAAGAAATCGACAATAGCATGGATTACAGAAGTAAGAAAAGATCTTTAAAGAAACATCAAAGAATCAGAAATAGCAGAAAGAAACCGTTTTAAAAACAAAATACTAAATTTGGAAGGCGTTCAAAGCAGAAGAAATAAAAAATCGCGAACAACATGGACAGCAGAAAGGAAGAGACTTCATGGGGAGAAAATGAGGGAATACTGGAAAAATAGGAAACAACAACAAAGGAAGAAGAGAAACTGAAGTTGTTAACGTGATCCTAGTTGGTCAATGATAGTAAAAAAAAATACTTGATCTTAATGCCTATGTGAAGGTAATATCGCAACAGTATCAAGTCGTGCCTATCACGTAGACATAGTGATACATAATTTATTTTTGTTATATTGTAGAATTTTGCACGAGTCGCCATTGGGCCACTGGTACGTGTATAGCCGAATATCATAATGCACGGCAGTCCAGAGGTGACCTTTATCCAGCAATGTATGTCGATTGAGTGATAACGGTAGGTGGTGTTACCGTTATTTTTGTGATTAAAGGGAGCCAGTAATGTAGTATTGTAGGGAGCGCTGCGGCAGAAGCCCAGAAAACCTGTAGCGAACAGGGTACAGAAGAGATGTGAGTGTGCCTTCCTGTGGCAGAGAGATCCATTTCCCCAGCAACAGGCACACAGTCTGGTAGGCTCACGGGTGCAGGGCCGTGCAAGCCCGGCGGCAATGTATACGAGCTGCATCGGAGGCCAGCTGGCAGTCCTTTGTGTGTGTGTGTGTGTGTGTGTGTGTGTGTGTGTGTGTGTGTGTGTAAGTCCTCAGCGGTGTGGGTTTCGCTGCGGGTCCCCGGTCCCCCGTCCTCTGGGCTCGCCTTACAGGATCGATGTCCCAGCCATAACGGCCCCGCCTCAAGGAGGCGACGGTAGCTCTCCAGAAGTTCTACTGTCTCCTAAACTAAACAAGCACGAATGTCGGTAGACGCTTGAAATATCCACCTGTCATGCTTTATCCACGGGGAAGAGCACACACCGGAGTAATTTGCTGCGCTGTTAGTTTATTTCTTCTAATCAGTCACAGACCACGCTTTCAGTTAAAAACCATTTCGGACATATATTGATTGTCTTCAGGAACGTGTCCCGTAAATCGTGTAGTAGCACAGGGTGATCCACAATTTATGCAGCCCTAAATTAAAAAAAAAATTGAGTTCCTTACCAACGGAAATTTTTTGTTTTGCCAACGGAAGACCTTACAGAAGACACATAGCACATAATATCCAAGCAGTTTTCCACTATTTTGACAGTGTTGAGTTAGCTGTGTGCTAACAGTGATGCATTTCTCCTAGGCTGAACTTCTATTTATTCTTGAATGTTATTTCAAATCGCAATCTTTCTTAAATTGTCAGGATGACCTTAGGACAGATTTACCTGAAGCAAGGGGCCTAACAAATAAATGATTTAACGCCTAGTCGCTCGTTTCAGAAAAAACTAATAGTGATAAGTATGACCATTCCGGCCGACCTTCGGTGTCAAGTGATGCCTCACTGGAAAATATTCGAGCATCCTTGCTACGTTGACCGAGGACATCCACACCAAAGCTGTGTCAGCAAACTGGAATGCGCTGCTTGAGTATTGACAGAACCATAAAGAAGCTGATATTCTGCTCCACCACATTTGTGTTGTGTGTTCCGGCGTAACAACAAGCGTCGGCTCGAAGATCAGGAATGCAAGAGCAGAGAGGGCTGTGAGACGACGGCAGCCAGTAGTACGCTGACTAGGACGCCACCACGGCTGGAGCGGCGCCTACAAGAAGCGAATAAAAGCGATGCACTGCCTAGCCGTGGCGGGACACTAGAAACCGCGCATTGGAAGAGAGGGCTAGAAGAGTCGCACTATTAGAGCCACACTACAAGAGCCGTGACTGGTGATCCCTATAAACTCTAGCATGGACATTGTATACAGGGTGAGTCACTAAATATTTTCACCTAGAATAAATCCGAAAGTATGATAGGAGACGAAACGTTTGTGGGACAAAAGATGCATATGACAACGGGGCGTAAAATATGACGTTGGTTTCTTTATGCTAGGTGGTGTCGTGTCAGAGATATGATGGTCAACTTTTTTTTATGGGATGCTATATCTAGGTACTTATTTTCTGATAGCGGCTATTGAGACGAATCCAATTATGTCTAACAGTAAGGTCAACGAAGGTAAAGAAGATGGCATGAACGCCCATTTACAGAAAATGTTCGAATTGATGACCATTTGTTTCAATGCAGTGCTGCAATCTTCTTATCATGGATTGAGTGGTATTGCTTATCACTTCGGCACTTAACGAAGCACATGCTCTGACAATTCTCTCTCACATATCATGTAAATAGTGCACTACTGGCCATTAAAATTACTACTCCACCAAGATGACGTGCTACAGACGCCAGATTTAACCGACAGGAAGAAGATACTATGATATGCAAATGATTAGCTTTTCAGAGCATTCTCACAAGGCTGGCGCCGGTGGCGACACCTACAACGTGCCGACATGACGAAAGTTTCCAACCGATTTCTCATACACAAACAGCAGTTGACCGGCGTTGCCTGGTGAAATGTTGTGATGCCTCGTGTAAGGAGGAGAAATGTGTACCATCGCGTTTCCGACTATGATTAAGGTCGGATTGTAGCCTATCGCGATTGCGGTTTATCGTATCGCGACATTGCTTCTCGCGTTGGTCGATATCCCATGACTGTTAGCAGAATATGGAATCGGTGGGTTCAGGAGGGTAAATCGGAACGCCGTGCTGGATCCCAATGACCTCGTATCACTAGCAGTCGAGATGACAGGCATCTTATCCCCATGGCTGTAACAGATCGAGCAGCCACGTCTCGGTCCCTGAGTCAACAGATGGGGACGTTTGCAAGACAACAACCATCTGCACGAACAGTTAGACGTTTGCAGCAGCACGGACTATCAGCTCGGCGACCATGGCTGCAGTTACCATTGACGCTGCGTCACAGACAGGAGCGCCTGCGATGGTGTACTCAACGACGAACCTGCGTGCACGAATGGCAAAACGTCATTTTTTCGGATGAATCCAGGTTCTGTTTACAGCATCATGATGATCGCATCAGTGTTTGGCGACATCGCGGTGAACGCACATTGGAAGCGTCTTTTCATAGCCATACTGGCTTATCACCAGGCGTGACGGTATGGGGTGCCATTGGTTACACGTCTCGGTCACCTCTTGTTCGCATTGACGGCACTTTGAACAGTGGACGTTACATTTCAGATGTGTTACGACCCGTGGCTCTACCCTTCATTCGATCCCTGAGAAACCCTACATTTCAGCAGGATAATGCACGACCGCATGTTGCAGGTCCTGTACGGCCTTTGAGGATACAGAAAATATTTGACTGCTGCCCTAGCCAGCACATTCTCCAGATCTCTTACCAATTGAAAACGTCTGGTCAATGGTGGCCGAGCAACTGGCTCGTCACAATACGCGTCACTACTCTTGATGAACTGTGGTATCGTGTTGAAGCTGCATGGGCAGCTGTACCTGCACACGCCATCCAAGCCCTGTTTGACTCAATGCGCAGGAGTATCAAGGCCGTTATTACGGCCAGAGGTGGTTGTTCTGGGTACTGATTTCTCAGGATCTATGCACCCAAATTGCCTGAAAATGTAACCACATGTCAGTTCTAGTATAATATATTTGTCCAATGAATACCCGTTTATTATCTGCATTTCTTCTTGGTGTAGCTATTTTAATGGCCAGTAGGGTAAATATTCACCGAATACGGCATATCCATGTAACGTGTCATTGAAATGTAAACACTAATAGGAACTGTAAGACTAGTATCGGCGAATCAAGCGAATGTGAATGATGTATTCCTTCGAAGAACAAGTCTATATACTTCTCATTTAAGGAGAATGTCAACGAAATTCAGTGAAAGCTAGAGACTTACACGCAGAAATATATCCTCAACATGCTCACCATACAAGTCGTACATATAAATATGTGTATGATAAATTCAGAACAACTGGATCTTTAACGCATCGGAAACATATCCGGCAAAGGAAAATTACTAACGAGGAAATGGAAATTGGTACTCTTGCCACTGTGGTTCGAGATCCTTGTGTTAGTTCACGTCAAATCGCAAGGGAATCTCACATGAGCCAGAGTAGTGTTGTTCGTGTTCTGCATCGCCATAAATATCATCCTTAAAATATCAGTCTCCACCAAGAATTAACTGGTACGGATTACATGCGTTACACTGAATTCTACAAATGGGCTCAACTTCAGATTCAGAGGTATGGCACATTTATTAATTTGATTTTATTTACTGACGAGGCTACATTCACGAATCATGGAAATGTTAATTTGCATAACATGCATTATTGGGCAACTGAAAATTCATGTTGGCTGCCGCAAGTTCTACACCAAAAACCGTTGTCAGTAAATGTATGGTTTGGGATTTTGGAGGACAGAATCAAAGGCTCCTATTTCATAGAACGAAATCTTAATGGTAGGAAATACACCACATTTCTGCAAGAAACATTAGGTCTGTTATTGGAAGAAATACCTTTAGGAACAAGGAAAAGAATGTAGTGTCAACACGATGGCTGTCCGGCACATTTTTCGCTGGTGGCTAGAAATGAGTTGCAGAGACAATTCCCAAATCGTTGGATTGGACGCGGAGCAGATGTCGTGGCCGGCTCGTTCGCCAGACTTGACGCCTCTGGATTCTTTCTCGTGGGTTTTCGTAAAAGACGTTGTTTATAAAGACGTTCCAACTACACCTGAGTAGATGCGAGAGAGAATTTTCATAGCATGTGCTTCGATAACTGCCGAAGTGTTAAGTAATACCACTCAATCCATGATAAGAAGATTGCAGCACTGTATTGATACAAATGGTCATCGCTTCGAACACCTTCTGTAAATGGACATTCATGCGATCTTTTTTATCTTTGTTGACCTTTAAAGACCTTACTGTTAGATATAATTTGATTCGTCTCGATAGCCGCTATCAGAAAATAAGTACCAAACTATAGCATCCCATTAAAAAAAAAAAACGAAGTTGCCCTTCATATCTCTGACGCGACACCACATAGCAACAAAAAAACCAACATCATATTATGGCCCTCCTTGTCCCATGTAACTTTTGACCCACAAACGTTTCAGCTCCTATCATACTTTCGGAGTTATTCTTTGTGGCAATAGTCAGTGACTCACCCTGTATACCAAAGGACATTCATTATTTGCATGTCGCCAACTGCTTGGGACAACTCGTTGTAAGTCAGTTCAGTCACTGTAATAAACTCCATTAATATGATTTGCTTGTATGTTGTGTAGCTATACGAGGCACCCTATAAGGGACGAGTGGGCAGGGTTCCACATTGTGTGTGAGCGTCGAGAACCTGGTCGAGGGAGAAGACTACATTCGCAACAGTGTTCTGGTGTTGGATTATGTTTTCGACTCTGAAGAAGCATGGTTTTATCGAAGTGGCTACGTAAACAATAACAACACTCAATAACCATTGAAATTATCATAAAAATTACAAAAATTAAGAAGACGAGAATGATGAGGTATTTCCGAAAGACACACAGCTGCATGAAGGTGCTTTTATTCGCAACTATAAGTTTAACGTCCGTGTAGATGCATCTTCAGGTTTATAATGGTTATATTTCCATAACGTAAATGAATAATTAAGGAGTCCCAGCTTTCGGGAAGTTATCCATATTAAGTCAAACCACAATGGTGGACTATCATAATAAAATTGAGTACACCCAAAACATGCTTGTAAAAGAGTACAAACCATGTCTGCTGAGTGAGTCAGGCTGAATTACATCACGTACGATATAAGATCCCGTAGATACGAACTCCATAAAACCAATGAAGTAAAACTTAAAATCCCGTGTAACGTGCGTAATTCCTTCGCATTGATAACCGACTGATATGGTGCAAGCAGCCCGTGGAGGGTAGCAATACATTCAAAACACTATGTAAACAGCCAGGACGACAGATATTGGAATTCAGAATACCATCACGTTTCCAGTGAGACCCTGTTACATGCAAGAAAGTTGCAACTTGCCGTGGAATTTCGTGTAAAAGAATCGTAGGCCCAGTTTTTCTCCAAAACGATAACAGCTGAACGCTACCAGGCATTCATCATAGAATTCATAGCATTGTTAGAAGCTGATGAATGACGCTGTAGGATGCAGGAAGATGGTGCAACAGTGCACACGGCTAATCGCACCATGATGATGTTGCTAGAGTTCTTTGGAGGACATATCTTTTAACGTAACTTGTGGCCGCCTAGATCCCCAAATTAGTCTAAAAGAGCAATGCTCACACAATCGACCAGCTAAAGCACATCGAAGACGAAATATCCAGCATAAGTGTAGCGACCACTCAAAGTAGCGGATAACACGGAGAAACGTTCTGAGGTGTGTGTTGTAGCGTTGCAGCAAATTGAGAACAATTCCGGCATTTGTTATGAGAAAACGTAAGTTGAGAGTGTACGTTATAAGTGATCTGTATTTTTTGAGTGTAGGACTGTGTAACTTCTGGCCCACTCTGTTGTAGTAGTAGTAGTAGTAGTAGTAGTAGTAATAGTAATAGTCGTCCAGTCCGAAGACTGGTTTGACGCAGCTCCCCACTTTAGTTTGTCCTGTGCAAACCAGTTCATTTTTCCATAGCTAAATTTCTTTCTAACCCACTTCAGTTCGGTACCTCCTCTTTAATTACGTTATGTACTTACTTAGTTTTCAGCGTTCTCCTATAGCACCATGTTTTAGAAGGTTCTATTCTGTCCTTGTCTCA
The DNA here is from genome assembly GCF_023864345.2 of Schistocerca serialis cubense. Lineage (NCBI taxonomy): Eukaryota > Metazoa > Arthropoda > Insecta > Orthoptera > Acrididae > Schistocerca > Schistocerca serialis. The sequence goes on from NC_064645.1 coordinate 385,452,930, forward strand.
ACTGTCAGTCAACTTTTCACTGTCGTACAAGGCTAAACTCTGAGTGCACAAATTTCACTTCTTAAGCACTCTTATTGTCAATGGCAGTCTACATTTGTGCCGTCTCTATTTCGTCCATGGTCAGTTATTTTATTCCGAAAATAGCAAAAATTGCCAATAACTTTTGTTGCCTCTTTTCTTATTGCAATTCTGCCATGACCACCGGATTTAATTCAACTTAATTTCATTACTCTGATTACTTCTATCGATATTAACCTTACAAACTATTTTCCAAGACAACGTACATTCCTTTAAGTGCTCTTGCAAGTAGTTTGGGGTATCTGACGGAATTACAATGTCATCGGCAAAGCTCAAAATTTTTATTTCTTCACTCTGAACTAAAATTCCCTTTGCAAATTTCACCTTGATTTAATTTGTAATATGCTCAGCGAACCGATTGAATAACATAGGGGATAGGCTACAACAGTGTCTCACTCCCTTTTGAAGTATTGCTTCCCTTTCACGTACTTGTCTCACTGCAGTCGTTTTGTGTGTTGAACTTCTAGATAACTGTTCAGTTCCCATATTTTATATCAGCTACCTCCAAAATATTCAAGGGTGTAATCCAGTTAACATATCTAAATCCTGATATGCTAGAGGTGTAGCTCTACCTTTTTTCAACATATCTTCTAAAAAATGTCGTAGGGTCATTCTTGCCTTGTGGATTCCTACATTTCTCCGATGCCCCCTTACATCACAGCTGCTTGTCGACGATGTTCTACGCCCCGTTCTGTTGCCCTTCATGGGAAGCCATCCTGGGCTTACTCTCCAGCATGATGATGCCCACTCGCACATGGCGAGGGTTTCTACCTCTCGTCTTCGCGCTTGCCAAACCCTGCCTTGACAAACACGGTCGCCGGACCTCTCCCCCAGTTGAGAACGTTTAGATAACAATCTCGAGATTTTGACGATCTAGCGCGCCAGTCGGACGGAATTAGGCACGATATCCCTCAGGAGGATATCCAAAAGCTCTGTCCACCAATGCTAAATCGAATAACAGCTTTCTTAAGGGCCAGAGGCGGATCATCGCGTTTTTGATCTGCTCAATTTGTGAAACTCTTTCTCTTGAACAACTCATCCATTTCCTCTGAAATTGTGATCATTGGTTTACCTGTGCTTGTACATCACGTCCATCCATTTCAGTCCCGTTCGGGTAAGTCCTTAGTATCGTCTTTCAATTAGAGGATGAGGCTGGCAAAAGTTAATAGATTCTGGAAATTTAGAAATTTATTTCGAATTTCAATGTGAGTCGTTCTTCATAATTTCCACAGGGAAAGTCTGTCTCTAAATCCTGCACAAAAGTCAAAAAACTGCTTCTCGTATATAGGCTAAAATGACGGCCGAGAGAAAATCTGTATCTTCTCTGCGGCGTAGTATTGGTAATGTTACTCCGACAGGAAAATTGAAACAGAATTACCGGACACGATTTTCGCTAAGAAAACCGATCAAATGCACATTTGCCAAGCGACGAACGGCAGCTGATACAAATGTGACTTATAGGATAGATTTTTTCAATAGTATGGGTGAGAGGGGATGTAGGAGTTACCGCTTGACTATATTTATTTCAACAAGTAACTTCTTCCTTTAATTAATACTACGTTACCATTGCAGAGAAAACGATGTAAACGCTAGGGAGGATGTAAACATAAACGTAATGTCAATAAGTCAGACCACAGTTGTCAGCACATGGTGCCATCGAAAAAGTTCAAAGAAAGGCAGTACGTTTTGTACTATCGCGAAATATGGGAGAGAGTGTCACAGAAATGATACAGGATTTGGGCTGGAAATCGTTAAAAGAAAGGCGTTTTTCGTTGCGACGGAATCTTCTCACGAAATTCCAATCACCAGCTTTCTCCTCTGAATGCAAGAATATTTTGTTGACACGGACCTACATAGGGAGGAACGATCACCACGATACAATAAGGGAAATCAGAGCTCTTACGGAAAGATATAGGTGTTCATTCTTTCCGCGCGCTGTACGAGATTGGAATAACAGAGAATTGTGAAGGTGGTTCGATGAACCCTCTGCCAGGCACTTATGTGTGATTTGCAGAGTATCCATGTAGATTTAGATTCTACATACACAAGGGCGTGCTGAAAAGCAATGCCTCCGAATTAATTTTTAAGTGAAACAAACTTTATCAGCAACATACATCCATATCGTTGACGTCTAGATATTTATTTCTCAGAGTAATCACCCTGGCGACGAACGCATTTTTCTCAACAACAAACTAGTTTCGATGAACGCTCTGCCGGGCACTTACGTGTGATTTGCAAAGTATCCGTGGAGATTTAGATACAGATGTCGATACTATCACTGTAGGATGTTTGATTTTGTTGATGTACCTACAGCCTCACCTGTTCTTGCACCGCTTCATCACTATCGAAGTGAAGTCCTCGAAGGTGTTGTTTAAGTTTAGGAAACAGATGAAAATCGAATGCAGCCAATTCAGGACTGAATGCAGGGTGATAGATGACAGTGAACCCAAAGTGTAGTCTGGCATTTTCATGCTGAAAAAGAGGGTTCTCCATGTGCGGATGAATTCATGCTTTCGTTTTTCTGAGGATCTCGCACCCATTGTTACATAGTTCCTTTACACACCGCCGCATTACACGCTACAATTTGGTGCCTCCTACAGGTATAAGGCTGCAGCTTGCGTCAGCGAAGCGGTGAAGTCTATCGAGTAATACGCATGACACATAATGCCTCAACCGATACTGAGAACAGATTAAAAAATTCAGAGGCATTATTTTTCACCCCGCCTTCATACATACTGGCAAATCCTCTTCAACAAAAGATGCAGACATTCCCGGGTATGAACTGAGAATAAATGCAAACGTAAGACAAGCAGTTCAGCTCATGCAATAGAGGAAAGTCTTTTGTTCCAGATTATATACGAATTAACTTCCTTTCAGAATAGACACATGATACAACTCCGTTTTAAGCAATCTCACTCGACGAAAGATGCGTGCCTACAGACTGGATAATAGCAAACGGCAAGGAAACAGAAGATGTCCGCAATAAACATAGAACCAGCTCAACAGCATCGACTTGTAGTAAGATTTTGAAACATATACACACTTCAAAAAATGTTTTGCATCACCTCGGTTCCGAGAGTTCTGGAACCTGTATGGAAAATTGAAACAGAGATCAATGTAAACATCATTTCTGCCCTTTTTATTGTTCATGAAAACCACACATTGCATGTTGTACCACCATACAGGGAGACCTTCCGAGGTGGTGGTCCAAATTCCTGCACACACCGGTACCTCTGATACCCAATCGCATTGCATTGATGCATGCCTGTATTCGTCGTGGTATACTATCCACAAGTTCGTAAAGGCTCTATTGGTCCAGGTTGTCCCACGCCTCAACGGCGTTGACCCCTAAGAGCGATTGATGGGTCACGTTGTCCATAAACAGCCCTTTTCATTCTATCCCACGCATGTAATTCATGCTTTCCCGGCGATCTGTTGACATCTTGGATATTCGAGAATGCAGCCGGATGTACGCGTCGTTCTCGCACGATATTTCAACAGCGTGCCTCGCTGTCTTCCTCAGGTGCTGCCTGAGACTGGTCCTGGGGTCGATCGAGTCCAGTATTTATACCTGAAAAGAGCTGGGCGTTCCCTAATCGGTCCGCGCCGAGTCGAGTGTTCCGTCTGTGGTCCGTGCCCGCCATACTCTGCTTCAATAGACCCCTCCAGTCGCGGATGTTCCGACTGCCGACCGCGCCCGTTTTGGCCGTCCTCAACGGTTGTGGATGTCATCTGAGGTGTGTCAGACCCGATCTGAGATGTTGGGTACTCTGTCTCACGACTGTTACTATGATACCCACTTCTGTTTCGTGCTGGGCGCTCCATAATCGGTCCGCACCTGTCCGTGTTTTCCGTCTGCGGTCCGCGCCCGCCAGACGCGGCTACATTGGCTCTCTCTGGTCGCCAGTGTTCCGACCGCCGTCCGTGCCCGGCCTGGCAGTCTTCTGAAGTCGACTTCATGGTCCGGGGTGTGTCAAACCTGGTCTCTAATGTCCGACACCTTATCTCACGGCTATTTCTTGTAGAATTCCGGAGTGTCCTGCGTTGAGTTTTCACAAGCTCAAGCGCAATGCTGATTTGGTATCCCGAGTCACGGTTGATCAGATTGTCTGCGACTTTAATCTCAATGGCTTCTTTAATGACACTGTCCCAAAATCTTGAGGTCTGTGTCACAATCTTGGTGTCATTGTAACCCATTGAATGACGAAGTTACAGGCAATGCTCTGCTATGGCTGATTTAATTCAGGTAGTGGAATTTTGGAAAATCCGTGTGTTCTGACGTAAGTTTGCTCAGTCCTGATTATAAAATCACATTGCTTTTAATACTTTATACATCTTTAGCAACTGGAGCTAATTTGTTGATAAAATCAGCGACCAGTTGCACAAAATAAATTTTATTTCTTTATCGATTTCAGGCATCCAACACCCTTCTTCTGAAGACTGTACAGAAAAAATACCGAAAATAAGTGCAACCTATAAGAATATTAAAAAATTAAGAAAAAGTTTAAAAATATAAAGGCAAAGAACTGGTGAATAATTAGAACTGTCATATTATTAACAAGCGTCAAAATAAGCAAATATATGCAGAATAATACTACAGTCCTATAAAAAACAAGAACAATATATAATACGATAATAAAATGCGTTAATGGAGCAGCAGCTATTGACTGCTTACGTATAGGTCATATATTTTTATAGTCCTATCACTATGCTGCATACACCAGCTTATTTCGACTTTCGCTAATAATGCAATAATTCTAAGTACATACCATCTCTCTGTCTTTACATTTTTAGCTTTTCTATGTACCTTTTTTATATTATGTATTTATTTGTAGAATATTTTTCTGTACAGTATTCTTACAATGAAGAAGGGCACTATGCGCCTGAAGCCGGTACACTAATAAAATTTATATTGTGCAACTTGTTGCTGACTTCCAACAAAAAGACACATTGCGCTGTAATATTGTGCTGTCCCGACCTGTGTGATCTCCTTTGTTATATTCTGTCCTTTTAATAAGTAAGTGTGTTACTGCTTGTTATATTTTTGTAAGGTTTTGCCTCCATGCTGCTGCAAACGTCGTCGAACTGTTCGTGCAGATGGTAATTGTCTTGCAAACGTCCCCATATGTTGACTCAGGGATGGAAACGTGGATGCACGATCCGTTACAGCCATGCGGATAAGATGACTGTCATCTCGACTGCTAGTGATACGAGGTCGTTGGGATCCAGCACGGCGTTCCGTATTACCCTTCGAACCCACCGATTCCACATTCAGCTAACAGTCATTGGATCTCGACCAACGCGACCAGGCTACAATCCGACCTTTATCAAAGTTGGAAACGTGATGGTACGCATTTCTCCTCCTTACACGAGGCATCACAACAACGTTTCACCAGGCAACGCTGGTAAACTGCTGTTTGTGTATGAGAAATCGGTTGGAAACTTCCTTGATGTCAGCACGTTGTTGGTGCCGCCACCGGCGCCAACCTTGTGTGAATGCTCTGAAAAGCTAATCATTTGGACATCACAGCGTCTTCTTCCTGTCGGTTAAATTTCGCGTCTGTAGCACGTCATCTTCGTGGTGTAGCAGTTTTAATGGCCAGTAGTGTACTTTCGTCTTACTCGGACGTGTTCCCTCATTTTTTGTGGGACTTCAGTGGGTTGTGTTTATTTCCTTTCCCACGCACCCCTACCATTTATGTATGTTGGCATTTCAATATGTACCAATATAACGGACGTTTCGTTATAACTATTTATTCTTGTACGTAAAGCCAAGTATTCACGGGGTGTAAAGCTTAAGGACGAAAGTAGCTTTCACATGTCAGTGCCAAGTAACATATCTCTATGAAACTTGAACAATACATAGAAAGAACTGCTACAGTATACGACTCAAGGCAAGGGATACGGGACACGGTTTTTAACAGGTGCCACGCTGGGCACAAGGTTTGTACGGAGCTCTTGTGCTACGGAGAGGTTTCCATTCATCCACCAACGCCGTTTATCGTTGGATGGTCGCTGGCGCTTGTGCACGTGCAGAAATATATCCTTCAAACGGATCCCACACGTTCTCGATGGGATTCAAGTCGGGAGAACGGGCAGGTCAGTCCATTCGCCATAAATCCTCTTGTTTCTCACCCACCTGCGCTGTTCTCTGCGGTCGCTCATGTCATGCACAAAGCTGAAGTCAGATCCGAATTCACTCCCGAAAAGGCATACGTGGAGGAGTAGCGCAGTGTCAAAGTAACGTCGATCGATGAGTGAGTGTGCCATATTCAAAGACTTGGACGTCCATACGTGTGGTCGCGTTCAGATATTTCACCTCTTTTTGTCTAGTAACACTCATAAGAAAAATACCTAGGAGCTCATGAAACCTTCACAACGTGTCAAGAAAACAAAGCAATGAATATCTTAAATATTAAGAAAACCCAGCAACAAAACATTCATAACTATAAAAAGAGTGTGCGCAGCGAGAATTGATTATGTTCCGAAGTCAGCAGACGAAGGCACTCTCCGTCAAACGAAGTAAACTTCAAAACTTTAATCTCGAGAATCCGTGATACCGACATCGTGTCCCGATCCATTTTTGAAATGCGTGGAATATTTTGATATTCTGTTCTGTGGCGACCGGTGTGAATCGATCATAATGCTTCGTAAGCCTGCACCCAACGTTAACATCACTTCTTTTGTACATTTGAACCGTCCCCTTAGAACAATTATACATGACTGTGCTTATACTGACACACAATATTTTTAGCGCAACGCAATCTGACTTTCAATAATCCCTACAAAAGAATGGCCCTGACTAACATTAAACTATACCTTTCACAAATCACTTACCTCATAAAAATCTTCGTTACTCGAACTACTGCAATACAGCGAGCGCCACTACTGCCAGCTAAATAAAAGATTCAAACTACGGAAAGCACTAACTACTGATAATCATAGTTAGCAAATGAAAGATTTTGATAGAGAACAAACAATGTATTTACCTTACTAGTGTTCAAAAGTCATAATATATATAGCAGTTCATGACAACCAGTCTTAGAAATTTCAAAACTCCGCCGTCTCTCTCCCCACATCCACCACTGCCGGCGGCTCACCTCCAACTGCGCAACGCTACGCGCTATTCACATCCAGCTGCCCAACACTACAATGGCAGACAACAATGCAAACTAGCCACAGGCTGCACACAGCACAGCCACTGATTTTCATATAGAGGGCTACATGGCGTTACCAATATAAAAACCTAAACAGCCTACGTACACATTCGCTGTTCAGTATAATGTAGGAGGTTCTGTTTGTCGAACCAGTTGCTTGCTTTGCATATCATCAGTGTGTGATTGGACATGAGAGAGCAGATTGCACGATACAGTTCTGATTGTAGACTGTAGCTTCATCTTGCATTAAAATCTGAACTTTATGTAAGCTCATGAAGTGAGTGACAACATTTTTCTTTCTCCTTATGGGCAGGTTGTGTTGTCCTCCCTCTCGATGTTAATTGAAGTAAGGGTGGTTTGTGCTGGCCTTAGGTCTTACACCCCTCCTTCCCTTCATTTGAAACTCATTCCATCAGTAGAATACACTACACCAAACCCCACTAGACAAGCCACTGCCCCACGACTCGGCTGCCCATTTCGCGCATCAAGGAAATGGCAAACTGTCTCTGGTAGGCTGTAGATGATGATAAGCATAGTGCAATACATCTGTCAACAGATTATCCCTGACAGTGATTTCAGTGTCGTTCATAGTCTTATCCTGATAAAAGGAAATACTAACAGTGTAGAGACATCATCAGTAAGGTGCTGGTGTTATATCGTGGGATAGTTGCACCTGTTGTCATATTACGGGAAGAATAAATCATGTTGACAGTAACGCTGACCAAACATCGGTCACATTCCCCATTAGAATGCCTGTCTTGCGGAGACAGCGGAAGAGCCTGCTGTCCATCTGAATTCATGAAGGCATTCATATAAAATTGGGAACTGGAATCTCATGATCTGATCAGATGAATCAGTACACTAACTAATTTGCATGCATGAGACCTAGTATCCCCCGTAAATGTCAATAATGGACCAAACAAGCTGCTGATCAGAATAGCTTTTGCTCATGATACTGATTTCATCCAGTGGTTTCCTTGTATAGCTCCGGTAACTGTGATGGTACAGAAAGATAATTTCAGAGTCAGTTTCTTTGTTCCTTGAAGTTCATAATAGGTAATCTAGCAAAATGATCTGCTCGTAGTTACGGAACTTCAAACACACTATAAACATAGTCTGAAAATAACGAAAGACTGGTCTTACAATCACTATTTGACAATTTGTGAACTAATGAAGAGACAATGAAAATATTCAATGTCAGGAAGCACTCAAATACTGTAGAATAACAGGCGACTGCTGTAAAGCACGGTTCAGGAATACTCCAAAGGTTTTCTTACTGAGAGTGGCCGAGCGGTTCTAGGCGCTGCAGTCTGGAACCGCGCGACCGCTGCGGTCCCAGGTTCGAATCCTGCCTCGGGCATGGATGTGTGTTATGTCCCTATGTTAGTTTGGTTTAAGTAGTTCTAAGTTCTAGTGGACTGATGACCACAGAAGTTAAGTCCCATAGTGCTCAGAGCCATTTGAGCCACTTTTTTTCTTACTGAAGCGATTCCACGACGAGTTTTGTGATTAATCTAGCTCGGAGAAGCCTATAACATATAAGGTATTACAAAAATCTATGGTGCCCAGCCAGAAGTAGTTGACAGGAGAATTACCCTATTTTAATTTTGTTTATAGCTGTTGTTCGGCAGCTACGGACTGCATTCTTCTCACCAAAATAAAAATCACTTGTGAACTGTACAAAAACTTTTAATTTGTGTTTACCGTTTTCAACAGATAAATTTGTAATCTTAAGTGGTTCGATACAGACATAAGTCACAGATAAGCGTACGTCAAGCAATGATAAGGAGCTAAAGACGTCCTATAAGTATTAAGTAAAGGATATAAAAGGATATTAAAAACGTGTGTACAGAAGTTGAGCATCAGAAAGACACAGAAAAAGGCAAAGTGTGACACATCACATAAAGTGCGGGGTTGGACTGGAAGAATGCAAACAGAGTTTTATTCTTCTACAAAATAGATCGCTTATAAAAACTGTTGTCCACACGATACTTTCAAGCCGTACACTGAGCGAACTAAAGCAGTGTTACGCCTGTAGGTATAACGTACTCGAAAGTAGCGAGTCGTTCCTCTGCAAGCCCCTAAACTGCCCTAACAAATTTAAGCATAGGCTGCACGAGGTGTTGAAATTATTCTGGAAGGATTATGAGGCACGTGTCTTGTAGTTTTACCTACAAATGTTTTTGTGTCGTTTTTTTTCTGAACTCGTCGATTGTACAAGATGTCGACGGCGTCCTTCACGTGTTCGATTCAGTTAAGGTCCAATAGTCTGTCTGGCTAAGCCATGATCATGAACTCACTGGAGTGTTCATCACATGCGCATAATTAAAGAGCTGTGAAATGTTGCATTATCCTTTTGAAATAGTACATCACTATCAGGAAACTTGATGCGAGAAACGGATGAAGCTGGTCCTGTCGGAATGCCCAATATCGTGCACCTGTCATTGGGGGATGACGGACAACGGGAGCTAACTGTGAGTATGTGAACAAATCTCAGACCATAACTGAACCACCTCCTGCCTGTACAGAACATCGACGTGCAGGGACCATTACTTCATGGGCCAAATGCCTCACTCAAGCGTGCATTACCTCGATTCAGCTGAAAGTAAGTTTCAGCGGGCCGTGATATACACCACCATATTTCCAAGATCCTGCTGACCTAATTTTTTTTCTCTCGCTATTGTTGTGTTACAGTTTGTTCAACTGACGTCCTTCACGTTTTTAGCCTTCTCACTTACATTATGAATCTTCCTGCTTTGCTATGTATCCGCCTTCGTCCTACTGCCGGAACATCGCATGCGGGTGGAGTTTCACTCGCCACAGATGGGCCTGGGAGACGGCGCGTCTGCTCTGTCCTACGCATATACACTACTGGCCATTAAAATTGGTACACCAAGAAGAAATGCAAATGATAAACGGGTATTCATTGGACAAATATATTATACTAGAACTCACATGTGATTCCATTTTCACGCAAATTGGGTGCATAGATCCTGAAAAATCAGTACCCAGAACAACCACCTCTGGCCGTAATAACGGTGTTGATGCGCCTGGGCATTGAGTCAGAGCTTGGATGGCGTGTACAGGTACAGCTGCCCATGCAGCTTCAACACGATACCTCAGTTCATCAAGAGTAGTGACTGGCGTATTGAGACGAGGCAGTTGCTCGGCCACCATTGACCAGACGTTTTCAATTGGTGAGAGATCTGGAGAAAGTGTTGGCCAGGGCAGCAGTCGAACATTTTCTGTATCCAGAAAGACCCGCACAGGACCTGCAACATGCGGTCGTGCATTATCCTGCTGAAATGTAGGGTTTCTCAGGCATAAAAATGAAGAGTAGAGCCACGAGTCGTAACACATCTGAAATGTAACGTCCACTGTTCAAAGTGCCGTCAATGCGAACAAGAGGTGACAGAGACGTGTACCCCATACCATCACGCCGGGTGATACGCCAGTAAGGCGATGACGAATACACGCTTCCAATGTGGGTTCACCGCGATGTCGCCAGACACGGATGCGACCATCATGATTCTGTAAACAGAACCGGATTCATCCGAAAAAATGACGTTTTGCCATTCGCGCATCCAGGTTCGTCGTTGAATACACCATCGCAGGCGCTCCTGTCTGCGATGCAACGTCAAGGGTAACCGCAGCCATGGTCTCAGAGCTGATTGTCCATGATGCTGCAAACGTCGTCGAACTGTTCGTGCAGATGGTTATTGTCTTGCAAACGTCCCCATATGTTGACTCAGAGATGGAGACGTGGATGCACGATCCGTTACAGCCATGCGGATAAGCTGCATGTCATCTCGACTGCTAGTGATACGAGGTCATTGGGATCCAGCACGGCGTTCCATATTACTCTCCTGAACCCACCGATTCCACATTCAGCTAACAGTCATTGGATCTCGACCAACGCTAGCAGCAATGTCGCGATACGATAAAACGCAATCGCGATAGGATAGAATCCGACATTTATCAAAGTCGGAAACTTAATGGTACGCATTTCTTCTCCTTACACGAGACATCACAACAACGTTTCACCAGGCAACGCCGGTCAACTGCTGCTTGTGTTTGAGAAATCGGTTGGAAACTTTCCTCATGTCAGCACGTTGTAGGTGTCGCGACCGGCGCCAACCTTGTGTGAATGCTCTGAAAAGCTAATCATTTGCATATCACAGCATCTTCTTCCTGTCTGATAAATTTCGCGCCTGTAGCACGACATCTTCGTGGTGTAGCAATTTTATTGGCCAGTAATGTATTTTTAGTTCTTACTTTGACTTAGTTCCTCCAATCCTAGGCATCAAATCAGGCGACACGTGTCTTCCAGCAAACTCAATCAGCTGTCAGGTTTTCAGTTTCCTGCAAATTCATGTCCATGCATTGAAGACCTTCCGCAAAACTTCGTTTCCAGGTCTTCTTTTACTTCTGTATCATCCCTTGGTTTACAAAACAGTGCTGATTTGGGGATTCTTCCATCTTTCATGCGTCGAACATGCCCTGCAAGCTTAAGTCGCCCTTCAGCAACGATTTTTTGCAGGCTACGTAGACCGCTTCTTCTCAGAACATTATAATTCGAAACGGTATTGCGATAGCTGATGTCCAAAATTCGCCTCAGCTCTGGCACCAGTATTGCTTTCAGTGCCTCGATTTTACGAGTCTTACACACATTCACAATCTGATCAAATTCCTGGCAGACGTCACTAATTGCATGCGAACGACAAGGGGGTGGGCAAAAGTGTTGACAAACGTAACACACAACACATTAGTGTGCCCAATACGATGTATAAAACCCATTTGCGTTCAAAACAGCTTACAATGGTCTCGGAATGGATAAATACAGGCCCTGTACGTTTTTCAGGGGGAGGTTACACCATTCCCCCTGCAAACTAGTGGCCAGGTTAGGTAAGGATGATGTAGGTGAATATTGGGAACAACACTACCGGTAGATGTGTTCCACTGTTGGAGTTACGAGAACGATTTTCGTTTACAGCTTTTCACATCAAACTGATACATTTATCATTCTCCATCATCGCTGAAAGTTTGTAACATCATGTATGTACTGAATCAGCTGAGGTAAGGAGGTGGAGAGAAGCACAGCGCTGTTAGACAAGAGTTTGCTTAGTCAGCGCGACAGCATCCTAGAAACGGTCATCAGTCACCATGTAGAGATGCTGCGTGAAAGACACCGGTAAGCTGTGCAGTTCCGAACGCGGAGATTCCAGGGTAGGAAACATAACCCACTTCCCTCATACATTTTGAGTAATAACCACGAAAGGAAAATGAAAGAATATCGGGCTTATACGGACAAATGCAGCAAGTCTGTCTCATCGAGGACTGTTATAACCAGGAATAACACAATAACCTCTTCAGTCTGGTTTATTAAATCACAAATCACTTTTTAACAATTATGTTAGCCAAGCGTCTACCCAGGCTCACACTCAGAAGTAATGCATAATTAAAGTTTGGTTATACCAATGTCCAAATGTGCATGGTGGGGTGCACGTCCCGTAATTATTCCCAAGTCCAGTGACGTTCAGTTTCTCCAAGTGAAGTCGCAAGATTTCCGCCGAGCAGCCAGGAAACCTCGAGTGGAGCGGCGAGTCATCCACAAGCAGCTGGAACACGGTGTACTGCACTTCCCGATGTGGACTGTCGTTTGCGGCGGCGGCCGGTTTTATATAAGGCTTGCTAGTTAATGGAGCCGTCGGCTGGGGTCACTGTTTTCCAGGGAAAACCAATCGCAATGTTTCCTGGCGTAGCCAATTGCTGTGTGCTGACAAACGCGCGCGCGCGCGCGCGCGCGCGCGCGCGCGCGCGAAGGCGACGAGCGATGGTAGCCGCGAGTCGCCCAGAGAAGTGCGGCCAGCGATGTATTTCTCGGCCACGTAAGGGAGCGTGCGTGTGAAGACGGCCAGCGATGGAAGCAGCGGGCCGCCCAGAGAAGTGCGGCCAGCGATGTTTTTTTCGGCCGCGTACTGGAGCGCGTTGTTCGGTGTTTGTTAGAAGTGGAGTATACCACAAGGACCATCCCCAAAATGAAGTGTGGTGGAATGAAAACAATACCGATATCATGCGTACTCTCTGGAACACCAGGAAAGACATCTCCCGAAGCAAAACTTTATATTATGTAACGTTATATACAGTTGAAGGTAAAAAAACAGCTGAAAACAGCGAGTAACCTAACAGTGTTGCTAATATGAGTCCACTAAACAAATATTTCTACACAAAAAGGGTGCAAATGTTTATCAAAAAAAGGTGTTCCCAGTCTTTTAAACTCATTTATTTTATGGGAAATTTGATTACAACAGTTTCCTGATCTCACAATAAAGTCATATATATGGAGATATATTTATACCTGTTACATCTATTAATTCGCACAGACAAAAACTGCGAAAAAAGCTTTTCACTTTCTTGTGGATGAACACATTTCGCGACTCAGTTTGAAGGATTAGGAAGAGTTTATTCGTTTTGCCTCTTGCTTGTCCTGGCAAAATATTTTCCGTGTATAGAGGACGTCACTCTTTAAGTCGTAAGGTGTATTTTCTCCGACCTTTCTGCAGATATCTGCAATTTGATTTGACTAGTGTGTAGCTGGAATTCGCCCAAACAAATAATGCTGATCGCTTCTTTCATTCGTCGCCTAGTGCCGAAGCAAAGCGCCACTTTCTTTCCTGTTGAAAGCAAAATTATTTTTAAAGCGAACGGTACCAAATTAATCTAATGCGATGCCCGTTTTATTGATATCTCTTGAAAGGGACAGTAAAATACAAAGAATAACCAACTCTCCGTCAGCGACAGCAGCGCTTCGCAGCTGCTGCTTCAGTAATGTTATTCCTTGCATTTTACTTTCCCTGCCAATACAAATCGATAACACGGGTATCGCACTACACTAATTTGGGACAGCTCGGTCGAAAGGGCATGTAAAATTCCGCCTTAAAAATAATTTTGTTTGTGAAGTGAAATAAGTTGACGCTTTCTGTATACATTGGGCGACGCTTGAAAGACACGATGATCACTATTTGTTTGGGCTCATTCCACTTACACGTTGGTAAAACTAAATTGCAAATACCTTCCGAAATGCCAGAGAAAATAGGCCTGACGACTATTAGGAAGGATAAATGATTCATATTCATCTCGTGCTCTATCCACGACACCATTGACCTTGTGTTTCATATTTTGTCACTTGCATTTGGGTCATATTTCTTTGTTTTCCTTTTGGGAGATTTTGTCCATAATGTTCCAGGCTGTATTTATCTCCAGTGAGGCTTTTTGGCCTTGAAATTAGATTATTTCTATCGACGGTATTACGTCATTTGTACCTTTTCCACAAGGATCTTGAGAGTCCTATACTGAGGACTCGCAGTTATCAAGTATAAACTTCCACAGACCTAAGACGTGGAAAGTTCGATTACTGGAAGATACTGCATATCACTTGACATGACCACTTGAATTGTGGCTCCAGCGATCTGGTTGACGTCATTCCTTTCATTATCAGGTACCTCAGCTACGAAGTCAATTTCTTCAGAGATATGTCGGAATATCTACTAACAGATCTTCATCATTTATTAAGCTTATACCTTAGTATCTTATGTCTTTTACATTTTATTCTGCCTATTTACAGCAACTTAATGTCATTTTTGAAACTCATTTTCTTCATGGTTGCCGGCCGGAGTGGTCGTGCGGTTCTAGGCGCTACAGTCTGGAACCGCGTGACCACTACGGTCGCAGGTTCGAATCCTGCCTCGGGCATGGATCTGTGTGCTGTCCTTAGGTTAGTTAGGTTTAAGTAGTTCTAAGTTCTAGGGGACTGATGACCACAGCAGTTAAGTCCCATAGTGCTCAGAACCATTTGAACCATTTTTCTTCATGGTTCTTGAAACTAACTGTCAAGAGTTAGTATTAAGTTTCGTTTCAAGAAGGCGTGGAACTGTGAAATACGTTAAAAAAATGATCGTCGATATTTCATGAGGCGAAAAGAATTACCGGTCAGGAAAAAAATAAGAGAAATTAGGGACTCCAGCTGTAACAAAAATTGACTAGTCCTAACGTATTGGCTAAGACTAAACGCCATTACAACCAGAACGTAATATTCAAATACTGATTTTAACTATCAGCTACCAAACGATTAAAAAACTTACTATGTGTTTTTACAATAATCAAATTTCATAACACACTGCAGGAAGCATCGGAGTAATTACTGTTGAAAATTTAAATCACAGATGAAAGAAAAAAAGCAGCTGTGTCACTGTTAACCATCAACTGGACGGTTCTGAAGAACTTCCAACGCTTCTCACAACTTAGTGTGGAACAAGTTTAGAACAGGGACTGATGTCGACCACTTTGCTTCCGAATTTTGTGGATGAGAGTGTTAATAGGTGTTTCAGGTTTCGCAACAGCGGTGCGGTAGACCATGTCGGCTCAATTAGCGTTTCTGTTTCTGTTCCTCTGCTCCCCTCCCCTCCCCTTCGCCTGTATAAAACCCCCCACTCCAAACCCCTCCACCTTCCCTTACCAAGCGTTTATCTCGCACACGCTTGCGTTTCGCCTGCGTCAGCATTCGCAACATATTCCTCCCCTTTGCTGTTTTCCACCAGCTTTGCAGACTTGCATGGGACATGACATTATTTAAACCACAGTAGTAGTAGTAGTACTGACTCACATACAGATTTCCTGTACGCGGTATTAATTTATTATGTTTACTCTGTGAGTTTTCCTGGGATTATTTGTTCACGTTCATTGATCCTTGAAATGCTGGCACAATTACTACCTACCGATCAGTACTATAGCGGACCAAAACCTCTAAACTACTACAGGCTCGTGCACATAATGAGATGAGTATACTGCAAACAAACTTTTCTAATTTTACCCGAAGAATCTGAGGTTCCCTCATTACTATTTAACTTTTGTTAGTTGTGTAATATGGGTGCAACCTGAGAATAGAAACACGTGCTCTTGTACGATAACTCTACAGGATGGTCCATTTATCATGACGGGGCCAAATATCTCACGAAAGAAGCGTCAAACTAAAAAAAACTACAAAGAACGAAACTTGTCTAGCTTGAAGGGTGACGCCAGATGGCGCTATGGGTGGCTCGCTAGATGGCGCTGCCATAGCTCAAACTGATATCAACTGCGTATTTTTTGAATAGGAAACCCAATTTTTTATTACATATTCGTGTAGTACGTAAAGAAATATGAATGTTTTAGTTGGATCACTTTTTTCGCTTTGTGATACACGGCGCCGTAATAGTCACAAACGTATAAATACGTGGTATCACGTAACATTCCGCCAGTGCGGACGGTATTTGCTTCGTGATACATTACCCGTGTTAAAATGGACCGTTTACCAATTGCGGAAAAGATCGATATCGTGTTAATGTACGGCTATTGTGATCAAAATGCCCAACGGGCGTGTGCTATGTATGCTGCTCGGTATCCTGGACGCCGGATAGTTACGTTATTTAAGGAAACAGGAAGTGTTCAGCCACATGTGAAACGTCAACCACGACCTGCAGCAAATGATGATGCCCAAGTAGGTATTTTAGCTGCTGTTACGGCTAATCCGCACATCAGTAGCAGACAAATTGCGAAAGAATCGGCAATCTCAAATACGTCGGTGTTGAGAATCCTACATCAACATCGATTGCACCAGTACAATATTTCTATCCACGAGGAATTGCATGGCGACGACTTTGAACGTCGTGTACAGTTCTGCCACTAGGCGCAAGAGAAATTACGGGACGATGATAGATTTTTTGCATGCGTTCTATTTAGCGACGAAGCGTCATTCACAAACAGCGGTAACGTAAACCGACATAATATGCACTACTGGGCAACGGAAAATCCTTGATGGCTGCGACAAGTGGAACATCAGCGACCTTGGCGGATTAATGTATGGTGTGACATTATGGGAGGAAGGACAATTGGCCCCCATTTTATCGATGGCAATCTAAATGGCGCAATGTATGCTGATTTCCTACGTAATGTTCTACCGATGTTACTACAAGATGTTTCACTGCATGACAGAATGGCGATGTACTTCCAACATGATGGATGTCCGGCACATAGCTCGCGTGCGGTTGAAGCGGTATCGAATAGCATATTTCATGACAGGTGGATTGGTCGTCGAAGCACCATACCATGACCCGCGCGTTCACCGAATCTGACGTCCCCGGATTTCTTTCTGTGGGGAAAGTTGAAGGATATTTGTTACCGTGATCCAACGACAACGCCTGAGAACATGCGACAACTCATTGTCAATGCATGTGCGAACATGACAGAAGGCGAACTACTCGCTGTTGAGAGGAATGTCGTTGCACGTATTGCCAAATGCATTGAGGTTGACGGACATCATTTTGAGCATTTATTGCATTAATGTATTTACAGGTAATCACGCTGTAATAGCACGCGTTCTCAGAAATGATAAGCTGACAAAGGTACATGTATCACATAGGAAGAACCGAAATAAAATGTTCAAACGTACCTACGTTCTGAATTTTAATTTAAGAAACCTACCTGTTACCAACTGTTCGTCTAAAATTGTGAGCCATATTATTGTGACTGTTACAGCGCCATCTATCACAAAGCGAAAAGTGGTCCAACTAAAAAATTAATATTTCTTTACGTACTACACGAATATGTAATAAAAATGGGATTCCTATTTAAAAAAAAAAAACGCTGTTGATATCCGTTTGACCTATGGCAGCGCCATCTAGCGGGCCAACCATAGCGCCATCTGGTTTCGCCCTTCAAGCTAGACAAGTTTCATTCTTTGTAGTTTTTTCCGTTTGACGGTTATATCGTGAGATATATGGCCCGTTCACGATCAATGGACCATCCTGTAATCGCACTGATCTAGTTTGCATCTCCCTGTGAATCACTGAGATTACAGTGGCAATAATACTTTACACAGTCAAATGGTTACACATTTACGCAAATTTGGAAGATACTCGAACTGTGTCCGTCGTGTCTTTCACTTTCTCTTCCTAGGAACATTGTTATGGGTAAGGTCAGGTATCGGTATCACTGAGAATGAAACGGAGCAAAAGTTAGTAAAAAAAAAAAAGCTGCGGAAACAATAATTGAGTATCACTGAAAACCTGGTACGTGTACTTCAACTCTGGCGAGGGAAGGAAATACCACGAGAACCACAAGAGGACGATTTTAGGCCTGTATACGGCCATTTACTGCAAAATAAACGTGGGTTCAGTTCTACAATAAACGGTTATCAATCAATCTGCCATTATTTGAGTGCCCTCTACAAAACTCTAATATAAGAGTCTCCAATAAGTTTGAGAAAGCTAGGCGAACCCTACCACCCTGCTTCCCCGGTTTGGGTGGCCGAGCGGCTCTACGCGCTACAGTCTGGAACCGCGCGACCGCTACGGTCGCAGGTTCGAATCCAGCCTCCGGCATGGATGTGTGTGATGTCCTTAGGTTAGTCAGGTTCAAGTAGTTATAAGGTCTAGGGGACTGATGACCTCAGATGTTAGGTCCCATAGTGCTCAGAGCCATTTGAACCCACCCTGCTTCTACCCCCTCCCTCGACGCCTCTGTACTTACGCAGAATGTCTAGAACAAAGAAATCCAAATTCAGTGCAAAAATGAGATGAACATACGCCCTGCTTTAACGAGAGTGAGATTACTTCAAAAAATGACTCTGAGCACTATGCGACTTAACTTCTGAGGTCATCAGTCGCCTAGAACTTAGAACTAATTAAACCTAACTAACCTAAGGACATCACACACATCCAAGCCCGAGGCAGGATTCGAATCTGCGACCGTAGCGGTCTCTCGGTTTCAGACTGTAGCGCCTAGAACCGCACGGCCACTCCGGCCGGCTGAGATTACTTAACGTACGGAGGATGCTGTAATGTTTTGCTACGGCACAGTTTTATTTTCACTTCCTGTGACACGCGTTACATCAGTTAATACGGGCGTGGTAGTGAGAAATTTACTCTTGTTTTCTTCCTGATACCATCATGTTAATACAGGGTGTCCCAGCTATCTTGTCCACCCAAAATATCTCTGGAACAATAACAGCTATTGGAAAACGACTTTCACCGGTATCAATGTAGGGCTGGGGCCCATGAATGTACATATTTGGAAACATTCTAAAACGAAAGCATATGTGTTTTTAAACACAAACTTATGTTTTTTTTAAATGGACCTCCTATATTTTTTCTTCAGCAATCCATAGCAATCCATAGCATGACAAAGCATATATACAATGGCGTTGATTGCATCGCAATATTCCCATTACATCCGGAGATATTAAGACGCGAAGTTGACGCTTGAAACACCCGACATGAGCTGCTAGCGCACGTCCTGAGGCTCAGGCGTGAACCCAATGCTGCCCGTAATCGCGATGTGATTGACATGTGTAATCACACTCTCATACTTATCACGAGGTCCGAAACGAATAATACGGTCTGCTGCCATACCGCATTAACGTCGTACATTCCAGCAGGTATTTATCCCATAGGCTAGGGGTGATGCGGTTCTGTAACAAACCTGTGTATCGCAACGTTAGTCACAAAGTTAATTTCGCTTATCGTTAATCCGTTACTAGAAAGGTAATGCCGTACGACGTTAAAACTTTACTTTACTGTAGATCTAGCGCAAGTGACAGTTAATCATTCACTCGTAATAGTAAAATTCATGTTGATGGTTTTAGTGAAACGAGCAAGTGGACTAAAAGTTTAACGTTGTTTAGGTAAAAATGTTTTGATTTGGAAAGTTCAGGTAGGACATAGAAGATGAATGTAAACATGTTTAACCAATTAGTTTTATTATCACATAATTATCAATGTTATGTTTATCTAATGCGTTAAATGACAAATTGTTGCAAACAAATGTTTCTTAACATCACTGGGTAAAATGGCCCTTTGTAGAAACTTCCACTGTGATACCAGCACTACATACTAAACATAGCGTTCACATCTCATGCTCAAAGTGATTCCCATTGGCTTGCATACATAGGATCACTCTGCGGATGAAGGATGCCCTACTTCGTGCTACTGTTTCCTCTTTGATGGCTGTACAAGCATCAATAATGCGTTGCTTCATGTCCTCTGGTGTTGTTGGTTCATGTTGGTAAACAGCATCCTTTACTGCTCCCCAAAGAAAATAATCCAGCGGTGTAAGGTCCGGAGATCGGGCAGGCCACCTAACTGGGCCACCTCGTCCAATCCACCTACCAGGGAACTTACGGTTCAGGAGTCGTCGTGTTCGTAAGGCGTTATGTGCAGGGCATCCGTCATGCTGATACCCCATGACCATTCTCCGGTTCAGAGGTACGGTGTCCAAGAGAACAGGAAGATTGTGTCGTATAAATCTGGAGTATTGTCTGCCATTTTGGATGCCATTTATAAAGAAAGGTCCGATAATGTTATCTCCAATAATCCCACATCAAACATTAACTTTCCACGGACGTTGATGTGCTACCTGACGGAGCCATTTTGGATTGTCTGCGGACCAATAATGCATATTCGTCATATTGACAATGCCTTTGTTGGAGAATAATGCCTCGTTGGTAAAGAGAACATCTGCAAAAAAATTTGGCTTAGAAGTTTTTGCTGAGCCCACCGACAATCTGTCGGACATTTTGTGAACTATTTTTTTTTTTTGCGGTCCTGATAATACCCCATGTCATTCCAAGCATGTGTGTCAATTTTTACCTCTCTATCTACATTATTCCGTGGTTTATTAAGTTTTCAAATTTATATTGACTTTTTGATCACCCGGTATTTTACGGAGATGCTTTCTGAACTGAAAAGGGAAATCCCTGGAGGGAAAGTGACACTTTTTAAAGGACACTGTGGAGAAAATTTGGATAACCGACGTTTGAAACTGTCTACAGAACGATTCTGCTGCCGCCAACGTACATCTGCGTAAAGACCGCGAAGAAAAGAGAAATTTGGGCTCGCACCGAGGCGTACAGACAGCCGTCGTCCCCTCGCTCTGCTTGGGAGTGGAACAGGGAAGGAAACGACCAGTGATACAAGATACCATCCCCCGTTCATGATACGGTGGTTCCTACATTGTGTATCTAGATGTAGATACATATCCGTTTCCTAAAACGAAGAACGGTGAGGATATATCGTGGTTCGTATGGTCGGAGAGAGATACGGGTGCCGAACGTTGTTGATTTGTTTACGTAGGCACTCCGATATGTATTCAGTTCCATCCTGCACACGTAGACTGGAATGAAATACATTTCGAAGTACTGCGTACGTAGCAACATCGTCGCGGTTTATTTCGCTCTCTACTGGCCTGGGTGACATTACGCACAGCCTTCATAACACGTCTGTGTGGTTCGTATGGCCAAGTCGCAGACTCAATTTGGATTCTCCGTGGATACGGCGGAGAGAGCCCTGGCGACCTGTTCTCGCCTGCAGCTCTCATCAGCTGGGAGTGCCCCACCACTAATGGGCCCCTTTTCAGAGGAACCATAATGGAAGAGCCCGCGAGAGCACCGGCACGGCACCTCCGCTCTCAGCTGGACTGGACTCGGTGAGGGTGGAAGGCGTCTCACCTGGCTAACGAGGCGGAACGCGAAACTGCGGACGAATGTTGCATGCTGATTTCAGGAACGTGCTTCAGTCAGGGTAATTTCCGTCCAACTGCTAATAGGTCCACAGTGGATCACTGGATTAGTAATTGGATTTTTATCCAGAAATGTGAACTATTGCAACACGTATCTGTATTACTGAAAACACACAGAAAACTAACGCAATTACAATGTCTTATTTCTCGAATGAACACGGCCTCAGCTTCGCAACTGTTCATCATGATACTTTAAATTAGTAAATTTTTAAGGGAAACGGTTTTTGTAAAAAATTCTCAGAACTAAAACAGTTCCAGAGTCGCAGTTTCTAAGAGAAGGCGTAATGCTGCAAAGAGCCTCTCATTTGCAAGGCAACAAACTCAGAGATGAACTCCACTCACGCAGCAATCCTACGTGATAGGTATAGGAGGAGTTGGGTAACGTGGCCACTCTAGAGGAAATTGAATTTTCATTAAGCCATGGTAACTAACGGAAGCCTGCCACGTACACATTTTGAATCTACAAATTCTAAGATGTAACAGCACGTATTTTTATATGAAAAAGGAAATAATGTACTGGAATTATTTGCATTTTGCTGATGACTTGCACAGAGATCTCTCTTACTTACCTCGCCGTATTCACCCTTGCAAATGAGTTAACCGGTTCGTTCCCACTTGCAACAAATTTGACTAATAGACAAGGGTTTTAATTAATCCTAAATTTGATAATATTATGGCCATGTAGTCGCCAGCCACAAGTGGTCGCATAACAACGGAATCCGTTCTTTCAATGCAAACAGGCAATCCTCCTCCGCTTTATAATCGTATCTTCTTCAAATTAGTGGACTGCAGTTCCTCTTCGCGAACCAAAAGCGGTAAGAAAAAGTCCTGGACATAAAATGCGTGTTAAAACACGTAGACTGTAATTCTCAGAAAAACAATAGTTGTTGATAATTCACTATAGCATCTCCGTTGACAATCTGTTTCCATCAGTAAGTAAATTAACTTTCATTTATGAGCATCGTGCAAGTTCGCTCAATTAATCACACTACTGCAAGCCTTTTAGATGTAAACTGAAGCATACGCCTGCCCTAACATTTCAAAATGTATTTATGTAAGACAGTCAGCCAGTGATTATATTGTGAATCACTAACACCAGAAGGCATTTCTCCATAAACAGTTATTAATAATCTACTCTCCAAACTTCCTCTGTACTACCTAGCTATGAATATTCACTAGGATGTACGAAATTGAGTGTCTATTAACAGTATCTTTTTACTAAAGGCTCATCAGAGCTGCAACACTGAAACTCCAATAACCGATTTCGTAGCTATGTAAGTTATTACTTAACAAACACAGAAGAAATTCTCTCACATAGTCACTGACGTTGAATCATTATTCCTTCAACACGTCACTGAAACCTTTCATAACCAGATGAATCTTCAAAACCACGTTACCAGTTACACACGTTTTACAACAGCACAATTCGGTAAAGTAAGAGATATTGTTTTATACTTCGCACTCGTAGTAACTCGCCCCAAGAACGTGTGTTGAATCTTACTATTTTTTCGTTCTTTTCTTATATAGAGAGTGAAGCGAAATTCGGGCGCATGGGCTTCGCAGCGCAACTGCTCACATTCCAGCGATAAAAAAATAAATCACAACATTTCGTCCAGCGAGTGCATCCGGCAGAGAAAGGACGTTAAAGAGTGTCAGTGTGGCAAAACTGTAACCACAGTTTGGTAACTACCTCTGTCAGTACACATTAATGGTGCTGTACAGTTCATGTAGTGCATAGGGTTTCGGGTTAGCATGCAGGAGATCGTGGTTCGATCCTGGGTTGAGGCATATGTTCTTTATTTGAAAAATGTAATCCAGGTGATACGGTATCTGGTATCTTAATCATCAACAGGGAATGCAGCGGGTCCCGTAGAAAACATTTGCACTTACATACTACAATCGTAGAAATGGAAGATTGATCATTCTTGAAAGAAGCCCTTTCCACGTCGTGGGCGAGAATTCATTTGCACCACTTCATCTACTAGACGCGAAACTTGTTTTCTTTGTATCCTCATCCAATGGTCCCATAGATTAGTACCAATTATTATTCTTGCCTCGTTCAGCTCCATTACATTTTTTTAGGGCCTTACAATACCAGGAAGACTAAAAACGTGCTTTGCGAATAATGTCCAAACTGAAATACTATTTATCTTATCACCATGGTCCCACTAATTATGCCTTTCAGCATTGAGTCTGGTAACCGCATCCTGTTTAGTAAGTATCTGAATGCATTATAATAATAATAATAATTATTATTATTATTCTTATTATTCTGTCTATGGGATTGTGGAAACATCTAGTCTATTACCGTTAGGGAAACAGTGTAATTTGAAACCGAACATTTCACAATTAGCGATGTCGGAATGAATCACGTAGAACAATTTCTGTCAGAGGGGTAATGCGCGTTAGGTGGAAAAGTGCCCAGGACTGACGGTGTGTTTCTACTGTATGCGCTGTCCGCCAGACTAGTTGGGTTCAAAAATGGTTCAAATGACTCTGAGCACTATGGGACTTAACTTCTGAGGTCATCAGTCCCCTAGAACTTAGAACTACTTAAACCTAACTAACCTAAGGACATCACACACATCCATACCCGAGGCAGGATTCGAACCTGCGACCGTAACGTTCGCGCGGTTCCAGACTGTAGCGCCTATAACCGCTCGGCCACCTCGGCCGGCCGGGACAAGTTGCTAGCGGAGTAACGCACCCATGACAGACTCCATGTACATTTATAAACATATCGTAATTTCTTCGTGTGTTATTCTAAAACAATGAATAGGTGGGTACGGTTCTGGTCTGTGACGAATATGATACACGGGTTGGTGTTCCGCTTGTGAATATGCTGCTAAATATCCTGGTCGAAGTCCTCCAGATAAAAACGTGTTTCTTCGTCTGGACCCATGTCTTCGGGAGACAGATTCTCTCCTTCCAAAACTGCATGACAGAGGTGATCCACGGACTCGCCGTACTCCAGCTACAGAGGAAACTATTCTGGAGGTCATACACCAAGAACCCCAGCGAAGTACACGAAGCGTAGCAAGGCAGGTGCGTGTAACGCAACGCACGGTCGTTAATGTGCTGCACGAGTATGGGCTGCCCCCCTATCATTATGCTTTCACGCAACACCTGCATCCTGCAGATCGCCATCAGAGGATGAAATTCTGTAAATGGTTCCAACAACAACAAGAAGCCAATGATGACTTGGTGAACACCGTAGTATGGTCGGATGAATCAGCATTTACTCCTAAGTGTGTCTTCAATATGCACGATGTCCACCATTGGAGTGAGGTTCACCAGCACATCACCCACTATTGTGGATATCAAGTTTGCTTTGGTATCAACGTCTGGACCGGAATATTGGGCGACAGGCGTTTGTGACCCTACATCTTGCGTGGCCGGTTGACTGCACGAAGGTATCATACATTCCTCTCAAACAATCTGCCTGACGCGATGGAAGATGTTCCACCACATACCACATGTTTGGCAGAGGATATGGTTCCAACATGACGGTACACCTCCACACTCTGGAATTAATGTGCGACAGTATTGGAAAGAACATTTCCAGGGAAATGGTTCGGACGTGGAGGTCCAGTTGTATGGCCACCAAGTGCGACTGACCTAAATCCCCTGGATTTCTTCCTGTGGGGCACCTGAAGGAACACGTGTACTGTACTCTGCCGACGAATGTCGAAGAATTGGTAGCTCGTGTTGATGCTGCTCTTGTTACTGTGGGCGCAGCTTTGCTGCGAAGGGTGTGGGGTCACCGCCAGACACCATACTTGCTAGGTGGTAGCCTTCAAATCGGCCGCGGTCCGTTAGTATACGTCGGACCCGCGTGTCGCCACTATCAGTGATTGCAGACCGAGCGCTGCCACACGGCAGGTCTAGTCTTGAGACTCCCCAGCACTCGCCCCAGTGCTACAGCCGACTTTGCTAGCGATGGTTCACTGTCTACATACGCTCTCATTTGCAGAGACGACAGTTTAGTATAGCCTTCAGCTACGTCACTTGCTACGACCTAGCAAGGCGCCATATTCAGTTACTATGAGTGTATTCTGAACAGATAATATTGTGAATCATGTACCGTCAAGAGCGACGTTCATCATTAATGGATCAAAGTTAAGTATCAAACTAATTACGTCCGCTCTCTGAATTCTAATTCCGTGTCATGTTCCAGACCTCACGTCAGTATAGTTCTTCCCTCCTCACGCCAGCCTGCGTGAGCTAAAACGCGTGCATATTGGCCCCCACTAGTAACACTGTGTTGGCTCTTACGCTAACACAACAGAGGGTGCAGAGCTGTGGGATCTGGCGGGTTGCGCGATGTTTGGACACGCAGGGAGGTCGCTTTGAGCCTCTGTTCTGAGGACAACGTATTCTGTTGTGAAGGTCTTGCGGTCACTAACATCGTCGTTAATGTCATTGGTTGTTAATGTGAGACATCTGAGCGCTCATATTACATGTAGTATAAATGACAAGGAGATGTTGTGTTCTTATACTGAGCTGTCATGTTTAGCATCTCGAAATTGATATTGTTTTTGTAATTGTTCTGTCCTGTGACAGGCCATTTGTTGCAACTGTCTATTTCTTATTTGTCTAACCACGTATTTGTTATGTTTAGCGTTACAAAATGTAGTAAATTTAGGATACATGTGACCTAAGAAACGGTGTATACTACAGTATGAAATGCGAGAATGAAATTAGCAAATTAAAAAAATGCGCTCCAACCCAGGATCTAACCTTCGACGTCCTGCATGCTAATCCAAAACTCTATACACTGCACCAACTGTACAGGACTATTAATATGTTATGACAGAGGTAGTTACCATAATTGTGGTTACTGTGTTGCCAGATTATCACTGTTTAACGTCCTTTTCTGCCGGATGTACTGCCGGAAGAAATTTTGTGAGAGATTTTTTTTTTTCACTGTCATGTGAGAAGTGCGAAACCCGAGTGTGCGAATTTCGCTTCACTCTGTATAAGCTATGTGTAAACTTACGGAGTTATGGACACCACCAAAGGTAAATTAACAAGTTGTTTTGTGGCAAGGATAATGTTATACATAGTTAAATATCTGTGTGAAACAAAGTAGAAGTACGCTCTTCAATTTATTAATTCATGTATCTTAACTATTTTTGTTTCTGGAAGTAGTAGCGTACGGACGTAAGCTTGGATTCGTCATACTAGCATTTTTAAAAATGTGTATGTTACCTGTTCATTAAAAAGTGTTGTAAAAAGGTATTGGAGAAGAATATTTATTCGCACGGTTATGAGGTCAACTCCTACCTGTTCATCATTTCACTCGCTGCCGAGATCACGCATCAAGAGGTTCGGTGCAGTCACGAATAATTTACGCCGTATCTGGAGGAGCGCTTCTGCATCGACATTGTCACAATGAAGACTAGACACAATGGAATTACTTTGAAGGCCGACAATTTCAGTGGTTGCTGTGATTACTTGGCACCGCACAGTACTGAAAGCAGCAGTGCGTAATGCAAACTATGTTTACTGATCTCGAATGTTATGATATTCAAGGTCTATCGATAATGGTATCAGTTGAATTTCACCCAAAATTGTGTACAGATTTCTAAATTACCTTCAAATTATCTTTTCAACTATTCTTTCCAATCAGTTTTTCCAATTATTCAAGCAGTTATTGATCCATTTCCATTGCCACATACCTATTCAAACGTTCATATTTCCTGTAAGACGACAGTAACAGAATCTTCCCTTAAAACTTTCAACTGTCCTCCCGCCTTGTGAAAATTAAGTCTGGAAGTCTTTTAATATTAAATAATTTTTCTTCATGATATCTGCTCAGTGCTACGAATCACCACATTACTTTTCTTCTTAACCATCTCCAATCACTGCTACTCATAGGATGAAGATTATTTTACAGAGAGAACTTTTTAATGCTGTCTCATTTGCTCAGATACAACCACATAACAATAATTTTACATTTCATTGTATTTCAGTTTGTCAAACGAATGGCAGGACAATGTCTTTCAGCTTCGTAGGAGGTCGTTGGCGGGCGGTCGGCCTGCAGTATCGTCCATCTATTCCTGACGCAGCGACGCCCATAGCTGGGTGGAACATATTGTTGTCTCATAATGGATTTGAAACAGATAAAGCACACACACGAAGTCAATACAACAACTGCAGTAACATTAATAATGTAATTACACAAATAGATATCAATACTCCGCTGAGCCGGCCGCGGTGGTCTCGCGGTTAAGGCGCTCAGTCCGGAACCGCGTGACTGCTCCGGTCGCAGGTTCGAATCCTGCCTGGGGCATGGATGTGTGTGATGTCCTTAGTTTAGTTAGGTTTAAGTAGTTCTAAGTCCTAGGGGACTGATGACCACAGAAGTTAAGTCCCATTGTGCTCAGAGCCATTTGAGCCAATATTCCGCTGACGTCGCTCAGCGGAAATTTTCATTGTTAATGACCTGTGAATGTTTCATTTGTAAACATTACAATCCTTGGAAGTTATGTGGACAATGCCATCGCAACAGGATCCTATGTCTGTTGTTCTGATTTACGAACGTATTTCTAGCTGTCGTGATGTGGTATCAGGACACAAAGTGGCTGCAGCAAATTGTTATTGCGTTAGGATAAATATAAAAGAAGGGAGAGAGAGTATTAAGTAATATAAATTAATAAATTCAAAATCGTCACAGTTGGACAGAATAACGGATGATAGCTTTGCATGTAACAGAGTATAGAAGTAAAAATGACGTTTAGTACTATGCCTGCCTTAAGGAGGTAACTAACTGTTACTGGGCACTTTTTCCGAAGATCAGTGTGGCCACTTATTCCGATCGTACGCTACGTCGACATTAGTGAATCACAGATGAGACAGTCAAACAGAAAGAAACAAATAACTTCATTTGTAGACCAAAAGACGTTGTTGAAACAGTGATATTGTGACGTATTACTTTACGAACAAGTGATGTAACACCAATGATACAAATGTCGTACATTAGACGACTGAAAACCAGAAAAATTTTACTAATAAATAACGCAACAAGCTTCCTCTGTCCAATCCACTGATAACAATGATAATATTTTAACCAGCATGATAAGGAGGGAACAATGATCTGTTGTTGATGGTCAATTATAAAAATGTTTAGATCGTAGAACGCCTCAATTATTAAGATGAAGAGTTTCCGCACGTTTAGACAGCCACTGTAAAATTATGAAAATGGCTGTTAATTAGGGAAGTCGGTCTTTACGTAACACATACAGAGATCGGAAATAGTGTAACGCGATATTTGGCCTGAGTTTTACGTAGCGTGACAAAAGGTCATAAATACAGTAGCATGGCGTTTACCCATTTGGCAGGAGCTGGCGGCGTGGTGAACAGCTGTGTGTAGTCACAACGGTAATTGCTACAGATGGCTATTCTGCCACGGGTTAAATTGAGTACGAAGACACGCGCATTTGCTACATTACGTGCCGGAACCCGTAGTTTTAGTGAGTGAGGTTTTCTGCGATCCTGACTGTTTCTTCAATTTCTATTTGAATAATGATACTTTATATTAAAATTAGTTTCACCACTCCTCGGCAGGCAGCAGCACTGTTCAGGGCGAAAAATAAGCAGTGGACACTTTTCCCGCGCTGGCTATTTCTCCCACCTACCCCAATATGAAAATGGCACCCATTCAAAATTTGCGCCAATAAAAAAATCCTTGAAATTTGTGACCAGTATTCTTGGAGACGGCCTGCTCTCAATGTCATACACTTTTCTCAAAATTAGTTATTTTCTTTTGATAGTAATTCCTTATAAACCTATCCTTACTGTTTACGAAGTGATGAAGAGTGAAGATAATACTGTTTTAGAAGTTTTTGAGGTGTGGTATACCCCAAAAAATACAGGAATGTGCAGTGCCACTAGACATTTCTCACACTCATATCGTGTGTCACTTTTCTTCTTCCTTGCTTTGCGCACTACACAATTTCTGGAGTTTTCGTGACTGTACGGGGGCCGCGGGGGCGGGAGGGGGGGAGGGGGAGGGCACACCACTAAATGGATCGAGATTTATCATCTTTGGAATCGTACATAACATGTCAAGCCATCTATCTATTAACGGTGAAGAAGAAAGCGTAAGAAGAGGCTATAACTGACATCATGTATCCTGCAGGGGTGTCCATAAATTCGTAAGAGTACGAAGGGTGGAAATGTCTTCTGAACAGAATGTTGCAAGGCATCCCAGATATGCTCAATAATGTTCACATCTGTGGAGATGGTGTCCAGCGTAAGTGTTTAAACTCAGAAGAGTGTTCTTGAAGCCACTCTGTAACTATTCTGGACACGTGGCGTGTCGCATTGTCCTGCTGGAATTGGCCAAGTCCGTCGGAATGCACGATGGACATGAATGGATGCAGGTGATCAGAGGGGATTTTTTCGTACTGTCACCTGTCTGACTCGTATCTAGACGTATCAGGAGTCAGACATCACTCCAACTGCATACGCCCCATACAATTACAGAGCCAGCACCAGCTTGAACAGTCTTCTGCTGACATGCAGGGTCCATGGATTCATGAGGTTGCCTCCATACCCGTACACGTCCATCCGCTCGATACAATTTGAAACGAGACTCGCCCAACAAGGCAACATGTTTCCAGTCATCAACAGTGTAATGTCGTTGTTGATGGACCATATTAAATTTTGTTTTAAAGTATGTTTTGTCAAGTACAAAAGATACCATTTTTAGACTTTTGTTTTTGTAATTTGGTTTTCATGTTTTCCATTGTAGTTAGCGAAGAACCAATCATAGGCAAATGTTTTGTGATTGCATCATGCAAGGGATAAAATGTTACGATCACTTCTAAATGTAAAAATGTTTGGCATTACAGCTCTTGTTGGAGCATCTTCGTGTTCCTCCTTAGTACGCGAACCCCTCAGCTCTTTTTACCTTCCAGGCGGAGTTGGGACGGAGGGATAAGCGGACCTTTCCTTGACCTTTTGTGGTCCCAGTTTCACTGGACACAGGACTTTGATTTACGTGGTAAATAAGCTTATGTTAATACTGGGTGGTTATAATTAAAGTGTGGCTACCCAAGGTGGTCTAGTTTGGGTTGTAATGATCGCTTGGCAGTGAAACTTTATATGTATTAGAATGCGATAATGCGGAACTCATTTACGCCAAAAGAAAAATTAGTTCCTAATTTGGCTAACATGTGGAAATCTGGCACTATGAATGAAGAAAGATATATAGAAATATTTCTTTATATAGTGGATCAGGAACGGGACGTGGGCAGAAAATTTCAAAAAAGAGAGAGAGACACAATGTTTTTACTATCAACTGCCGCCTACTAAATTTGTTCAGTATAAGCACCGGAGACTTCGACTAGATGCTGCATCCGTAAAACGACGTGATGAATAGTTGGTCACGGCAGTTGTGAAATCTGAGGAACGTGTTCCAGTATAATCGCCTTCAGAGCAGGTAGAGGCCGAACGTGTCCGTGGTAAACGCGTTCTTTTAGATATCCTCATACACAAAAGTCACATGGATTGAGTTAAAGTGATCTTGCAGCCCGTGTATTTGGAAAACCTCTGGAAGGCTGCACTAAGCAGAACTTTCACTGGGCCAGCGTCATGGTGTGGCCGCGTCTTGCATGGAAACAATGGTTTCCACACAGTTGCACGCTTCCAAAGCAGGAATCAGATCTTGTACAAGGAAATCTCGATAATTTGCAGACGTCACGGTGCACCTGACATGCCCTCTGGGTGTATTACCTTCAAAGAAGAACGATCTGAGAGTAAAGGCGCTTGTGAATCCACACCACACTGTCACATATGTCAAATGCTGTGGCTCTTCGTGCCCCGTCACTCCACAGAATGTCGCCCGGCCACTTGTCATCAACTTCGATCCCTGCCGGAAACCGAAGAGCAAATTCAGAACATTGCTGCGGATCATGAAGTTTCAGTTGCTGCACCGTCTGGGTCTTGTACGGGTACCGGTGAAAATACACCGCAAAAGCTTCCGCACTGTTGACTATGGGATGGACAGCACTAGCACTACATGGCGCACGTGCTACATGGTCACTTACAGCAACAGCAACGTTGTTGATAACTTCCATCGGGATGGGACGCCTTTCTCTCCCTGTTCACACACCAAACTCACCCGTGTTTTCGAATGTCATTATCGCCTTCCTTTCTCGGTAGCCGTACTGTTCACTCACCTTGTAGCTTGTCATATCACAGCGTGGATGTCATACCGTGATACAGAGTACAGCGCCAGATTTGCACGTGGTGGCCAAAACTGAAACTAATGTTTCCTCCAGCGTAAATCGGTTTCACATTAACGCATTAGCATATCTACAAAGTTTAGCTGACGTACGAAGATCACAGTCCACACTGGACCTCCGTGAGTTAGCTGTACTTCAACCACCCAGTAGACTGTTTGCTGTGAAGTTGATATACATTCCTAGCAGACACAGGGTCATATTGTAGTAAAACCGGTATTGATTGTCTTATAAATCGATACAAATTACATAATTTGTTCATTCATTTTCCTCACTTAAGTCTTTTTCAGTTTTTATTTATTTATTTTTATTTTGCGTATGGCAATACAGCAACAATATTTTGTATAAGTACAACAATATGTACACGAAATGTGTAAAACAAAAAATGTGTAAATAGTACATGTGTAAAAAAAACAAGCAATAGCACAAAAGGATAAAGTACAAACACTCAAGACAAACTAACTACACGTTAAAAGCTTGGCAAGCCTGACTAAAAACTCATTCATATATTTAAAGGTAAATATCTAGATTGCACAGCCAATCCAAAGTAGAGGGTTTCACATATATAACCTCAGAGACAGGTCCGACGTATCTTCTTAAGGGGCATTCCTCAATAATATGGCGGCGTTCTGTTCTGGTGCTCCAGTCACAGGCTGGTGAGTCGTATAGAGCACACTTGTACTTATATGCATTGCATCTTGCATGGCCCGTTCTGATACGGTGTAATTTAGTCCAGGTACATCTCTTCAGGTCAAAGCCCGGTAATTACACAGTAGGATCTTGGATACCTTGTTTATTAATTCCAGAATCATTCCAAAAGTGCCGCCATTGCTCCTTGATGTCAGGTTAATGTTCTTGTGTATTGACCCATATAGGCTTCCGTGACTTCAAGCGGATCGATGGTATTTCGTTCAAAACATCATGGATTGGTAGATTCCTTGGGTAATCTGAGTCATGAATTTTTGACAACTCTCTTGTTGCTGCTTCTTACCTCCTCAATTGTGGAGGTGGGATATTGCTTAGAGTATGCAGCCAAGGCACTGGGGGACATTTAATAGTACCCGTTATTATCCTCATACACTCGTGCAACTGGACGTCGATTTTCTTAGTATGAGTGCTCGAATGCCAGACAGCAGAGCAATTTTCGGCAATAGGATATACCAGGGCTATTGCGGCAGTACGTAAGGTGGATGCTTGAGCTCCTCAAGTCGAGCCAGCCAATTTTCTCAGGATGTTGTCGGGACTCTTTAGCTTTTGGCTTAAGTTTTCTAGACGTTTTTTGTAAGTCAGGGAGCGGTCTAATGTTATGCCAAGGTATTTGGGGTTGAAGTTGTTTGAATATTTGTTCACAGAAGTTAACATGGCGGCCGAACTAGATCATTGATCTCTCACGACCACACACAGCGACAAAACAAGAAAAAGAAGAATGCTATCATCGAGAAAGGCTCTTCTGAGAGCCAACAAACTAAAGATGGTCTGCAAATTGATGTAGAAGGCCTGAAAAGAGATAAATGTGACTACATAAGCAAGCTGGCTAACGATCATAAAATCGACATCATAGCACTCCAAGAAACTCTTTTTCCGTTATTATTTCTATATACAAGCTATTTCACATTGTAATTACAAATACGGCGACTATTATTCGTGACCTCTTTGCAGACCCTCGGCGCGCTGTGTGATAGAGGCTCGCTCAGAGTCTAGGGAAGACCGGGGCAGATTGGTACTAAGGGCACGATAGCCAGTTAATAATATTTCGTGAAACTGCAGACAGAATATGACTCTGACCAAGGAGGTTCGTAGCAACACTACCATCGCCATTCCATAACCCATTTGTGCACTTAGACTGTTGACAGAGGAAGGGCACGCTTTTCATATTTTCTTATTCGTAAAAGTAAGTTTTGCTTAAGATATTTTGTTGTATCTTCAAAGACAACGCTCTTACCAAACAAGGAAGTACAAAGGTTACAGTCACAACATGAGAATTATTTTGACACTGTGTAGAGCGTTAATGTTTAAGACGTTTCCCAAAACGAACTAAATTCAGTTAAGGCGATGGGGCACAGTGGCCTACTTAGATAGGGAAATGTCGGCTTTCACGGTCAACCTGCCCTGCTGTCTTCTATTTTGTAGGTCCATTCGTAATCAAAGTCTGGATCATGTCCAAAGCAATTTTTACGTAACCAGTTAGTGTTCGGCATTCCTTTTGAACCGGTAGCATCTACAAGACGTTAGATTTGTTTCTGTTTTATATTTTGATTTTCACCTGCCTTCGTACATAAGATAGATCTGATTCGAATGCTGTTGGTTGTTAATTGCCGAAGCTGACCCTTCAACGCTCAAGAACACAATAGTAGGCCTATAATGTCAGAACAATGCCTGTTAATTTAAACGTCACATCATCTGACCAACCGCGCTTCCCAAGCCTGAAGAAGATAGGCCGTTTCACAAATTCCAACCAAGATAAAAGACAGCAAACTAACGGAAAAAGCTGCAGCGGTGTCCACAGACACATCAGTGACGGATACGTCACATTGCAAAAAAAGACAGAAAATAACTTTTTAAAGGGAAATATAGATACGCTGTATAAACTTATTTTTTAAAGAAAGTGCCACAGGTCAAACTAAATCACATGATAAAACTCCTGAAATAAAAAGCAGAAAGGACGTAGTCATTGCTAAGTAGGTTCTTCAAGATGGAGATGAGGTCGTCGTGTGTCTTAGGTGTCTTAAACAATTTTCTCACAGCAGTCCAGGTGAAGAATGGATTCAATGGACAGGATGTGAGGGTGGGCACATCGGTCATGTGTTAAAAATGACACGAGAGTACTTTTTTTTATAAATGTTCGAACTGCGAAGAACCTATCGTGTATTCAAAGACTGATAAAAATTCTGGACATGCTTATCTATCAGGCTATTATTATAACAATGATAACGTACTTCATGATTGTAGTTTCTGTCATAAAGCTGTTGAATTTGTATTAAAATAAATTGGAAGTATCAATATATATTCAATTAAAGAACCAATGTGGTAACTAAATTAAATTATAAAGTAATATTGGTCAATAAGCCCCAATTGGTCGGACAACTTGCCCTGTTGTTGGTGTAGGTTGGCCCACGTGGTATTTGTTTATAAATATTTTTTTATGAACATA
This sequence comes from Schistocerca serialis cubense, assembly GCF_023864345.2. NCBI lineage: Eukaryota > Metazoa > Arthropoda > Insecta > Orthoptera > Acrididae > Schistocerca > Schistocerca serialis. Next base: position 385,488,176 of record NC_064645.1, read on the forward strand.
CAAACTGTGAGCCACCTCATTAGGTGACTATAAAGGTGCCGAAATAAAGTACCAATGTTACCCACGAAAAGGTCAATGGAAAAATTTAAAATACAAGCTGGACAAAATCAAGAGAAAAAGTGACCTTCCTTGCCGCAGCCTCCATACTCGGCTGGAAATGGCAACGGTCCCTCGCTGCCAACGCCGACAGCTCTGGGCCGAAGAAGTCCCTGATTTTCTGTACGAAAGCAGACGTGGCACGCAGTTACTGAAACACGAAATAAAACTCAGCGAGAACAACACAGCATGGTGATAACAGAGACAGTGTAAACTGCGCTGTATGATGTGCCCGACCCCAAACAAGTGAATATCGGACCAGAGTTGTACACCGCCATGTGAATTTTGTCGATTCCGCTACACCCACCAGTCACTGCACCGAGTTTCTTCCTGGAGTATGTCACTCGTACACAGTTGCTTGCACACTGTGTAGTACAGCTCTCGGACTGTTTTAATTTCCCAGAGGGCCAGCCCGTTATGCTGTTGTTCCTCTCGTTGCCAGAGGGATCGCTACCCAACCTGTAAAACCCTGTAATCATTTGCATTTCCAGGTGTTCAGATGTTTCGTTTTGATCTCTTTCGTAGTGGAAAGCCCATTGCAGGTGTAGCAATTTCCAAATACGTAAATGTATTTTCGTTCTGTAATGTTTGCTAGTCCCACAGTGTACGCTTCAGAGCTGCCGTTTTAATATTACTTTATTCCTGACATTATGTTTAAGCACAAAGGACCTCATTCATTCTGTTTTATTCATTCAATATGAATATTTGCTTTATTCTACTCATACAATTCCACTAACACGTCTTTTATATCATTTCTCGTGTCAGATCCGCAGTTTTATATGGACGAATTATTTTCTGCTTACGTTCCAGTTTTTCACTGAAGCCACACGTTACTTTTTAAAGTGAATTGTTTCCTCCGTTTTTGGAACTTCTTTGTCGGTTTTGAAATGCACGACTGTCTTACTTCTAAGTCGTATCTCCTATTTGTTTTGTAATGCTTTGGGCTATTTTGTCTGATGTTAATGGAACTCCTTTATTTTTATCGCGTTTCGGGCGTAGCCCTTTATCAGAGGACTGTTAAAGTAATAAGATTTTTGCATTGCAAATATGAACCCATAAGGAAATGTGTTTATAAATACAAAATGGACTGAAACGAAAACTTATAATATTTTTTAACAGAAATACGTAGCACATTGCAATATGAGTATTGTGATGTGACAAAGAACTGCATTGTGGTACGTATTACTGTAAAAAAATGAATTTCGGTTTGAGACCATAGCGCCTGTATAAACACGTTTCTGTGTGTGTGTTCACGTTCGTAATGTAAGAACGTGTTACTAATTTGGCAGGTCATCTGATGATAGACTACGCCCGGAACGCGTTATGAAAATAGTTCCATTAACTTCCAGTGATTGCTTAGCTTTTCTTAGAACCACAACACTAATCATTAGAGGTGGTCACGCCTTCTGTCATATTGAAAATGTTCCTTTGTTGACAGAGTAGTTTCTGATTCTGTTACTAACGATAAAATCTATTACTTATTCCGCATTTCCTTGTTCATAGGCTTGACAAAATTCCTTTACGTGTTTGTTTATTCTGACATACCGTTCGACTCAATGATTTCATTCGCAGCAGGACCTCTTACTACAGTTCCTGACCAGTGTACTCAGTCGTAAAAACTCATTAACAATCAATAATTAATTAATTTAACTGTAAATCACGAAAAGAAATATTGCCGGGACGACGCTCTAGAGAATGAAAGAAACATTTCGGGAGGTGAGACACAACGAATAACATTGGGGAAACCCTAGAGATGTCGCAGGTATTAATAAGATCTGAAGAAAAAAAAATTAAAAATATTCATATTTATTGTACTAAAGAAGAGCATTCAAGAACAATTCAGATAAGACACAGGGAAAGATAACGAGAAGAAAGTAAGAGAATCCAAGACAGATATTTGTCTATATGAACATCATGTTCAGTCTTCTGAAATGTGACGATAGTATAGCAATCTATAGATGGTCGTACAGGCGTTCGAAGATTTCTTTGTAACAATGAATCGCTGAAACTTCACATCGGCAAATAGATTTTATGAACAACAGAGAAAGTGCAAATGAAACTTAGAGAATTACTTTTCTCAGAAGGTGATAAGCGTACAAGAAAGGGCACTGCAAAGTTGCAGTAAAAACTAACATCATAATTTGGGCAGGTGGTGCCTCACAGCAATTTCTTTAAAGTCAGTACCGCAATTACTTTTTTATTTGTAGTGTTACATTTACACGATCATGATTTCGGCTTTAAAATACCATTATTAAGTGTTTTTATGTTATGTAGTGCCTAAGATGGCATACTGTCGTATTTAAAATACACTTTGACACACATTGTCTAAGGGTCAATATGTCCAAGGGTCAATGTGTCTAACAGTGTATTTTAAATGCGACACTATGCCATCTTAGGTACTATATAACATTAAAACACTTGATAATGGTATTTTAAAGCCAAAATCATGATCGTGTAAATGTAACACTGCAAATAAAAAAGTCTAATTGCGGTACTGACTTTAAAGAAATATATTATGACTGTGGCTCCACATTATGAAAAAATTATTCTAAATACAAATTTGCGTGAGGTAGAATGCTGTAACAGTGCAGACAGTTTGGAGTCACTCCGGCTTAGGAGTGCTACTAAGGAAATCTAAGGCCGCAGACATCATCTCGCATAAATCTATTTTCTCTGGCTAACACTAGTTATCTTTCTAAGTGTAAAATCCTGATAACACGATATAAAAAATCAAATACAAAGCAGAATTAACTCTCACTCGTCGTAAACCAATGAAACTTCATTAACCCTTTGCTGTCCCTTAAGAAAATGCTGTTAGTTATTCAATGCGCAACTCAGCATAACCCTCTGGCAAAAATAAAGAAAACATGTTCTAGTGAAATGTACTGTAATTTGGGGCAGAACGCCCAGCACTTTCTTTCGTCCGCCACAAAATCGCTGATGTGTAGCGGATCTGAATCTCTGGGTCCAAAGACAATTCTCTATCGTCACTTTACTAAAAAGAGATCTGCACCCGCCGTAGTAACGTTACATTAAACCTCCATCGGAATCAACCACTTTGCAATAGTCAGCAGTTGTGAGCGTCTCGGATGCAAATCGTAACGAGAGAAAGAAAACAACTAAGGTATAATATAATTTAAACAAATACTTCATCTGTCAGTAGCGTATAAAGTATTTTCCACGATTTTATTAAGCAGAATACAAACAACACTAGACAGCCATTTAGATGAATATAAAGGTGGTTTCAGAAAAGGATTGTAATACTCAGAACAAATATTTAAGCCAGTCAGTAATTCGCCACAGGTCACTTAATTCAAAGGGCACTGTAGATATGTTCATGGATTTCATAAAGGCTTTTGAGTCTGCTAACAAAGTAACTATAGATAAAATAATGGAGAATTTGGAGTAAAGTCTAAACTGACAAACCTAATCACGAAGCACTTACAGATGCAGTCTGTAAAGTAAAATTTATGGGAGAAATTTCACAGCTTTTCAAAATGAAAAACAGGAGTACGACAAAGTGACAATCTATCCCCAATTCTTTTTATAGTGTGTTAGAGAAAACGGCGACAATCTGGAACGAAGAACTTATTGAACTCAACATCTCGCCTATAAGGTTAGGAAGAGGAAGCAAAAATATCGAAATTAACTGTCTTGAATTTGCAGATGCTTTTGGTGTATTTTCCGAAAATGTGGCATCTGCTATAACACAAATAAATCTCCCAGAAGAACTGGCTTAAGAATTTCTGCAGAAAAAAACAAAACGTCTAACAAACGCTAAGGGTGTTTCGAAATCCCTGAAAACAGGTATTGCCCAAATAGAGAAGGCAAAAGAATCAAGTATCTAGGAAAGACACCCCCCCCCCCAAAAAAAAAAATGCTCTGGAAAAATCTGCAATAGAGGAAAGGTTGCAAAAATGGGGAGAGCAGATGGTATCACCAAACACCTCTGCAATAAACAGTGCCTATCCAAAAATGCAAAAATAGGACATTAGATCACTGCAGAAAAGCCACAATGGCCATATGCGGGTGAATGGGTGGGATTAACCTATAATTTAGGTTAATTACAAGTACTAGAAAGGCGAGTTACAAGGAAACTATTAGGACCACAAAACACAACAGAAGGTTGGAAATTACGAAATAATGCTGAAATATACCAAAATACAGATAACATTTGAAACGTAGTGAGAGAAACACCGTTAACGATAGTTCAGGTATACATGGCGGCATCGGAAGCGGAAGATGAGATAAAGTATATGAGGATACTGAAAGGGTGTTACAATACGTAAAGGGAGATGAAAATCTAATAGTAATGGGGAACTGGAATGCTATTGTAGTGGAAGGACTAGAAGGAAAGGTTACAGTAGAATATGGGCTTGGGACAAGTAATAAGAGAGGAGAGAGACTAATGGAATTCTGTAATAAATTTCAGCTAGTAATAGCGAATACTCTGTTCAAGAATCACAAGTGGAGGAGGTATACTTGGAAAAGACCTGGTGATACGGGAAGATTTCAGTTAGATTACGTCATGGTCAGACAGAGATTCCGAAATCAGATTCTGGATTGTAAGGCGTACCCAGGAGCAGATACAAACTCCGATGACGATGTAGTAGTGATGAAGAGTAGTTTGAAGTTTGAGACACAACTCAGGAAGAATCAGTACGCAAGGAAGTGGGACACGGAAGTACTAAGGAATGACGAGATACGCCTGAAGTTCTCTGACGCTATAGGTACAGAAGTAAGAAATAGCTCAGTAGGCAGTGCAGTTGCAGAAGAATGGACATCTATAAAATAGGCTATCACAGAAGTTGGAAAGAAAAACGTAGCTACAAAGAAGGTAACTGCGGAGAAACTATGGGTAGCAGAATGTTGCCTAGGAATCCTGCATACTCGGTTCGCTAGACAATCAACCAAACAACTCATACTAATGAGTTTCATTACAACAAGACAAGTACAAAAATTCTCTGATCTGAGAATTATTCTAGTCCTTTATACATGATCATCCGCAAGTGCAATTACACAGATGTGTCGCAAGCAAAGGGCGACATACAAAATAATCAGTCTTCTTCACAACAGGCAAACACAAGTAACGCTTCTGGTCCTAGCGACCGTTCCTAACAGCAGTCTGTTAGCTGAACTGCAGTGACTACTGATCTCTAACTTTGCTACGTAATTATCGCTAATGATGATGATAGATATGATGCTTCGGGCAATGAAGTGACTAGCGTTGAAGCTGCTTTCGAAGTGAGATGCCATCAGTCGGGCGCGGCGCTTATGTCGCCTTCACCTAGGTTTTAGATTAGATTAGTACTTGTTCCATAGATCATGAATACGACACTTCGTAATGATGTGGAACGTGTCAGGTTAATAACAGGTGTCCATGCAATATATTACATTAGACAAAATATTACATGACACTCAATTTTTTTTTGTTGGTAAATTACCCACTTACTATATCCTAAAATTCATCTAATGGGTAGAAGGAGTTGCCATTAAGAATTTCTTTTAATTTCCTTTTAAATGCTATATAGGTATCTGTGAGACTTTTGATGCTATTAGGTAAGTGACCGAAGACTTTTGTGGCAGCATAATTTACCCCCTTCTGAGCCAAAGTTAGATTTAACCTTGAGTAGTGAAGATCATCCTTTCTCCTAGTGTTGTAGCCATGTACACTGCTATTACTTCTGAATTCGTTCGGATTGTTAATAACAAATTTCATAAGAGAATATATATATTGTGAACCTACAGTGAAGATTTCTAGCTCATTAAGTGTATGCAGGATGATCTTGGATGAGCTCCAGCAATTATTCTGATCACACGCTTTTGTGCAATGAACACTCTTTTACTCATTGATGAGTTACCCCAGAATATGATGCCATACGAAAGCAGAGAATGAAAATAGGCGTGGTAAGCTAATTTACTCAGATGTCGCGTTGTCGTCCTGGAGGGAGGTCGGAGAGCGAGCGATTGGCTGACCTGACCTCTTCTCACAGCCTCAGCTTATCTGTCGTGCCGACTGGTGTGCCGGCGCTGACTTTACCCCGTAACATAGAAGACATACTTCAGTTGATCGACAAAAGGAGGAAGTAAAAAAGTGTTCGGGGAAATTCAGGAATACATAAATACAAGTCGCTGATAAATGAAATAAACGAAGTGCAGGGAAGCGAAGACGAATTGGCTGCATCAAAAATATGAAGAAGTCGAAAAAGAAATGATTGTCAGAATGGCTGACTCAGATATAGGAAATTCAAGACAACGTTCGGTGAAACTAAAAGCAAGTGTGGTAACATCAAGATTGCAACGGAAATTCCGCTATTGAATGCAGAGGAGAGAGCGGATAGGGTACATTGAAAGTCCCTATGAAGGGAAGATTTGTCTGATGTGATAGAAGAAGAAACGGTAGTCGACTTAGAAGAGAAGGGGATCCAAAATTAGAATCAGAAGTTAAGAGAGCCTTGGAGGACTTCAGATCAGATACGGCAGAAGGGATGGATAATATTCCATCATAATTTCTAGCATCATTGAGGGAAGTGGCAAAAAAACGATTTTTCACACTGGTGTGTAGAACGTATGAGTCCGGCAACATGACAACTGACTTTCGAAAAAATATCATCCACACAATTCCGAAGACTGCAAGAACTGATAAGTGAGATAAGTACCACCCAATCAGCTTAACAATTCGTGTGTCAAAGTTGCTGACAAGAATAATATACAGAAGAATGGGAAATTGAGGATGTGTTAGACGACGATCAGTTTGGCTTTAGATAAAGTAAAGATATCAAAGAGGCAATTCTGACATTGCGGTTGATAATGGAAGCAAGACTACAGAAAAATCAAGACAAGTTCATAGGATTAGCCGATCTGGAAAAGGCGTTCAACAATGTAAAATGGTGCAAGATGTTCGAAATTGAGAAAAATGCGGATAAGCTGTAGAGGGAGACGGGTAATACACAGTATATACAACAGCCAAGAGGCAACAATAAGAGTGGATGACCAAGAACGAAGTGCTCCGATTGAAAAGGATGTAAAACAGGGATATAGTCTTTCGCCCCTACTGTTCAATCGGTACATCGAAGAAGCAGTGATGGAAATAAAAGGAAGATTCATGGGTGGAATTAAAATTCAAGGTGAAAGGATATCACGGATACGATTCGCTGATGGCATTGCTACCTTGAGTGAAAGTGAGGAAGAATTACATGATCTGCTGAATGGAATGAACAATGTAATGAGTGCAGAATATGAATTGAGACTAAATCGAAGAAAGACGAAAGTAATGCGAAGTAGCAGAAATGTTGTTGTTTATTGTTGTTGTGTTGTTGTTGTTGTTGTCGTCGTCTTCAGTCCAGAGACTGGTTTGATGCAGCTCTCCATGCTACACTATCCTGTGCAAGCTTCATCTCCCAGTACTTACTGCAACCTACATCCTTCTGAATCTGCTTAGTGTATTCTTCTCTTGGTCTCCCTCTACGAGTTTTATCCTCCACACTGCCCTCCAATGCTAAATTTGTGATCCCTTGATGCCTCAGAACATGTCCTACCAACCGGTCCCTTCTTCTTGTCAAGTTGTGCCACAAACTCCTCTTCTCCCCAATTCTGTTAAATACCTCCTCATTGGTTATGTGATTTACCCATCTAATCTTCAGCATTCTTCTGTAGCATCACATTTCGAAAGCTCCTATTCTCTTCTTGACCAAACTATTTATCGTCCACGTTTCACTTCCATACATGGCTACACTCCATGCAAATACTTTCAGAAACGACTTCCTGACACTTAAATCTATACTCGAGGTTAACAAATTTCTCTTCTTCAGAAATCCCCCAGGGCCTCCACAACTCTTTTGTGGATACGTGCGTGGCGAGCACGGGGCCTCGACCTATTGCAGCCTTCTTTCTCTGCAGGGCTGCATTTCGTTCCCCTTCCCCTCCTTTCCCGTCGCCCTCTCCTCTCCCTCTCTTGGTGTCCTGGCTTACGTTGGCCCCTGCTATCCTCCTGGTTCTGTTGGTTTTACAATTCGGCTTTGTTGCGTAATCATCTCCTCCCTTTGGTATTCCCTGGTCCCCCTCTGGTGTTTGCCGTCCATTACAAAATTTCTCCTCCGTAGTGTGAGCCATTTGGGGAAGAGCACCTTACCTGGTGTCTCCAACGTGCGCCCTCCTAGTACATTCCACCTTTTCTTTCGCGTCGTTGTCTGATGCTAGGGTCCATAGCCAGCCCGTGTGGTGGGGTCGTTATATACCCTTTTGGTTGAGCCCCCTGAACACACAGGAATCACACATCTGTCACCTGAGCTGTGACCACCTCATGCATGCCTTGGAGTGGTTGCTCGTCATCCTGGAGCATCAGAACTCCCGGCAATGGCCGCCGTGACAGACGGCACTTGCTGTGGCTGGGTGGCGCCCGTGAGGAGAGCTCCTGATCGGAATGGGTGGTATCAGGGCGGACGCTATGCAAATGAAACGCATACGGGTCCAGAACTCTGGCCGTTCTTCTGCGGCCGTCTCTCTGCGTGGAACTGATTCTTCAAGAGCTGCTTCCCTTGCCCCTTCAGTCTTCCCTTTCATGGCTACCCTCTGGGAAGAGGGTCAGGCCTGTTGGCTAGGGGCGAAACCTTTCCCCCGTTACCTAGTTTGCACCAGGACTGATGGAGATACTTTCACCAATACCAATCCTTTATTCTTTGTGGAACACATTGAAGACAAGTTTGGCGAAGTGGACTCCCTGAGCAAGATGCGGTCGGGTTCGTTGCTGATCAAAACTGCTTCAGCTGCCCAATCTGCGGCCCTTCGTGCCTGTACCCATCTTGGCACAATTCCTGTGTCCGTTACCCCCCACCAGTCTCTAAATATGGTACAAGGTGTGATTTTTCACAGGGACCTCATCCTTCAAACTGATGAACTTCGGGACAATCTCGGACGGCGGGGTGTTCACTTTGTTCAGTATGTTGAGAAGGGTCCTAAAGACAATCGCATTGATACTGGTGCCTTTATCCTGGCCTTTGAAGGGGATACCCTCCCTGAGAAAGTTAAGATCATGGTTTATCGATGTGATGTGAAGCCGTACATCCCACCTCCTATGAGGTGTTTTAAGTGTTTGCATTTTGGACACGTCTTTCCGCTGTTCACAGGCCCCTCTCTGTGGTGACTGTGGACGTCCACTCCATGAGGGGAGTCCCCGTGTTCCCCTCCTGTGTGTGTAAATTGTCATGGTAGTCATTCTCCACGTTCACCAGATTGCCCAGTATATAAGAAGGAAAAGAAGATACAGGAGTATAAGTCCCTCGATCATTTAACCTACACAGAGGCCTGTGAGAAGTATACACGTCTTCACCCTGTGTCCATGACATGTAGTTCCGCATTGGTTACATCTTCACCCCTTCCTCCCCCTTCCTTACACCCATCCCGGACCCTTCTTCTCCCCCCCCCCCCTCCCCTGCGGCTCCCACACCTTCTCCTCTGGGCGCTGCTCCCCCTCCCCAGCCGGAGAAGTGTCCCACTCCTTCGGCGTCTGCCGGTCAAGGGCGTCTCTCCCGGGATGCCCCTTCCCGGCGCCTTCCAGGCCAAAGGTCTGCTACCGCGTGACGACCGCGAGAGCCGCGGTCTGTCGGCCTCCAGGTCGCCCGGTCTCTTTCTGTTCCTGATCTTGCTGCAACTGGCTCCTTTATGCTACACAGCCCTCCTCGATCTCAGCCTGAAATGAAGAAGAAACATAAGTTCCGGGACAAAGAGCATCTGGTGTCCCCAGAGGTCCCATCCCCGGCTTCACAACCGGATTCAGACCTGTCGTTCATGGATGTCGCCCCCTCCTTGTCCGTGACGGGTGGGAACCCAGCGGTATGACTGGCTTTATCGTGTTCAGCCCTCATTTAAATCATCGTTCTAAGGTTATCCAATGGAATTGTAATGGATACTATCGTCACCTTCCGGAATTGAAATCCCTTATATCGTTTTACTCTGCAGCTTGTGTGGTTCTACAGGAATCTCATTTTACTGATGCTCACTCAACCGACCCTCCGTGGGTTCCGTGTTTTCTGTCGAAATCGGGTCGGCCCCCTCGGGCTTCTGGTGGCGTTTGTACATTGGTCCGTACAGACATTGCTAGCATGTGGATTCCTCTTCAAACTACATTGGAAGCGGTTGCTGTTAGGGTCCGCCTGGACTCTGAGGTCACGGTTTGCAATCTTTATCTCCATCCTGACAGGACTCTTACACCTGCTGCCTTAACTGCCCTTCTTCAGCAACCAGTAACTTCCTCCTCCCTTCCCCCTCCTTGGAGGTTTTAATGCTCATAATCCCTTGTGGGGTCTAGATGAGGTCTTCTCATAGACCATTTTATTGTGGACCATGACTTGTGCCTTCTTAATGATGGCTCCCCTACTCATTTCAGTGCCAGTCATGGTACCTTTTCTGCCATTGATCTTTCTGTTTCTTCTCCCTCTCCTCCCTTCATTACACTGGTCACCACACGACGACCTTTGTAGTAGTGACCATTTCCCATTGATTCTCCCTTCCTGCTCCCCGATGGACAGGTTACCTCGTTGGTCTTTCCAACGCGCCGATTGGCCTCTATACACTGCACAGGTCGTGTTTTCTCCCTCTTTGTCGGGTTGTATTGGTGACGTCGTACGTGACGTGTCTGCCGCGATTGTTCGCGCTGCTAGCCTTGCTGTCTCGCGCTCATCTGGACAATTTCGTCGCTGGCAAGTCCTATGGTGGAGTACGGTCATTGCCATTGCCATCCGTGATCGCCGTCGAGCTTTGCAACACTATAAGAGGCACCCATCCGTAGCCAGCCTTATTAACTTTAAACGCCTTCGCGCTAAAGCCCGTTATTTAATCAGACAGAGCAAGCGGATATGTTGGGAACGATTTGTTTCTTCCCTCGGTTCTACTGTTCCTCTGTCACGGGTATGGGCTACACTTCGCTCTCTCCAAGTTTGCCATCGTCATTCCACCCTCCCAGGCCTTCACCTCCCAGATGGCCTTTGTACGGACCCGTTAGTTCTTGCGGAACATCTTGCGACCCATTTTGCAGTAGCATCAGTCTCCTATCCGGCTGCTTTCCTTCACCAGAAACGGAGGGCTGAAGCTTCCACCTTATGTTTTACCCCTTGTGAGTTAGAATCTTACAATGAACCTTTTACTGAATGGGAATTTCTTCCTGCTCTATCTTTTTCTCATGATACGGCCCCTGGCCCAGACTCCATTCATAACCAACTGCTTCAACATCTCAGTGCTCCACAACGGCAACATCCTCTTCGGGTGTTTAACCGTATCTGGCTCCAGGGTGACTTCCCTTCTCAGTGGAGGGATAGCATCGTGGTTCCTGTCCTTAAGCCTGGTAAGAACCCCCTATTTGCTGACAGCTATTGGCAATTAGTCTGACCAGTGTTGTTTGTAAGTTACTTGACCGGATGGTAGCCCGTTGGCTCAATTGGGTCCTCGAATCTCGGGATCTATTGTCCCCTTACCAGTATGGCTTCCGAGAGGGACGGTCTCCAATCGATCATTCACTTCGCTTGGAATCCGTAGTTCGCAGACTTTTTCCGAGCGCCGCCATTTGCTTGAAGTATTTTTTGACCTTCGCAAGGCCTATGACACGGCCTGGCGCCATCACATCTTACTTACACTTCATCAGTGGGGTCTTCAGGGCCTACTCCCGATTTTTATCCGCCAGTTCCTGTTCCATCGGTCATTCAGAGTTCGAGTTGGTACTGTTTTTAGTTCTCCACGGACCCAGGAGACGGGCATCCCACAGGGTTCTGTCATGAGTGTCCTTTTCCTCATTGCTATCGATGGACTTGTGGCCTCTGTCGGTCCTTTGGTCGTCCCTGCCCTGCCCTGTATGTGGATGATTTCTGCATTTGGGATAGTTCTTCTTCGATGGCCTCTGCAGAGCGGCAGCTCCAGGGAGCTATACGGCGTGCCTCTGCATGGACCCTCTCACACGGGTTTCAATTCTCTCCTTTAAAATCGCGGGTGGTCCACTTCTGTCACCCTACTACGATCCACCCTGATCCAGAGCTCTATGTCGATGCACAACTGTTGCCTGTGATCCCACAGTTTCGTTTCCTGGGTCTTCTTTTCGACAACAAGCTCACTTGGCTGCCCCATATCAGACTTCTGTAGGTAGGATGTTTCCGTAAACTCAATGTCCTTCGCTTCGTTGCCCACTCCTCTTGGGGTGCGGACCGTTGCCTCCTTCTCCGTCTTTATAGTGCTCTAGTTCTGTCTCGCTTGGACTATGGTTGTCAAGTTTATGGTTCAGCTGCTCCTTCCACACTGCACATCCATCCATCCATGACCATCTCGCTGATATTCACCGTACTGCTTGTTCCATTGACTTCCTTTGGGTCGTGGGCCATGTGGGTATCCTGGGTAGTGAGCTCGCTGATCGTTTTTCTGGGGGAGCAGTCACTTACCCCCGTTTTCTGTAACCCCTCCTGCAGCGGATTTACGGCTTCACATCAAATCCCACTTCGCACAGTCACGGGCCAACTCTTAGGAGGCTACTCCCCTGTCTAATAAACTTCGTGCGATTAAGGTGGCACCAGGCCCGTGGCGTTCCTCCTTTCGCCTCTCCTGAAAGGACTCGACCACACTGTTTCGTCTCCGAATTGGCCATACCAGGCTGACCCATGGCTTTCTTTTGCGTGATGAGCCACTCCCACTTTGTGGTTGTGGAGCCTTCCAGTCAGTAGCCCACATTTTGGTTGAATGCCTCTTCTTTTTTGGCTCTGCATGCTAAGTACAGACTCCCCCACGCTTTACCTTTGATGTTGGCCCACGATTCCCAGATGCTCTCTGGTTCTCGGTTTCCTCCGGGAAAGTGGTTTTTATTCTCAGTTTTAAAGTTTTTAATCTCTCTCTGGTGTTGGGGCAGGGCGGTGAGTGTTTGGGTGTCTCCCACTGTAAGCCGTGTTCGGAGATTCCCGACTCACCTCTCTGACCGAGATAGTCTTTTCTTCCACTTTTACTCTGTTTTTACTCTTTTTTTAAGGATTGGTTAGTCTCCTTTTCCCATACGTACTTCTACATTCTAGCGGTTGCATCTTTTAAGTCGCAGGTGGTCTTGCCTCTGCTGCTTCAGTATCGCATTGGGCGTTCTCTTGCTGACTTCTCTCATTTTGTTTTTATCATTGACAACATGACTGCCCTTTCACATCTTTAGCCTTTTCCCTTTTATTGTTCTGACTTTCTTGAGATGTCACGCTAACGGAATGGACCACATTTGAAACAAGGGACTGATGACCTTGGTGTTTGGTCCCTTAACCCCCAAACAACCAACCAACCAACCATCGGTCGCAGGATGGCATCCAAGTATCGTACGGCCGTTACGGCGCCTTCCACGACCACCAGCGGCGTGCGTCGGCTCTGCATAATGTCACCCAAAAATAGCAGGGAACCTCCATTTGCCTAAGGCCTTCAGCCTGACAAGTTGCCTCCAAAGAGGTCTGATGAGTGTCTGGTAGAAGGCATACGTGACACTCATCGGTGAAGAAAACGTGATGCCAATCCTGAGCGGCCCATTCGGCATGTTTTTGGGCCCATCTACACCACACTGCATGGTGTCGTGGTTGCAAAGATGGACCTTACCATGGACGTCGGGAGTAAAGTTGCACATCATGTAGCCTATTGCGCGCAGTTTGAGTCGTAACACGACTGTGGCTGCACGGAAAGCATTATTCAACATGGTGGCGTTGCTGTAAAGGTGCCCCTCGAGCCATAATCCATTGGTAGCCATAATCCACTGCAGTAGTAGCCCTTGGGCGGCCTGAACGAGTCATGTCGTCGACAGTTCCCGTATCTCTGTATCTCCTCCACGTCCGAACGACATCGCTTTGGTTCACTCCGAGACGTCTGGACACTTCCCTTGTTCCCTTTCTGGCACAAAGTGACAATGCGGACGCGATCGAACCGCGGTACAGACCGTCTAGACATGGTTGAACTACAGACAACACGAGCCCTGTACCTCCTTCCTGGTGGAATGACTGTAACTGTTCGGCTGTCTGACCCCCTCCGTCTAATAGGCCCCGCACATGCACGATTGTCTACATATTTGGGCGGGTTTAGTGATATCTCTGAGCAGTCAAAGGGACTTTGTCTGTGATACAATATCCACAGTCAACGTGTGTCTTCAGGAGTTCTGGGAACGCGAGTGACGTAAAACCTTTCTTGATGTATGTATAAACATTCGCGTAGGCAGTGATTTTGAATGGTTTTTTGAAATTATATTGTTGACTGCAAAATACCTACCCCACACACGTTGACAGCGTTGTCGATGCCTCATCTCTCACCTTGCTGTTGGTAAGTAGGACGATACTCATTACCTGCTCTCTTATTAAATTTCCGGTGATGACCTTCTAGTCAAAATTGTGTGGGTCAGTTTCTATTGTTTAGGAAAATATCGTGCGTCTTGTTGCTAAGCGTATGCTGAGATCCTGGTGTTTCATTTTCCAGGTCCCACCTGACAGCAGCACTATTATGATCCCAGATGGGAATCGCTCGTGAGTAAAATTTAAGTGTTTGTGAAGTGGAATCCACGGCTACCGTATAGGAACGTAGAATTCTGGTGGGCGGCAATTGTTTCTTTGGGTTTTCGTGTTAGTAATGTACATCAAAGTAATCGGAGGACACAGGGTGTCAACAACATTATTTCAACAAAAAATGTGATATTGCCAGGGTAGCGTGTTATATATTGAATTGCGTACGAACCTCTTCCTCAGTTGTGTGACTGAAAAGAGCAATTACGCCACACAGTTTGGAGCGCAGTGTAAGTATGACTGCATACCAGGTAAGGACAGGTACGTTTTAACAGGTGGAAGGTGTGTGGGTGGACTAAGGGTACACAGAGCTGAAAGATAGCATTCTGTTACGACTCGATCACCCACCCCTGTTATTTCACCTCTTATGTTTGTAGGTAGTTCTTTCTAACATACGCTGCAGCTGTGCTTCTAGCCGTATTCCTCATATTTGCTTAAGCTGATACATAAGTTGTTAACGGCCGTTTGGTTAGCGCTTCTCCTCCGTAGTGTGTGGATAATGGCCGAAAAGCTGAGGACATTATAAAAAACTATTCCCTGCAGTTTCTGCTAATGTAGCGCCGGCTTATGCATCACATTGGACGGCAGTAGATAGAACATGTTCTGCATAAGGTACTTAGATTTTGGAGTGCATCTGTTGTAGATGCATTACTCTCAAGGATTTGTGCCCCGTTTAAGTGAATATCATCTTTAAAGATGTTGCGCACCATTAGTTTTAGAGCCTGTAATCTCATTCACTCTTGGGTGTGATCCTGTGTGGAGTTAGTCAGCAGAGGGCTCGTGTGCTGAGCTGAAGCGACCCTACTGGGGCTGTACCGTGTGGCACACATCGCTGCCGGCAAGTTCAGACTTAATTTCCCGCGATACCAACTTACGCTCGGTTCCCTGAGGCCCAGTTCGAAGCTGAGAAGCCGTTTCAACGCAACTTCTTCCAGTACTGCACGCAGCACGTAGACACTTCCGACTCGACCTTCAGGAAACTTCTCCCCCTTTAATCCCTCCAGCGAAACTTTTGGGTAGTTGGCGAACTGTCACCATTGGAGACAAGCAGTACCACTAAGCGCTCACTCTAAGAAGTCTATCGGCGAGGAACAGCTGAATCGGTACAAATAGTGACATCGACAGTTTGTCTGGTTTCTGGTCGTTGCTACCTTTAGCTAGCCAAGGGGGGATACAAAAATTCCGTTTGAGGGCATTTCAAAAGCAAGCTTTTGTTTTCTTCTTGTCTGAGCTTTTTTCGTGGACGTTTACGTACTATAAAAGCTTACATCCCATGCAAATAGTTTCTGAAAAATTCGATGTTAAACAACCTCTCTTTTTCAGAAATACTTTTCTTGCCATTGCCAGTCTGCATTTTGTATCGGCAAAACTGGCCATCTGGTGTTAAATTAGAAAAGTCATTGACTTCTCAGTGTCATTTCCTATCTAAATCTTTCAGCGCTGTTGATTCTATGCGACCACATTCCATTGTTCTTGTTTTCTTTTTGTTGATATTCTTGTTACTGACACTCATGGTATAACCTTGGTTTCCTTTACTACTCTTTAAGTTGTGAATAACTGTTAGCTTTCTGTATGATATCCCTTCTTACCAGCATATAAAGGGCGATCAAAAAGTTTCCGTTTGAGGGCGTTGCGTTGCTGTAGCGCATATGCAACGTAGGGCGACTCCTAAGCGGATATGTAAGCACCGACTTGTACCTAGGCAAGAAATTAGTGCGGCATTCGTTCCTTGGCGACGTTATCACCAAAGGTGTCCAATAGTGACCAACATGCTGTTATTCTTTTGTTGGATACCGACGGACAAACACCGGTTGGCATCCATCGGAGAATGAAGAATTCGTGTGGATCAGGATGTTTATCGAAAACCATCGTTGTGGAATGGTGCACCAATTGGTGATACTGCTTCATAATATGACACTACCTCACATCGCAAATGTCATAACCCAGAAGTTACGTCAACTCAAGAGTGAGTCCTGATCTTTCTCCATGCAATTATTACGCCTTCGGTCCCTTAAAAAAGGGCCTGAAGGGTCGACTATTTTTGTCCGAGGAAGATACGCAGCGGGCAGTTACGGTCTGCTTTGCGCAGCAGGACACGGTGCTTTACCTAACGGGAATCATCAACGTGGTGCGCAGATGCCATGATTGTCTCAATGCCCACGGCGATTTTGCCTCATTGGTATACCAGATTCTGGACTGTATGGCCTTCAAAAAGAAACTTTTTAATCGCCCCTTACATTATGTATAAGTGAGTGTCAGACCATATCATTTCTTGAGCTGTTAGGCTTCAAAAGCATTGTTGTTGTCTGCTGGCTAATATTGGTACCGATGGGAAAAGACATTATCTTCATTCGATTTCTGCAGATTTAGCTACAACCGGCAGCCACTCACCGAAAGTTCTCTTAGACTACAAGTAGAGTACTTTTATAAATGGATGTTGTACCGACCACAGAACCAGGATGCCACTGTGAGTTTCGAAACACAAAACACAAACTGTATAGTGGAAACACATTGTACCTGATATATACTGAAGATTTTTTTTTTTTGAAACACAATTGTTTCATCTCTGCAGATTTATCTTACAGAACTCCTTTACGCTGTCTCCAATATTTTCTGTTCTGCTTCGTTCATCATCGCGATAGCCACTACATGTCCGAACTCCCTCTCATTTCTTGTGGTAAGAGATTCCCATACTCTTCTGTAATCGCCTATCAGGAATTTAAATGCTTCAAATGGCTCTAAGCACTTTGGGACTTAACATCTAGGTCGTCAGTCCCCTAAACTTAGAACTACTTAAATCCAACTAACCTAAGGACATCGCACACATCCATGCCCGAGGCAGTATTCGAACCTGCGACCATAGCAGCAGCGCGGTTCCGGACTGAAGCGCCTACAGGAATTTGTCAGTCTGGGGCAGACAAGCAATGAGAGTGAAATTTATTGTTGATACACCTCAAAGTCACGACTACTAACAGTAAGACTCGTCTGCGGTATTGTTGACTTCGTTACTACAGTTGGTAGTCGACTATTCGGCTTATAGGTTAAAAACATCTTCCAAGTTCGAACGTAAATCCTGTGCATCGAACTTGTTATACCCTTAACCAGTGCCAAACGTTTCTGAGAATATTGTGAAATATATCTCGCAGACGCAGCAAGTACGGGAAGAACAATCCGTAGTATAGCTCAAAGCAAAATGTTGAACTCCGGTTATGTGTAAAAGTCCATGGCTACAAGTTCACAGATACACTACTTGAAAATCGACGATTTCTCGGATATTAGCTGAATGATTTGATGAAACACAGTCCAACTATTGTGTGTTTATCTCCTAAAAAGACTCTCACTTCCTGACAAGCCAGCATGGCTGACATGACGCCGTCTAAGATTTACAATGTTGAGAAAAATCATCTGACAAGCAGTAACAATATACATGACTACTTGGTGTGAGAGCCCAGCAGCAGCTGCCCTTTCTGATTGAACAGGCTGTGTTTAAAAGACAGTACGATGCCTCTCAACATTATAAATCAGAAACCATTGACCAGCAATATTGTAGGTTAAAGGCTAAATTTAAATATAAATAAAAAAATAGAATAAATTTTAAATAGCGTCCATTATGGAAAGACAGTTAGTTTGATTTGCAATCAGTATTTATGAGTATTAGATTTAATCTTGATTTAGCAATATTATGGGTGAAATTTAAAAACAAAAATTTCTACTTAACCCTGTAACGTAAAATAACAAGAATTTGCCGTTTTTCATGATTCATTTTCCATTTGTTCAAACTTTGTTTCTTGTGTTAAAGTCTATCTATGATGCATGCCTGTGGAGTGGGTATTATTTTAACGTGAGCGCATTAGTTAATGCAGGATTTGTTAGAATTTAAATTATTAAAAATAGAATTATATATATATAGTTTTACTTGCATTCTATTTGACAACCTCCTCCATCTGTAGTTGCAGTAACTCTGGTAAGTAATTTCATCAAAATTTCGTTGTGCAATGTAGGCAAATCAGAATGTTTATTTTTAAAGAGACAACATTTTATTAGTGCTTTCTGACGCTGCCACTGTCATCAAAACAATGTGGTTTCTTTGTAACTCACCATGGGTTGTTCCGGCGGCATTGCACCATTGTAGCATGTGAGGTAACGAGCGAGTTGTGGCGCCCTGGAAATACTTTAAGTTCAGAGTTGGCGGCCACCGCTCGGGCCGCTTGGCAAGCTGCGGCTTTTTAGCAACCGCGTGATGCCGCACAATGGCCGGACCACGTGGTCCAACAGACATGCCGGGAGTGCCAAAGATGGCGGACTTCGTGAAACCTTAATGGCAGACGTTTCACAATTCGTATAGAAATTAATAGTAGCCAGATGAATCATGATACATCAAAAAGAAAGATGTACATTATCATTATTTGTACGACGATTCTGGTGGTGTAACCAGATTTTGAATATCTTTATTAGTTCAAAGTTTAGGATCTGATGATAAATTATACAAGTAACACCCAGCAAAGAATTTCCAAAACCTAAACGATTCATCCGATGTTGTCGATCGACATGTCTTTAGAAAGCTATTGGTGTAAATCTAAATTGGTATAAATTACAGGCATGCAACTTGAATAGTACATGAGTTATTGGAAGTCAAAGTGGCCGATTACTATAGGTTGCGTTAGGCCATATGTTCTCCACAGTTAAACGAAAAAACGGTTGCAGCATGCTTATAAATATATTTATTCATCTGTGTCTTCGTTTATATCAGATATATACTATCCATGAAGAAATCGGTTAATTACATCTTGGGTTGTCGGGTGTTCTGCCGGATATCAGCGTCGTACTTGCACGATATTTCGGTCACGTAGCTCGAGACCTTCATCAGGTGCGACCTGAGACTAAGATTCAGGTCGCACCTGATGAAGGTCTCGAGCTACGTGACCGAAATATCGTGCAAGTACGACGCTGATATCCGGCAGAACACCCGACAACCCAAGATGTCATTAGATCGCCGGGAAAACCTGAAGAGTTACAAATTGGTTAATTATTTACTGTGTTTTAGAAAGCACAGAGACATTAGGCTACTGGCTTACTTCTGTTCTATTCCTTTGATACATGTTTATTTAATTTGTTTATGTATTTAATAATCTGTGTTAGAGCGTGTTTATGGTTCATCCGTAGGAACATTTATTTAATTTCAAGTTACTTAAATGTAAATCCAGTGTTTAGAATGTGTGTAATTATGTTTGAGTGTGCGTTGGCTTGGAGACACGGCGGTAGCGCTCTAGCCAGTCACAGCGATCGTTCCAGAAAGGACACATGGAGAGACTGTACGGAAGTGGGGGAGGAGCATCGTTTCGAGAGAGGACAGGGGAGTTGTGGGGAGTGTGGGAGAGGACACGGGAGAGTGCTGCACGTGAAGGCGCGACGTACGGTCGCAGGAAAGACTTGGAGAATGGAGCAGTTCTGCACGTGGTCGCGGGAGATAGAAATATTTCGTAGTGCCGACTTGTGCACTTCTGAGATTTTCGTGGCTTCCACAGTGAAGGCGTAGTATGCGTTTGGAAGTGAATATCTCGCGAGCTATGTTGTGCATAACTAATTATGTGAAGTAGGAATGTATTGTTCCCCTGTTATTCAACTTATGTTTAATTGCTGGACGATCGACACCTATTAGAGTTTTACAGTAATGAAGGGCATTCTTGAAGGTACTTCTGCTATCGTACTCATAATTTAAAGTCTTTAAAATAGTACCTGCGTAATTTATTTAATTGCAATCTTTCATTTATAAATTTCTATATAACATTCAAAATTCGCAATTGCCGAGTGATAGGAACCTTCAACCATTCGATTCATGTGTATATTCATATTGTATACTGTAGACTCGGCAGTATTTGGCTTGTAATGCGGCAACTACGTATCCCAGACCCTAGACAACGAAACCAGCCAAAACTTTCAATATTTCAACTTTGAGTCAGGGGGTATGTAGTTGAGGGCCACCTCATTTTTTATTTTTTTTATTTTTGATAGCCCACAAGTATTGTCCGACTGTTGAATGAGAGCAACCTATATATTCGTGACACGAAACCACTTCGGATTTCAAAACTATTCAGAATCACACAGTTCTCCTTTATTGTTGATATGACAGTTTAAATATCTTTGCATTCACGAAAAATCAAATGCTCAAGTTCTCACGCCTTGTCTCTTTCTTTGCAGGTGAGTAACGCCATTTCTTGGACAGGATCTTGGTAGAAGCACGTGTAATGGTGAGTGTGGCGTGCATCGCTGCAGCGAGTCCCCGCTGCTCTCCACGGCACTATCTGGTCACGTCGCCGCTCTCTGCTTCAGCTCTCTACATAATACACTACCGGCCATTAAAATTGCTATACCAAGAAGAAATGCCGATGATGAACGGGTATTCGTTGGACAAATATATTACACTAGAATTGACATGTGATTACATTTTCACGCAATTTGGGTGCATAGATCGTGAGAAATCAGTGCCCAGAACAACCACCTCTGGCCGTAATAACGGCCTTGATACGCCTCGGCATTGAGTCGAGCAGAGCTTGGATGGCGTGTACAGGTACAGCTGCCCATGCTGCTTCAACACGATACCACAGTTCATCAAGAGCAGTGACTGGCGTATTGTGACGAGCCAGTTGCTCGGCCACCGTTGACCAGATATTCTCAGTTGGTGAGACATCTGGAGAATCTCTGGCCAGAGCAGCAGTCGAACATTTTCTGTATCCAGAAAGGCCCGTACAGGACCTGCAAAATGCTGTCGTGCACTATCGGGCTGAAATGTAGGGTTTCGCAGGGATCGAATGAAGGGTAGAGTCACGGTCGTAACACACCTGAAATGTAACGTCCACTGTTCAAAGTGCCGTCAATGCGAACAGGAGGTGACTGAGACGTGTAACCAGTGGCACCCCATACCATCACACCGGGTGATACGCCAGTATGGCGATGACGAATACACGCTTCCAATGTGCGTTCACCGCGATGTCGCCAAACCCGGATGCGACCATCATGATGCTCTTAACAGAGCCTGGATTCATCCGAAAAAAAATGACGTTTTGCCACTCGTGCACCCAGGTTCGTCGCTGAGTACACCATCGCAGGCGCTCCTGTCTGTGATGCAGCGTAAAGGGTACCCGCAGCCGTGGTTTCCGAGCTGATAGTTCATGCTGCTGCAAACGTCGTCGAACTATTCGTGCAGATGGTTGTTGTCTTGCAAACGTCCCCATCTGTTGACTCAGGCATCGAGACGTGGCTGCACGATCCGTTACAGCCATGCGGATAAGATGCCTGTCATCTCGACTGCTAGTGATACGAGGCCGTTGGGATTCAGCACGGCGTTCCGTATTACCCTCCTGAACCCACCGATTCCATATTCTGCTAACAGTCATTGGATCTCGACCAACGCGAGCAGCAATGTCGCGATACGATAAACCGCAATCGCGATAGGCTACAATCCAACCTTTATCAAAGTCTGAATCGTGATGGTACGCATTTCTCCTCCTTAGACGATGGATAACAACATCGTTTCAAAAAAATGGTTCAAATGGCTCTGAGCACTATGGGACTTAACATCTTAGGTCATCAGTCCCCTAGAACTTAGAACTACTTAAACCTAACTAACCTAAGGACATCACACAACACCCAGCCATCACGAGGCAGAGAAAATCCCTGACCCCGCCGGGAATCGAACCCGGGAACCCGGGCGTGGGAAGCGAGGACGCTACCGCACGACCACGAGATGCGGGCGACATCGTTTCACCGGCAACGCCGGTCAAATGCTGTTCGTGCATGAGAAATAGGTTGGAAACTTTCCTCATGTTACTACGTTGTAGGTGTCGCCACTGGCTCCAGCCTTGTGTGAATGCTCTGAAAAGCTGATCGCTTGCATATCACATTATCATCTTCTTGTCGGTTAAATTTCGCGTCTGTAACACGTCATCTTCGTGGTGTAGCAATTTTAATGGCCAGTAGTGTACATGTCTTAAACTAATGAGACTAATGCATGGTAATACAAGCGCAAGCATGAGTTTTGGAGCATGAGTAACATTAGCGTGTATAGCGTCCCCAGTGCCATATTACGAAAAGACAATATTTATAAAGAAGACATTCATAATTTGTAAGAGATTTTTTTTTTCTCATGTAGCCTTAAAATAATAATTTCTCTGTGTAGGTTTAGATTGCAAAGAAATAATTTATGACAGAATGATCTAAAGAGACGCCCAGTTACACTCTTTTGTTAATTTTTTAGTCGACCTTACTTCTTCGCTTGTCTTGAATGTGTCTAGAGGGACATCTTGCGTGTGCTGACGAATGTAAGCATATTTGTATGAGTTAAGCATATAATATACTGATTTAAATTTATTGTACACTTTTAATTTGTAAGAGGTGATCCCGATTTCATGTCCGCCTTCCTTGAATTAACCTGCATTCAAGTAATTTACAGCTCAACAATCGCAGCGGCCGATGCAGCCAACGACGCCATTACGTGGCGATATTAACTTATGAAAAATTAGCGGAAGCGGAAAACTCGCCCGCTATTAGCATAATATTAATTTTTCTCCACAGCCGCACGAAGTTGCAGAAATACTTAGCTTTAAGATTCTTATTTTCAGTAGCATAGCCGAGACCCAGAGCCAGGACTCTGACTACAATACAATGGTTAACGGAGGTAAGAAAATACTCTCGCGCGTGTGTGGGCCGCAATTGTAATTAATAACTAAAGATCTTTTGCTTTAACGTCAACTGACTAGCCGAGGAAATTTATATGAAAAGTTTATTACATTGCTCAACTTAAATATCATTTTTATTAAGGCCCACCACGTAAGTCGGCAACAATCAAAAAAAAATAATAATAACAATAATAATATATACATTAAATTACGACGACCGACGGACGCGAGACGTGTTACTTCACGATGAGCTCTGTATACTTCTATCGATAACTCTTAGTGTTGTTTGGCCTATACACGGTCTGCAGGTGTACGCTGGATTCTCTCTCAGATCCAATGCGAATGGATGTATTTAATGAGCATGTATAAATCAAGTCGGAACACTATAAGCAAACTTAATATGTTAGAACTGTTCTGTGCATAACATTAATGGAACTGATATATACTAAGATGACAAAAGCCGTGGGTCACCACCTAATGTCGTGCCGGACCCCTTTTTGCACGGCATTGTGCAGTATCTCGACGTGGCGTGGACTCACCAAGTCGTCGTGAGTCCTCTGCAGAGATACTGTGCCATGCTGCCTCTATAGCCGTCCATAGTAAGTGTTGCTGATGCAGGACTTTGTGCGTGAACTGATCTCTACATTATATCCAATTTATGTTCGTTGTGGTTCATTTCGGGCGATCTAGGTAGCCGAATAATTCCCTCAAATTGTCCACTGTGTTCTTGAAACCAGTCGCGAATAATTGTGGCCCTATGATGGGTTGCATTAAAACCTATAAAAATTCCTTTCTTTGGGAGCATGAAGTCCATGAGTGACCGAAAATGGTCTCAAAGTAGCCCAACATAGCCATTTCCAGTCAATAATCTGTTCACTTTCACCAGAGAACCTAGTTCAGTTCATGTAAACACAGCGAACACCATTATGGAGCCACCACTAGATTGCACAATGCATTTTTTTACAACTTAGGTCCATGGCTTCGTGCTGTCTGCGCCACATTCGGATCCTACCAACTGAAATCGGGACTCATCTGACCAGGCCACGGCTTTCAAGTCGTCTGTGGTCCAACAAATATGGTCACGAGCCTGGGAGAGGCGCTGTAGGCAGTACTATACTGTTAGCAAAGGCAGTCTCGTCTGTCAAATGCTGCCATAATCCATTAACACCAAATTTTGTCGCACTGTCCAAACGGATACGTTTGTCATACGTCCCAGATTGATTTCTGCGGGTATTTCACGCACTGCTGCTTGTCTGCTAGCACTGGCAACTGTACCCAAACGCCGCTGTTATTAGTAGTTAAGTGAAGGCCGTCGGACACTGCGTTATCCGTGGTCAGAGGTGATGCCTGAAATTTGGTATTCTCGGCACACTGTTGACACCGTGGATCTCGGAATATTGAATTCGCTAACGATTTCCGAAGCTGAATGTCCCATGCTCCAACTACCAATCCGCGTTCAAAGTCTGTTAATTCCCTTCGTGCGGCCATAACCACGTCATAAGTCTTTTCACACGAGTCACCTGAGTACAAATAACAGCCCCGCGAATTCACTACCCTTTCATTCCTCGTGTACGCGATACTAAAGCCTTCTGTATATGTGCTTATCGATATCCCATGATTCTTTTAACCTCAGTGTGTTAGGTTAGGTTAGGCTAGAAGCCAGTGCCATGTCAGTCGACTGGAGTCAGTTATCGACTTTGGGCATGCAATCGATTCATATGCGCGAGAGTCAGCAGCTAATTGGAATTACATCAAACTGCGGACTAGGGGAGCGTCAGCTGAACTGATGGACCGCGGTAGACACTTCCCGTACAAAAGGGGACCAGCCTGGCGTACCGTACAAGTACTAGAGTACTCGTGCACTCACTACACCATGTTGCTATGAAATCGCCTCGAGTATGGTTTGAAGCAAATCCTTGTAAAACACCTAACCTCGCTCCCAATTGACAAATGTGGCTTGACGTCGAGCCTGGACTGGTGAAGATGACACAGCCCCGAACGATCTACCTGAATCAGGATGGCCGGATGCGGGATTGAACCGTCGTCCTTCTGAATGCGAGTCCATTGTGCTAACCACTGCGCCACCTCGCTCGGTTTTCATCCTAGAATTACCATGTAAATATGGCAAGCACTTTTGTTGCACTTACATATGGGCTGTACCGATTCATTACGATCAGAACAGTTCGTCTTTGAATGCGTTTTATGTTTACTGTCATGCCTGCTTCATAAGAACATCAAGCACTGCAGCAGTCTCTAGAACTACTGGCGCTAACGTATTGTTTGCTATTTGCTCTGCCTTCTGGTCCAGACGGGCCAATCGGTACCGACCTTCCGCCATGTCATCCTCTGCGAATGGCGTCGTTTGTATGAGATATGGACGCTCATGTGGTGAGCCAAGCGCTCTGCCGGTCGTTATCGGATTTCTTGACCTTGGGAGCCGCCACTTCTCATTCAAGTAGCTCCTCAGTTGGCACCTCGAGGATCAGTCATCCCATTCCAGTTCTCCCACCAAGCAAAAATCCCTGACAGTGATGGGAATCGAACATGGGTCCTCTGCATTGTAGCCACACACTCTAATTTCCTTTACATGTTAACGCTTCCAAGATACTGGTTATACATGATGGGTTACCATTTCGTATCACTTGTTAGTGTTACTCCTATCTACAGTGTGACGTTATCAAGATATTCACTACTAATCTTGTAAATTTCCTCTTTATTATGGGTATTGTCTTATGTTTTTCCACAATTAAAGACGGCTACCATTAATTAAACAATATGGAATTTTTTGCCAGTATTTGTGTAGTTCTCGTACAATCGTCGAATGGCGATACTTCCCTGTATACAACTACATCGTCAGTGAATAATCTTATTGTGCTGCTGAGCGTCTGTGTGTGGTATTTCGTTTAAGTATATTAAGAACATCAGAGGTCTGTTACCCTTCTTCGGGGCCCATCCGTTATTGCTTTGGTTTCTGTTGAAAATCACCGTTCAGTATCACGTACTGCGTTCTAGTTTTCAATTATTCACTGAGCCAGACATGTCTGTGCGAAAATACTGTGTATCGTCATTTTTAGGTTTTTAGTGCTCGGTTAGTTGCTTCTGTATTCTTGGATTCGTGGTTCGTTTATCTAACCAAATAAAAGGATGTTTTTATTGTGCCATATGTTTTTCGCTTCCTTTTATTTTTGAAGAATCTTCAATGGCCTGTAACACTTATTTGCTTTTGCATATAATAATCTGGTGTAGTAAGAACAGATTCTTTATTGCATTATAGCTTTTTGCTATTCTCTTGTTGTTGGGTGGGATACAACCTTTTAGCACAAGTTTCGTGAGGTTAATTTACTATTCGTTGTTACTTACGCTGTGTGATCTTGTTAATGCATATGTTTCGGCCTGGAGATTTACTTAGTTGGTCAGCGTACTCAGGATATCCGATTTCCAGTGTTCCATGAATACATGTTGACTGAACACCAAACTTCTACTGGTCACTGTGTTTTGCTTTGTTTACTGTACGTAGAGTTGCCAACTGTCGTTCGTCTTTTGTTTTCTGTGTGTGTGTGTGTGTGTGTGTGTGTGTGTGTGTGTGTGTGTGTGTGTGAAAATACCTCTCTCTCTAGCAGCGAGGACTATTGCGCGGGTGCTCGAGTGTAATGGATGAGGCTGGCCTCCCAGACCGGCTGGAGTTTCGCGTCTAGTCGTGCCCAGCATGGAACGAACTTGGTCCACGATTCCAAAACGGTGGTTTTCTACGGACACGGTGCTCCATACAAATTCTTAGTTCTCCATCGGATGTCTACCCGAGTTTGTCCATCGGCAGCTAAGAAAAGGATAGTCACACGTTGGTCTCGTTCAGACGCATTTGATAATAACGTCGCCATAGTTCGCTTTGCCACATGTATCGCACGCACATCGGAAAGACGCGAGTGCCAGCCTAACCCCTTTGCCTACATGTCGGTGCTCATATACCCGCATCGGAGTCGCGCTACGCTGCGTACACGCTGCAGCAACGCCCTCGAATGGAAACTTTATTGGTCGCTCCTTGTATGATGGTAACCAGGAGTAAGATACAGGAAGCGAACGGTTATTCATAACTTAAACAGAAACCAGAATGCAGTTAAGACTCGAAGGACATGAAAGGGAAGCAATGGTTGAGAGGGGAGTGAGACAGGGCTGTATAAATCTTCGATGATATTTGATACGTTATTGAACAAGCAATAAAGGAAACCAAGGGTATAGCATTAACAACATAAAGAAAACAAGAGTAATGGTATGTAGTCGGATAAAATCAGACGGCATTGAAGGAATTAGATTAGGAAATGAGCCACTTACAGCAGTCGGTGCTTTTCCAATTTGAATACCACGATAACTGACGATGGCCGGATTTGAGGTTATAATACGCAGCCTATCAATGGCAAGAGAATTATTTCTGAAAAATAGAAATTTGTTGAAATAGAACTTAAATTTGTTAGGAAGTCTCTTCAGAAGGTATTTGCCTAGAGTGCAATCTTGTATGGTAGGTAAATGTGCACAGCAAACAGTTCAGACAAGAAGAAAAGAGAACTTTTTGAAATGTGGTGTTACAGATGAATGTTGAAGATCACATAGACAAACCGAGTAGCTAATCAGATACTCAGTCGAACGGAGAGAGAAGAAATCTGCGAAACAACTTTCCTGAAAGAGGGGTCTGATGATAGAATACATCCTGAAGCATCAAACAATCGTCAATTTAGTAATGGAGAGAAGTATGTGGGACTTATTCTAGAGGAAGCCATGCCTTGACCACAGTAAGCACGTTGAAGTGGATGTAAATAGCAGTAGCTGTGCTGAGCTCAAGCATCTTGCAAAGGGTACGCTAGCGTAGAGAGCTGCATCAAACGCAATGAAGGCCACAACACACAGCCAGGTGTTGTGTCGTTTTAATGATACATTGCTATGCATTGCTATGTGTTTTACTGTCTCATCCCTACTTCGTTCATTAGTTACGTGAATTTGAAAATGACCAGTATTGCTGGTCGGAACCAGTATGAAAATAAAAAGCAGCAAGTGACGCAGAGGGTGTCCTTCCACATTCCTACACGGCTAGTACCATAACCCAATTTACCAGAAACTTCACTCAATGGAAGAGGGCTCAAAATAGGCGAACACAGGTCTAGGCTTATCCGTAGATATTCGGCTGTTCCTGAGAAAAGAGGGTCTGAGTTTTCGATGTGCTTCATATGCCATTTAGCGAGTAAGTAGTTCATCTGAAGCGGCGGTACAGTGGATAGCGGCGCGGCTTCGTACTTTTGAAACCCGTGTTCTGAACTCGATTAAATTTTTATTTTGCTAAAAAAATGGTTGAAATGGCTCTGAGCACTGTGGGGCTTAACATAGGTGGTGATCAGTCCCCTAGAACTTAGAACTACCTAAACCCAACTAACCTAAGAACATGACACACATCCATCCCCGAGGCAGGATTCGAGCCTGCGACCGTAGCAGCAGCGCGGTTCCGGACTGAAGCTCCTAGAACCGCTCGGCCACCGCGGCCGACTTACTTTGTTCCTCATTGATCTACCTGTGTCGTAGAAGATTACAACACGAGTGTTTTCTAAGGTAAATTGAAATAATGACGTTATTCGTCTGCTGATCGTGTTTCTGGTGAATGAATTAAAGAAAGAAAAGGTAAATAAATGAATGAAAAAAATTATTTTAAATTGTTTTAGGTGGATTTCCTGTAGTGTATCTTGATTTATAACCAGAAAAGTTATAGGCTAAATATGGTTTGTCGTTAAATTAATACCATTGCTTGAGATCTTCAGCAATGTTAGCGACGATTCCTTTCCAAGTGAGCTTCATGCGAAGAAATGTCTCTGTGACAAAACTGCCCTCGCCCGCTGCTCGTAGTGTTCTTGATTTCTGTGTTTAGAATGTTTCTACGTTTGGTATCATCCAATGGAATGCACCAAATCTTTCTGAAGAGTAAACATAAGAATAAAATATAACATTTAAGAAATGATACAAGAATGAGGCACAAGACTATGAGAATTTAAAGAGATTATAACGACACTCGTGTTAAACACAGTTGTAGTTTCACAATTAATATAACGCCTTTGTATCCCCTAACTTGATAATAAACATTAACTTTCTATGGACATAGGTTAATAAATAAAACAAATAAAATAAATAAAAAGAATAATCAGGTTTCGAACACGGGACGCAAAACGAAAGACCGCGACGCTATGCATCTTGCCACTAGTTGCACTGGACTCAGACCACACTAAAAGCTTTGACAGTCGTTTTCTGAGAAACGGTCGCGTATCTACGTGTATGTCTAGACAAGTGCTCACTTATTTTGGGTTCTCTGCCACAGAGCGAAGTTTCGGGGAAGTCAGGTTATAGTACTTGCCGTGCTCACCCTGTAGGTGTTGGAAATCGGACAGCGGTATAGGTCTCACATGAATCGACAGCAGGCAGGCTGAGCTTGCACAGAATCCCTGATCCCCGGTAGGCACACACCTCAGCTGCTCGCTGTCTGAGATTCCCTCGGGCCTGGCCTTCGTCGGCGCGCGCGCGCACACACGCACACACACACACACACACACACACACACACACACACACCATCTCCACTTTATACGCAGGCGGCTTGCTTAGTACAAAGCAACTGCCGATTATTCATAGCACGCGCCCTGCAGCCTTAATAACTAGTTAATCAACCAATGGAGCACCATTCAGTGGATTAATTTGCGTACAGCGGTCGTGCCGAGAATTTGCGCTAGAGCCCGGTTTCTCCGTGATACACGTCTTCCGCTTGCTCGGCACACACTTTACGTCATACTTCTGGTAGGTTACTGCGGCATCGACCCACCATTTCGCAATTCGCACAGTGCCATGCAGAGTTGTCACCCTTTTCAGTACATAAGGTTAATAGGAATAAAGTATCCGTACTTTACCATCACTCATTCCCGTCCATAAACATTCTTTAGTCTTCTTGTCTCCTACAATCGCTCTTCTTGGTAACACACAACCTGGCCATCAAAGCTGCTGTTTTAATAAGTGTGTCAGTTACCATTACCTACGACAGGTGCCGGTCTACCCACCGTCATCTGCCAGACTGCAAAGTTCAAAACATAACACGACAAAATCTGCGCCGAATGTATTGGAACACTGGGTAAAATATTAAAGAGAATATCAGTCGCTCTGCCCGCATCTCGTGGTCGTGCGGTAGCGTTCTCGCTTCCCACGCCCGGGTTCCCGGGTTCGATTCCCGGCGGGGTCAGGGATTTTCTCTACCTCGTGATGGCTGGGTGTTGTGTGATGTCCTTAGGTTAGTTAGGTTTAAGTAGTTCTAAGTTCTAGGGGACTTATGACCACAGCAGTTGAGTCCCATAGTGCTCAGAGCCATTTGAACCATCAGTCGCTCTGGAGCACAGAGGATGGTGTGGAACTGTTACGAGGTGATCATGTGACGTTTCACCTTCATGGCAATGAAGCGACGTACATGCTGTATGACTGGGGTGCCCGTTCTTTCAGAAACACCCGGAACACTGTGTCCGAGTGGTGCAGTGGATACCGCAACTGCGTAGTAAATAGAACAGCCCGGATTAGAGTCCCGGTCCGGCATACATTTTCACTCCCCGCCGCTGCGCGAGATTAGCCGAGCGGTCCAGGGCGCTGCAGTCATGGACTGTGCGGCTGGTCCCGGCGAAGGTTTGTGTCTTCCCTCAGGCATGGGTGTGTGTTTTTGTCCCTAGCATAATTCAGGTTAAGTAGTGTGTAAGCTTAGGGACTTACGACCATAGTAGTTAAGGGGGGTAGGACGTCAAACGGGCCGACTTGGAACAGGAGAGGCATCACAGGATATTTTAATTTCAAGTGTCTATACTTTTACAAATAAATTCCTAAAACTTTGCCAGCATCACCAGGAAGGATTCAGGACTCACACTCACTGCAGTGGAAGTTCGAAAACCTAACGAAGCAATTTTTTTACGTGTGAAATTTCAGCATTGTTTCACTTACTAATGGCTGCATTTGTTGCTATAGGTACACTTTTCTTCATAAGTAAGAGAGATTCTTCGATGAATATTGCACAGCATACATACCATACTTACAGGTGTATGAAACTCAGGAATTTATTTAATTTATGAAAAAACGAATGAGCTGTTATATTTTAAACTTCATGTTTTTTTCTAAACACAAATTTTATAGTTAATTACCTCAATTTTTACCACAGTTTTTAATAGATTTGGAAAATTCTAGAGTTTCATACACCTGGAAGTATGGTTTGTATGCTGTGCAAAATTCATCGAAACATCTCTCTTACTTATGAAGAAAAGTGTACCTATAGCAACAAATGCTGCCATTAGTAAGCGGAAAAAAATGATGAAATTTCACATGTAAAAAATAATTACGTCTTTGTTTTCGAACTTCCACTGATATGAGTGTGAATTCTGAATCCTCCCTGGTCATGCTGACAAAGTTTTATGAATTTATTTGTAAAAATATAGACAGTGTAAATTAAAATGTCCTGTGGTGCCTCTCCTGCTGCAAGTCTGCCCTTTTGACGTCCTACCCCCCTTAAGTCCCATAAGATTTCACACACATTATTGAACTCTCCGCCGCTGCTTCCGCATAATCTCCCGATGCAGCTGATCTAGTTCCTTTCCTGTCTCCCTCTCCACCTTGAAATACATGATGATATACGTGTAGGAGTCGGCTGTACGAAATCAGCGTAGTAACATGGGTCGACACGGAGGTGTGACCAAGTGGCACGAGGTATCCTGTTTGGACTCGTCCAACCGAAAGTGGCAGGGGAGAAGTGTCGCGCCTTTTCAATAGCGCGATTAAGCCAGACAGGGAACCAGGCGTTCATGAGCCCACGCGAATAGTGAACGGTTGTGAAAGCGCACTTCACCTCTTAACAACAAATAATCCTGAGTTAATGACGAGTATCAAAGCAGATACCTATTCAAAAAACAGATAAAAATTGACTTGACGTCTTGCTGAGAGACAGTCTCCACTCCATCCAAATTAATAATATAAGTGTAGACCAGATGTGATTGAATACAAAGAAATAGTATCGCCAGCAATTGAGAGATTTATACCAAATAAAATAACAAACGACGGAGCTGACCCTTCTCGGTACACGAAACGGGTCAGAATACTGTTGCAGAAACAATGAAACAAACAAGCCAAATGTAAACACATGCAAAATCCCCAAGATTGGTGTTTTTTGCAGAAGCTCGAAATTTAGCGCGAACTTCAATGCGAGATGCTTATAACAGTTTCCACAACGAAACTTTGTCTCGAAACCTGGCAGAAAATCCAATGAGATTCTGGTCGTATGTGAAGTATGTTAGCGGTAAGAAACAATCAATTCCTTCTCTGCGCGATAGCAGTGGAGATACTGTCGAAGACAGTACTGCCAAAGCAGAGTTACTAAACACAGACTTCCGAATTGCCTTCACAAAAGGAGACGAACTAAATACACTCCTGGAAATGGAAAAAAGAACACATTGACACCGGTGTGTCAGACCCACCATACTTTCTCCGGACACTGCGAGAGGGCTGTACAAGCAATGATCACACGCACGGCACAGCGGACACACCAGGAACCGCGGTGTTGGCCGTCGAATGGCGCTAGCTGCGCAGCATTTGTGCACCGCCGCCGTCAGTGTCAGCCAGTTTGCCGTGGCATACGGAGCTCCATCGCAGTCTTTAACACTGGTAGCATGCCGCGACAGCGTGGACGTGAACCGTATGTGCAGTTGACGGACTTTGAGCGAGGGCGTATAGTGGGCATGCGGGAGGCCGGGTGGACGTACCGCCGAATTGCTCAACACGTGGGGCGTGAGGTCTCCACAGTACATCGATGTTGTCGCCAGTGGTCGGCGGAAGGTGCACGTGCCCGTCGACCTGGGACCGGACCGCAGCGACGCACGGATGCACGCCAAGACCGTAGGATCCTACGCAGTGCCGTAGGGGACCGCACCGCCACTTCCCAGCAAATTAGGGACACTGTTGCTCCTGGGGTATCGGCGAGGACCATTCGCAACCGTCTCCATGAAGCTGGGCTACGGTCCCGCACACCGTTAGGCCGTCTTCCGCTCACGCCCCAACATCGTGCAGCCCACCTCCAGTGGTGTCGCGACAGGCGTGAATGGAGGGACGAATGGAGACGTGTCGTCTTCAGCGATGAGAGTCGCTTCTGCCTTGGTGCCAATGATGGTCGTATGCGTGTTTGGCGCCGTGCAGGTGAGCGCCACAATCAGGACTGCATACGACCGAGGCACACAGGGCCAACACCCGGCATCATGGTGTGGGGAGCGATCTCCTACACTGGCCGTACACCACTGGTGATCGTCGAGGGGACACTGAATAGTGCACGGTACATCCAAACCGTCATCGAACCCATCGTTCTACCATTCCTAGACCGGCAAGGGAACTTGCTGTTCCAACAGGACAATGCACGTCCGCATGCATCCCGTGCCACCCAACGTGCTCTAGAAGGTGTAAGTCAACTACCCTGGCCAGCAAGATCTCCGGATCTGTCCCCCATTGAGCATGTTTGGGACTGGATGAAGCGTCGTCTCACGCGGTCTGCACGTCCAGCACGAACGCTGGTCCAACTGAGGCGCCAGGTGGAAATGGCATGGCAAGCCGTTCCACAGGACTACATCCAGCATCTCTACGATCGTCTCCATGGGAGAATAGCAGCCTGCATTGCTGCGAAAGGTGGATATACACTGTACTAGTGCCGACATTGTGCATGCTCTGTTGCCTGTGTCTATGTGCCTGTGGTTCTGTCAGTGTGATCATGTGATGTATCTGACCCCAGGAATGTGTCAATAAAGTTTCCCCTTCCTGGGACAATGAATTCACGGTGTTCTTATTTCAATTTCCAGGAGTGTATTTCAGAATTCGAATCAAGAACAGCTACCAACATGAATAACGTGGAAGCACATATACTCGGAGTAGTGAAGCAACATAAATCACTTAATAAAAGAAAGTTTTCTGGTCCAGACTTTATACCAATTAGGTTCCTTTCAGAGCATGCTGACGCTTTAGTTCCATACTTACCACATACAACCGTTCGCTCGACGAAAGATCCGTACGAAAAGACTCGAAAGTTACACAGGTAACAACAATATTCAAGAAAGGTAGTAGGAATAATTCACTAAATTACAGGCCCATATCATTAACGTCGATATTCAGCAGAATTTTGGAACATATATTGTGTTCGAACATTATGAATTACCTCGAAGAAAACGGTCTATTGACACACAGTCAACATGGATTTAGAAAACATCGTTCATGTGAAACACAACTAGCCCTTTATTCGCATGAAGTGTTCAGTGCTATCGACAAGGGATTTCAGATGGTACCCCGTATTTCTGGATTTTCGGAAGGCTTTCGACACTGTACCACACGAGCGGCTTGTAGTGAAATTGCGTGCTTATGGAATATCGTCTGTTATGTCACTGGATTTGTGAAATCCTGTCAGAGGTCACGGTTCGTAGTAATTGACGGAAAGTCATCGAGTAAAAAAAGTGTTTTCTGGCGTTCCCCAAGGTAGTGTTATAGGCCCTTTGCTGTTCCTTATATAAAAACGATTTGGGAGACAATCTGAGCAGCCGTCTTACGTTGTTTACAGATGACGGTGTCGTTTGTCGACTGTTAAAGTCATCAGAAGTTCAAAACAAACTGCATAACGACTTAGAAGAGATATCTGAATGGTGCGAAAATTGGCTGTTGACCCTAAATAACGAAAAGTGTGAGGTCATCCACATGATTGAGTGCTGAAAGGAATCCGTTAAACTTCGGTTACACGATAAATCAGTCAAATCTAAAGGGCCGTAAATTTAAGAAAATACCTAGGAATTACAATTACGAACAACTTAGTTTGGAAGGAAAACAGAAAATTTTGTGGGGAAGGCTAAACAAAGACTGCGTTTTACTGGCAGGACACTTCGAAAATGTAACGGATCGACTAAACGTATCTACTAGGGAGATTGCTTACACTACGTTTGTCCGTCCTCTGTTACAATACTGGTGCGCGGTGTGCGATCCTTATCAGATGGCATTTACAGAGTACTTCGAAAAAGTTCGAAGAAGGGCAGAACATTTTGTATTGTCGCCAAATGTAGGAGAGTGTGATACTGAAATGATACAGTATTAGGGCTGGACATAATTAAAACAAAGGCGTTTTTCCTTCGGACGGAATCTTCTCACGAAATTCCAATCAGAAACTTTCTCGTACGAATGCGAAAATATTTTGTTGACACCGATCTACATAGGGAGAAACGATCACCTCGATAAAATAAGGAAAATCAGAGCTCGTACGGTAAGATATAGGTGTTCGTTCTTTGCGCGCGCTATACGAGATTGGAATAATAGGGAATTGTGAAGATCGTTCGATGAACCCTCTGCCTGGCACTTAAATGTGATTTGCAGAGTATCGATGTAGATGTACATGTATACGCAAATATGGAAGCACCGCGACAAATGCATGTTTTAACAAAAATGCAGATGCTGGCCTGAACTGCAGGTTGCGCTGTTTTATTTGACCACGAATGGCACCTGTGAAGTGCCGTCTGTACATCGGAAGGGTCAGTCGTTGCCAGAGTAGTGTACTGTGAGGTTGTGAGTGCATTATGTCCGATCACAGTGCATTCGAACATGGGCAAATCGTTGGTGCTCGTGTGTTGGGTGCTACCGCAGGCAAGACAGTCAGACTGTTCGATGTTTCAATAGGAACCGAATCGAAGATTTATACTGCATGCACAGAAAGCGGAAATACATTATCCGCTAAACCACAACGCCGACGAAAGTGTGTGTTGACTGATCGTGACGGACTATCATTAAAGAGGATTGTGACGAAACATAAGAGGACGACAGACGTCAGTGGGAGTGCAGAACTCGACTGTCGCACTCGCGAACAGTGTCGCACCAAAACAACACGAAGGAAGTTCCAGAAAACGGGAAATACAGCATGAGCAGGATTTCTAAAACCACTCATTTGTAATGCGAATGCCGGCCGCTGTGGACGAGCGGTTCTAGGCGCTTCAGTTCGGAACCGCGCTGCTGCTACGGTCGCAGGTTCGAATCCTGCCTTGGGCTTGGATGTGTGCGATGTCCTTAGGTTAGTTAGGTTTAAGTAGTTCTAAGTTCTAGGGGACTGATGACCTTAGATGTTAAGTCCCATAGTGCTCAGAGCCATTTGAACCATTTTTTTTTAATGTTGGGAGCATAAGGATGAATTGTCGCGTCTCATCTGGCACAGTAGTCACGAGATATCAATATTACTGAGCCTTTATCGTCCACTTTGAAGAGAAGGCCACGTTGTCGCTATCCACCTAACATCGATAGGAACTCGTCATTATTTTGCAGGAGGAATGGTTTAAGTTTCCCTTGAGAACCATACAGGTTTTATTCATTATGAGACGACTGAAAGCAGTTTTGAATTCTGACGCTTTTCCTACACCGTTTTAGGTTCAAATGGCTCTGAGATCTATGGAACTTAACATCTGAGGTCATCAGTCCCCTAGAACTTAGAATTACTTAAACCTAACTAACCTAAGGACGTCACAAACATCCGTGCCCGAGGCAGGATTCGAACCTGCGACCGTAGCGGTCTTGCGGTTCCAGACTGCAGCGCCTTTAACCGCACGGCCACTTCGGCCGGCCATCTGGCCAAGAACCACACCAAATCGTGCAGCTGCACACCTTCAACGGCCAAGCAACAAGAATGTAGGTAGGAGTGAATTCAGGTATGTAGTGTGATCTGATGACTCACGCTTTTCACACTTTTCAAATTTCGCTAGGGATCGAATGTAGCGACGTCATAATGTGACAGTTAATCCGTGGTGTGCGGAGGGTTTACTTCATTCGACAAGTGGTTCACAGATTTTTTATTTTTTCGTAGCATGTCTTGGGCCCACAGGTTACTGTGAACATGAATCAGAATCAGGTTACCCTCCATTCAGTGGCTGTAGCATTCAGCGACCGTTATTTTGATTTGTTAATAATAGATTTCAGCTATCAGTCGTCCTTCGGAATTTTTATTGGCAGATCTAGATTTCATCTAGAAACTGGCCATTCTCAATGCACTATCCTTTTTTGGTCAATGCCTGCAGTGCCTGTTGGTATGACTTTGTACACGGTTCATTGAATATTCAATGACTATTCAATGAACTGTGTACAAAGCCAGACCAACAGGAATTACATGCATTGACCAAAAAAGGATAGTGCATTGAGAATGGTCAGTTTCTAGATGAAATCTAGATCTGCCAATAAAAATTCCAAAGCACAACTGATAGTTGAAATCTATCATTTACAGACATGAATTAGAATGTTTATTTCAACGTTTCCGGTGACCAACTGTTGACCTTTCTTCTGAATGCCGTGCTATGGTCACTCCCGTCTTCAAAGGTGTCAAAAACCTTGTTCACAGATCTGCGCGCATACGTTCCTGATTTGATGGACACTCATGCACCCTTGCACATCTCGACTGGCCCGCTAAGTCACCCGATCTTAACCCCATAGAAAATTTCATAGTCTATTTGGCAAAGCATGTTAAATGAACAATCACACATCCTGCAATTTGGTACCGTAAGGGACCTAACCATCAGTGAGCGGCATACCTAAAGAAACTTGTGTATTCACTTTATCGCCGAATTCAGGCCATTATCGTAGGCAGAGTTGTGGTAACTCAGTGTTAGCGTGATGTTTACTGTGGTGTGACTAATAATCTTTCTGGTCTGATTTGAAATTAGTTAGTGTACACTGATGCCAAACAGAGCAAAAATTTTCACCCTAAGGAAGTAAATCAGAATCGTCCCAGGTAAATACCGTGGCATCAGGTTTCTTAGCATAACTTCAAGTTTCAAATGGTTCAAATGGCTCTGAGCACTACGGGACTTAACTGCTGAGGTCATCAGTCCACAATAACTTAAAACTAGTCAAACCTAACTAACCTAAGGACATCACACACATCTATGCCCGAGGCAGTATTCGAACCTGCAACCGTAGCGGTCGCGCGGTTCCAGACTGTAGCGCCTAGAACCGCTCGGCCACTGCGGCCGGCTTTCAAGTTTCATCAAAATCCTTGTATAAGAAACCAAACAGAATGAAAGTACAGTAAGTTCAATGCTTTCAACACACTCCACTAATGGCGGCCGGAGTGGCCGAGCGGTTCTAGGCGCTACAGTCTGGAACCGCGCGACCGCTACCGTCGCAGGTTCGAATCCTGCCTCGGGCATGGATGTGTGTGATGTCCTTAGGTTAGTTAGGTTTAAGTAGTTCTAAGTTCTAGGGGACTGATGACCTCAGCAGTTAAGTCCCATAGTGCTAAGAGCCATTTGAACCACTCCACTAATTTTAGTCCTACTGACTAAGGAAGAAATGAAAGTTCAGGGAGAAGAAATAAAAACATTGAGGTTTGCTGATGACACTGTAAATCTGTTAGATAACGGAGGACTTGAAATAGCAGTTGAAGGGAATGGACGATGTCGTGAATGGGGGACATACCACGAGCTTCAACAAAAGCAAAACAAGGATACGGGAACGTAGTAGAAATAATTCAGGCGATGCTGAGGGAATTATATTAGTAAATGAGAGACTAAAAGTAGTTGATTAATGTTCCTATTTGGGCAGTAAAAGAACTGATGATTGCCAAGGTAGAGACGATATGAAGTGTTGACTGGCAGTGGAAGAAAACGTTGCTGAAGAACGGAAATATGTTACAATCGAATATAAATTTAAGTGATATGAAGTCTTTTCTGAAGGTGTTTCTCAGGAGTGTAGCCTCATGTGGAGGTGAAACGTTGACAATAAACAAGCAGTTCAGACAAGAAGAGAATAGGGGCTTTTGAAATGACGAGTTACTGAAGAATGCTGAAGACTGAATTGGTAGATCGCGTAAGTAATGAGGTGGTACTGAACAGAACTGGGACACACACACACACACACACACACACACACACACACACACACACACACACACACACAGGCAGGAGGCAGGAGTAAAAATTGACTAAAATGAGGGTCGGTTGACAGGAACATTCTGGGACATCAAGGAATCATCAATTTAGTACTGGAGAAAAGTGTGGTAGGTAAAAACAGTACAGGGTGACCTGGGCTTTAATACAGTTGTCGGGTTCAGATGGATGTGGGTTGCAGTATTTATTCGGAGATGAAGAGGCTTGCACTGGAGACAGTAACGTGGAGAACTGCATCAAACGCCTGGAGACCACAACAACAACAATACCGTTAATGCGCTAGGGTTGCACTGAGATTCTGGTCAGAGCAAGTTCAGAAATGACTGCCCGAGTGGTTTAGTAGAACAGGATCTGTATTTTTAATTACTTCAATGCACATTGTCTGACAGATCCTACATTTTTTCTGTATGGTCTGTGAATTTTTATAACTAACTTCATACAGGTACTTTCCACAAGATATTATCTGGTGACCTACTGAAATAGATTCTAGATAGTTCTGTATAAGCTCCACTCGGATCCTAGGCTACAATTTTAGCAAAGAGTCCATTTTTTCCTCAATTTCTATATAAAATGAGGTACGGACAGGAAATTTGGTATACTCATTTCTGACTGTTGTAGAAAGCTTCCTTCCAAAAGTGAACTTGCTAACCCTTCTTGTTTTTGGGAAGTCGAGTGAGAACATGGCCTCTCCCTCCTACACATTTACACATGAACTTTAAATTACGAATATTATTTTTTTGGGCTATGTTTCTACTTCTCCAGGATTTACAGTTTATTACTGTCATAAGATTATTACAGAAAAACGTTGAAAATTAGGTGGACTAATAAAGTAAGAAATGATAAAACTCTCCGTGGAATCGGCGAGGAAGAGAGTATGTAGTAAACACAGACAAGGAGGGGTAGGAAGATAGGACAATTATTAAGACATCAGGGATTAACTTCTAAGGTACTAGAGAGAGCTGTAGAAGGTAAAAACTGTAGATGAAGACAGAGATTGGAATACATCAAACAAATAATTGAGGACGTATGTTGCAACTGCTGCTCTGAGGTAAACAGGTTGGCTCAGGAACTCGGTTAGTCTCTCTCCTTTGTTTTAGTTCCTTTTTGCGTCGGTCATGTGCCTTGCCTTTCACCGTCGGCTATGTTCAAAGGAGTGTTCAAACATGTATTCCAACAGTCTTACGAGTTGGTTCTGCGGTTAACTATTCAAGATAATTTTTGGTTGAGACGTTTCGAACATCTGAATTCCTGTCCATACCATCATCTGTAGTTACTTGAGTCTCCTAGTCAATAGCTGGAAAATTGAAATATTTGTTGAATTCAAACAATTACATCTACAGAAATGTAGACTGTAATTTAATAAGCTGATGATACTTAACACTGGCGTCAGCTTACTTATAATACTCCCAAGATCTTCTCTATTGACGACAAGCATTTGTGTTCACTGAATTGATATCGCCGTTACTTTTAGGCAAAGATGTTTTGTATGAGTAGCTCGTACATCACTGTCGGTGCGTCTACACTCCGCAGCATGCAGTGTCAGCAAACTTCGGCAAGAACGGAAGATGGTTGAAAACAAATGCCATATCTTTAGCAGTCTCAAAGAGTTTTCCATGGCAAGCTTCTCCTTTTCTCTGGAGGTGTAGCTAATTTCCATTTAGCTGTGATTGTTACTACAGTGGTTAGAATTTGAGACAAATTTTTTTTTTTAGTGAGAGCTAAGGTTTGTACCCTTATCCATGAAACCTGAGTTGGATTTTCGTTACTTACCGTATCATTCCAGGCGTATGCTGTCACAGATTATAAAATCATACGATGGGTGTAGTCTTTTAGCCGTTGCGTCATCCTGTCATTACTAGTGACGGCAGATAATACTTGTCGCAGTCACATATTATTACTGTTACACATTTTTGCCTCCATGGCAGTGGTTAATGCGATTGTTGGATGATTATTCATGGCTTTGTTGTTTCCTTCTTTTTCTCTTCCCAAAACCTCTTCGTCTTTTGGTCGTGTTCCTGTTTCGTTTGCTCTGTATATATTTTGCCTGTTTTCTTCCTTTCTTTTAACTCAGATTTCTTGTTCATAATTTTGTTTCTGATTCTGTCCCTCTCATTTATCATTTCAATATCAGTTCCTGCTTGTTTTAGGTCTTCTTTTAGTTACTCGAAGAAATTTTTTTTTCTTTTTGGATTGAACTGCTTACTACATCAAAATCCTCTTTGTGATTCCGTTGTTAATTATATGTGTGTGTGTGTCTAAACAATGTTAGTCGGTGTTTTCTAACCATGTCTGTGAGTCTGCCTGTGCCTCTGTATGATTGTTTGGTTGATCTCTTAGTCCGTATACCATCTCCTTGTACTGCTCCAGAAATTTTGCTGAGGATTCTACGTTCAATTTTTGCTGTCTCTTTGATGCCTGATGGTCCAATTGTGGTCGTGTATGATACTTAGAGAGATTCAGGTAGTAAAACTGTATCGTAGTTCCCGAGGTTGGCCTGTCTTGAAATATTTCTTTTATTGTAGTGCGTTCATGTCAGGTTGTGCGCTTCCTGAAGTTTTTCTTTTCTTTTTACATCGGATGCCTTGTATGGGCCTCTTTTTGTATATATTCACCAAAATACTTGAATTTTTCACTGTGTTAATCTTACTAAATTTTGTGTACACGGCTTGGTTGCTCTTTCTTTCCATGTACTGCGTTTCCTCATACGGTGTCTGTAGACCTGTTTTGGCAGAGACTTCATGTAAATATTCCAGTGCTTCTGGAGCTTCTTGTCTATTGTTGTTAAGTATTGTCAGGTCAGCTGCGAATTCCACGCATTTTAAAATCGTCTTGTTTACACAAGTCCTTCTTAAATGAATTCCTTTTATTTGCTCCTCCCATTTTTCCATTGTTCGATAACTTTTTCCGAGACTAACTTGAATGAAGGCGGGTTGTTGTTGTTGTTGTTGTTGTTGTTGTTGGTGGTGGTGGTGGTGGTGGTGGTGGTGGTTTTCAGTCCAGAGACAGGTTTGATGCGGCTCTCCATGCTACTCTATCCTGTGCAAGCTTCTGCATCTCCCAGTACCTACTGCAACCTACATCCTTCTGAATCTGTTTAGTGTATTCATGTCTTGGTCTCCCTCTACGATTTTTACCCTCCAACCTGCCCTCTAATGCTAAATTTGTGATCCCTTGATGCCTCGGAACATTTCCTACCAACAGATCCCTTCTTCTAGTCAAGTTGTGCCACAAACTCCTCTTCTCCCCAATTCTATTCAATACTTCCTCATTAGTTATGTGATCTACCCATCTAATCTTCAGTATTCTTCTGCAGTATCACATTTCGAAAGCTTCTATTCTCTTCTTGTCTAAACTATTCATCGTCCATGTTTCACTTCCATACATGGCTACACTCCATACAAATACTTTAAGAAACGACTTCCTGACATTTAAATCTATACTCGATGTTAACAAATTTCTCTTCTTCAGAAACGCTTTCCTTCCCATTGCCAGTCTACATTTTATATCCTCTCTACTTCGACCATCATCAGTTATTTTGCTCCCCAAATAGCAAAACTCCTTTACTACTTTAAGTGTCTCATTTCCTAATCTAATTCGCTCAGCATCACCCGACTTAATTCGACTACATTCCATTATCCTCGTTTTGCTTTCGTTGATGTTCATCTTATATCCTCCTCTCAGGACACTGTCCATTCCGTTCAGCTGCTCTTATTATTACACTAAACACAGCAAATTACTTCCACTGTGCCGAGAAGTGCTGTGATCACTTTGACACAGTAACCGCAAAGTCTGTATATTTCGATTCTCAAGTCTGCATAACTGGCAAGCTTTTCAAATTGTTTCTCGTCGATTCTTCTATCACTGGGGATACAAGTATCATTGATCCACACTTTTTCTCCAAAATTGTCATGTCTCGTGTATTGTGTTCCAGGGGGTCGATCTGTCTCATGTAGGAAGTCCCATATTAATTTGGCATGTTCGTTTTGGACTACTTTTCCTGACTTGTGGTCCCACCAGTTTTTTGCTACCGGTAGATGGTGATTTTGACGTAAGTCACAGTGGATTATTCGCGCCACATTACTGTGGCTCTGCTGGTAATATGCATATTGATCCATTTGTAACAGCTCAAAATAGGGGCAACTGCTTCGTTACCCTCTTTGCAGACCCTGAGCTTTGGGTCTCTTGCGAATTTTTCGAGCCTGGCTTTGATTACCATAGTTATTATGGCTTGTTTTTGTGCTGGAAAAATTAGTTCTCGAGTTTCCTCCTTTTAGGTTCTGTTGGTCAGCCAAAACCAGGTCAGTTCTTTATCTATTTTGACTTCAACATTCTCCAAAAACTGCCCTCGCAAGGCTTTATTGCGCAGGCTGTCGGTCCGGCATTGGAGTACAGTCTTCTGGTGTTGATTCCTGGACTGCTGTACTTCGAGAAGTTTTCTGCTGTTGACCTCAGTCAGGGTTGGATGTTTGCTGTCTTTCACTTAGTCTACCAATGCATGCTCCTCTTCTTTCCCTATCTGCCTCACTTGAAAGGGTGCTGTACCTGCTGCCTTTCTGGGCAAGTACAGCCTGTCGACGTCACTGCGACGTTGGAGTGCACGATGACTTGTTACGAGTTTTCTTGAATGAATTTTTTACTCTGTTGTGAAGAGTGCGCTGATGACGGGTCGGGAGTTATGCTTGAATAGCTCAATTGGTCAAGTGCTTGGCCGCGAGAGGTAAAGGTCCTGACTTCGAGTCTCGATTCAATGTACAACTTTCATCTGCCAGAATGTTT
Organism: Schistocerca serialis cubense; assembly: GCF_023864345.2. Taxonomy (NCBI): domain Eukaryota; kingdom Metazoa; phylum Arthropoda; class Insecta; order Orthoptera; family Acrididae; genus Schistocerca; species Schistocerca serialis. The sequence goes on from NC_064645.1 coordinate 385,532,239, forward strand.
CATGAGTGTTCCTGCTTTACTGTCCAGATTATGCAGCTTTAATGTTACTATGACTACTACTGTTATTTTTATTCACGTTTGGACTCCATAGGACCATGCGATGTAGGTTATGGAGCATTTTAAGAGTTTTATTTAGATTTCCTTTGTGCCTATATTACCTTTATTCTTTGAGAATGTTCTCTTGCATTTTCTGCCTAAATATTCTACTGTCTTGTATATCAACTGCGTTATTTCTGCTTCTTTCAAATGGTTCAAATGGCTCTGAGCACTATGGGACTCAATTGCTGAGGTCATAAGTCCCCTAGAACCTAGAACTACTTAAACCTAACTAACCTAAGGACACCAAAAACACATCCATGCCCGAGGCAGGATTCGAACCTGCGACCGTAGTGGTCGCGCGGTTCCAGACTGTAGCGCCTATAACCGCTCGGCCACTCCGGCCGGCTCTGCTTCTTTCAGGATTTGTATTACTGCATCGATCCATTCAGTGGTCTCAGCTTTTGCGTTACCGAGTGTTTCGTAGGACTCCACAAAGTGGCTAATTTGCTGATATGTCCGTTCTGTTTATACGATGAAATGATTTTAGCCTTGTTGTTGTTATAGGCGGCGATCAGAAAGTTACCGTTTGAGAGCGCTGTGCAGTGTATATGCAACCCTGCACGACTCCGATGCGGGTATACAAGCAGTCGTAAGGCAAAACGTCCGGGAACGCTTAGACAAGAGGTGGCGCTGCTTCATGATAACGCACATCCCCATCTCGCAAATGTTGTAACACAAGACATTACGCCGGCTCAAGTGGCAAACCCCCGCTCTATAGTCCTGATCTTTCTTCTTGTTGCCGGACGGGGTGGCCGAACGGTTCTAGGCGCTACAGTCTGGAACCGCGCTACCGCTACGATCGCAGGTTCGAATCCTGCCTTGGGCATGGATGTGTGTGATGTCCTTAGGTTTAAGTAGTTCTAAGTTCTAGGGACTGATGACCTCAGAAGTTAAGTCCCATAGTGCTCAGAGCCATTTGAACAATTTTCTCCTTGCTATTTTCACGCCTTCGGACCTTTAAAGAAGACATTGAAGGACCGACGATTCCTGTCGGAGGAGGATGTGCAGCAGTCAGACATTTATTCAGGCAGCAGGACACGGTGTTTTATGAAAAAGGTGTGTCCAGTCTGGTGCGTCGGTGGGATGGTTACCTCAGTACTCACAGTAATTTTGCCTGTTCGGCATACCGATTCTGGACTGTACTATCTTCGAACGGAATCATTTTGATCGCCCATGATATTATTGGTGCTGAAGCCATTCAATGATTATTGAATTATGTTATTACATATTGTTCGAGATAAGATACGTTATTCGTGTGAAGCCAGAGAGCGAACAGGTTCAAATGGCTCTGAGCACTATGGGACTTACCTAAGGTCATCAGTCCCCTAGAACTTAGAACTACTTAAACCTAAGGACATCACACACATCCATGCCCGAGGCAGGATTCGAACCTGCGACCGTAGCAGTCGCGCTGTTCCGGACTGAAGCGCCTAGAACCACACCGGCCGACAGAGAAAAAGTGTGAAGCAGTCTGTGGAGGTAAATAAGACGTGATGAAAAGATTAAAGGGTATTGTAAGAAAGAAAGGACGAATGAGAAGGAATTAAATCTATATGGACTCCCTAGTTGAGAAAAACAACAAAAAAATTAGTATTGTTTGTGTCCCTCTCTGAGCCAATGGAAGAAATGAGAAACAGAATATAAGGAAAACAAAGAAAGGAGTGAGGTGAGAAAAAAATTGTAAATTGTATCCTGTCGAAGACGGGATAAAATTTCGACCTCGGCTGGCACAAAATTGGCGTAGAGAATTAACTATGAGTTCTTCGAAGAAGGCATCTCCGTAAAATTATTTAGCGTGGCAGCTGTTTTGTCTTATAGTTTGATCTTAGAGCCTTCCAGCTTCAGTTTCAATAAGAGGATGGTCTATGTTGATGTAAGGAACATACGCAAGTCTAGGCAGAGCAATGTCGCATCGACTGGCTTGAATACAATCCACCATTCTTGAAAAACCGCAGAGGGTAACCCATTTCCACACTACGTCGGCACGTAAACTTAAGAGCCGACAGTGCAGCGAGCTTCTAACTCAGTCTTGATGGGGAATCAGCGGGGTGCGCTGATAGAGCTTTATAATTCCGATCCGTGAGACATCACGTCTGTGATGCGGCAGCCTCAAGTCTTGGCCGTTGTCAGGCCACACTGTCGTCCTTTCCGAAGAACTCGGCTGAAAGCACACTCGAGCTCACTGTGCATGGCTTTGTGCGTAAAACCGAGTACAAGTACGCTAAAGACGGATTATCCTGTGCCGTCTTCCTCTCGCAGTCTTTTTATCTTCGTGCGTCTAGCGCCTTTCTTTCAGCTACCGTGCATCGCAACAGCATCGATCCGTTCCGTCTTAACTCCCGGCGTTTTCATGGCGGATTACTACCAAGCCCATCTGGAGACTGCCTTCGGGTTGTCTGGCTTTAATCAGCAGTGTGCTGTCTTGTACCTCATTTAAAGAGAAAGGCACACGCTAACCGCTAATACGTCATAGCTTTTCTGAAACTGTTGGTCATTCCGTAAATGTTTCAAGAAACAAGGGCTTGAAATGGCCAGAGACGGGAGCAGTAGAGGTGACAAAAAAAGCTCAATACTTTCATGTTACAGTGGCAACTGTTTACACTTTCTACTTGGAAATGCTACCATCAACTTCCGTGCAGCCAATGCAGTCAGTCGCTCAGTTTTTAATGGAAGATGCTGTGCATATTCTTCTTTAGTGAGTGAAGAATTGTTTAAAGCGCGAGAAATAAATTCTCCAATCGATTGCGTTTCTTGCCTGCAGATTTCGGTCTTTAATCAATGCGCCAGGCAACACATTGAAGAAAGACAGTATGATTTTGGTATGCATGCAATAATGGCTCAGCCGACGACTGCCTTTTGGCCTGTCGAGGTCGCAGCTTATCGTATACTGATATTGTTGCTCGGCGTATTTCAAACTTGCAGAATTCCGATACGTGCCTGGTAGACGTTTCTCCGTCTTACACAAGGCACTGAAATATGATTTCTGAATGAAAAACACACTATGCAATCTTTCCTTAAATGCAGAACGTTAATAGCGTTACTTCTATCTTTATCGAGCGATTCATAGCACTCTGACGCCTCTGACATACCGTCTTCGCGCTGTTGCAATTTTAATGGGCAGCAGTATACTGTCAACAGGAGGAAGACCGTGCACATTCTTCATGAGTGATATAGTCTTAAAAACATGAATCGAGAGAAACAGGCAGAATCCCATATTCATAGATTTCCGGAAAGCGTTTGACACTGTGCCCCACTGCAGAATACTGCCTAAGGCTGGAGCATAGGGATTTGGTTCCCACATATGCGAGTGGCTCGAAGACTTTTCAAGTGATAGAAACCAGTACGCTGTGCTCGAGGGTGAATGTTCATCAGGGACAAGGGTATCATCAGGAGTGTCCCAGGAAAGTGTGAAAGGAGCGCTTGTATTCTGTACATACATAAATGAACTGACAGACAGGGCGTGCAGCAATTTAAAGCTGTTTGCCGGCGACGCTGTGGTGTACTGGAAGCTGCTGACGTTGAGCGATTGTAGTACTAGATAACTTGTGCAGAATTTCTAGATGGTGTGATGAAAGGCACCTTGTTCTGAGAGAGAATTTCTACTAGGTGTGATGACTGGTAGCTTGTTGTAAATGTAAGTTAATGCATGTCAGTAGGAAAAACAATCTTGTACAGCATCAGCAGTGTGCTGCTTTACACAGTCAGATCGAGTAGATATCTGTGCGCAACGTTGAAAAGCGATATGAAACGTAATGAGCGCGTAAGGCTGGCAGTAGTTACGGTGAATACTCGACTTCGTATTACTGGGAGAATTTTGAGTAAATGTAGCTCATGTATAAAGCGCATGGAATTAAATGCTAGTACGACCCATTCTTGAATACTGCTCGAGTGTTTCGAATGCCCACTAGGTCGGATTAAAGGAAGACATCGAAGAAGTTCAGAGGTGTCCTGCTATATTTGTTACCGGTAAAGATATGCACCAGTGTTTTGACAAAATTTGGAAAACTGAAAGAGTAGAAAGTAACGTTAGTCCACCCACTAAAGAAAGGGAGAGAAACAAAATGTTAAGTTACAGAGGGGTCACTTGGGCCAGTGACATACAAAATATTATCAAAAATTCTCCTGGACAGAATTGTATAAACTGTAGTAAGACAATTGAGAGAATGTCAGGGAGGTTTTGAGAAGGGAAAATACTGACAGAACAGATTTTTTAAATTAAAATCAATAATTGGCCACAGAATGTTAAACAGCATATCTATAATCGTATCATTTACATGATTTCAAAAAGCATGTGTATCGGTAGACAGACAAACAACAGATAAAATAACTAGAGAATTAGCGGTTATTCAAATAAATCCTCTGGAAGAAATATTTAATTTAACTGCTCTCAAAAGTTCAGGCGAGAAACAATACACGTGACAAATACAAAAAATGCACCCAACTTCATAGAAACACAAATAATTAAGATGGAGCAAGTAAATAAATTTAATTATGTTGGAGAAACTATACCACAGACAGGACCAGAAAATTTTTGCAGTAGATGAAAGAGTTACCAAAATGGAGAAAGCATACGGTCTGACAAAAAATATTTACAAGAAATGCGTATCTAGAAAATGAAAACTAATACACTATACCACAGTGGTACAACCACAATGTTTATGTGGATGTGAACGCCTTACAATGAACTACAAGCTGGACAGAATAGAGGTTCTTGGAAGATGGATTGTTACAAAACTAATGGGTGCATTACAAACTACAGATGGCTGGAAAGTGAGAAGTAATGAAGAAATTTACAAAAATATTGAGAAAATATCAGGAGCAATGGCTAAAAGAAGATTAAACTTTCTGGAAAAGCTCTGCCGTATGAATTAGCACAGGCTCACGGAACAAATATTCCTTTCTGTATGAAGAAATAGACAGTAATATGGATTATTGAAATAAGGGAAGTACTAGAAAGAAACATCAAAAATAAGAAATAACACACACACCTTTTTAAGAATAAAGTACTAAATTTAGACTCTGCTGCACCATGCTAAAAAATATTCTAATTTAGAAGCCTTTCAATGTTGAAGAACTAAGGAATCGTGAAAAACATACACAGAAGGAAGACGGCATAGGGAGAAGATGGAGTATTAGAAAAATGAAAACAGCAAGAAGAGGAATTGAAGTTGTTACGTGAGGCTAGCTGGTCAACACGAAAAAATACGTAAATAAAAATAAAAAATAAGAAGAAGAAAGTGAAATAACTTGACTGGTTGATAAATTGTCTCACAGTCCAAACCGCTAAGGACAGAAACTTGAATTTTGGAGAGGACGATGATCTTACACTGTAGGCATCGTTCTTCTAAATTCCATCCCTAAGGGAGCGATATAGGGAATGGAAAGTTCTATGAAATTATGACACTATTAAGGCAATTTTGAAAGTATAACTAAGAAAATTGGTATTTGAGTTCTCGGTCATAAATAAAAAATACTTGTTTCGATGTTTTTGGAATGCAGCCCTTACATAGGTGAAATATGGTATGGAAGTTTTTGTGAAAATATTTAATTACGAAAACACTTCTGAAGCTAAAGCTACGAAAATTTATATTTGGCTTCTCGGTGAGAACTTAAAAAAAAGGGTTAGTGTTTCTGGAAATCCAACCCCGAGAGAGTGAAATACGGGATGAAAGTTTTTATAAAAATATTTCGTTGTACAAAACCTTTTCAGAGCTAAGTCTATGGAAACTGGAATCTGGCTTCTGAGTTTCAAATAAAGAAATGTGTGTTAGAGGATGGAAGTTTCTATGGAAATATCCACACAAGAGCTCAAAATGCAGGATCAAGAAAAAATTCAGACTCTGGCTACCAGAATCACTTTTTTGGTCACAAGTCACAAGTACGTTCGAAAAAGACCATGCTTTCATGACCTTATTAAGTGTGAAAAGTTTAGAAGTGAAGTAAAACAATGAAAGCTGTGTAACAGTCAGCACGACATATCGACCTTGACAGAATTGCTTCGAAAAAAAAAAAAAACTGATCTTGAATACACTGATTTTTCAGTAGGCCTAGTATATGTTCATAAAATTCTTTTCGTTGTAATTACTATGCAAACGCGGACGAAGCAGCAGGCGCTAAGCTAGTAACATGTAATTGTTGGCAGGAACGAAGGCTAGTAACCGCATTTGTATTTTTTACACCTTTTAGCTTTCAGTTGCCTGTTTAGTAATTCATTTATTTCTTCGTTTCAACCATAATGCATCTGAAAATTGCGATGTCCACTTACGCCAGACGCGTTTTGCATTTTACTCACAAAGTTAATATCACAGGGCTGTAACTGCATCAGATCTGCTGCAGTTACTCGTCACAAGATACTTAACGAATTAGGTCATTTCGGATAAATAATTCTCAGCTTAATAATTGCTTCATTTGCCACTGCCGTACGTAACACCTGCAATTACAGAATATAGGGATTCTGTTCCCCTGGAGACGTTCTGTAAGCAGAATTTACCCTTCGAAGAACTGTATTTAGTGCGGGAAATCCTTGTGCCATGGATCACGGTGGAAACCGCTGTAATAACTACAGTACTCTCCACAAAAGCCACAGCTCCCAACTCGTTCCTCTCGGCCTGCATATAGTTTTAATCATCTGCTGAGGTTGTTATTTCCGCCGTCACCGACGTAATCAGCGGTCCGGCATAAACAGAAGCACAAAAAAAAAAAATACCACCAGAGGGATGCGTGCAGCGTTGTTTTAATTATCAAAATGAAAATTGTGTTTCTCAGTTTCTAAACAGCACTAAACTCAGAATACACGTTACTCAGTAGTTATAAAGAAATGCCACAACTGAAGCGCTAGTGTGCATACTATCCGTGAAAGTGCAGCTATCCTCTGACGTGAAGTTCATCTCTAGTCTGCTTCACCTCGTCTGCTTTTCCTGTCTCTCGAGACATAATCCGACGTTTAGCATCCGTCAGACAGATCGGAGGGAATGGATAAGTCGAGGAGCCCAGAGGGCGCAGCTGCTTAAGACGGAGGATTTTGTGTTCGTAGTGGACAATAGTAAAATGCTTGTCAGTGAACATCATAAGTAGTGTGAAACTAAGTTGATCTGAATTAGGAAATTTATTATTAAAATAGACTGTGAAGTTCGTAACGTACTCATTCTCGACTAACCAAGAAATTTATAATTCCTATGTGCAGTCTGATCAGATAATATAGAATGAAATACACATTTTCTACACGGTGTTAAACTTTAATACTTGTTTTCTGACGCAGTTCAAAATTTGCCTCTAAGCGACTTCAGGTCCTCGGATTTGTCTTTATATTTAAACACTGTAAGTTGGATATTTAATAATGAATTGACAGTTTCACAAATGGTTAACTTTTCATCAAATGTAAATTTTGTTAGCTTCGTATTTTTCTTTCACATTATCGCTAAGGACGTTAATACACAACACTTCGCTATGGAATCCACATCAGAAATACTACTGTACAAAGATAACGTGTGACAGCCTAAGGTGATCTGAAAAATGAAGATATTACATACAGTTAAATATTATAAAGCATAATACCGTGGTGTGCAAAGCGTAAGGACGAAAGGAAATTTCTCATGATGTGTTGCTGCCAAGTAATACAGCTCCGTGAAACTTTGACTACACTTAGAAAGAACTGGTACAATACGGTACGCAAGGTAACTGCAAGAAATGTGCAGTTAGAAGAACAGAAATAACTCTTATATTCAAAGAAACACTGAAATAATCGCAATTTATCATGGTTCCCTGGTCATTAAAAACAGCGTGACGAGGTTCTTAAAAGGGTGTGTCGTCACCACAGACGGAAATGGATGCTCTGCAGCGTGCCCCCCTGCTGGATATAGCCGGCCGCTGTGGACGAGCGGTTCTAGGCGCTTCAGTCGGGAACCGCGCTGCTGCTCCGGTCGCAGGTTCGAATCCTGCCCCGGGCATGGATGTGTGTGATGTCCTCAGGGTAGTTAGGTTTAAGTAGTTCTAACTCTGGGGGAGTGATGACCTTATGACCTCAGATTTTAAGTCCCATAGTGTTTAGAGCCATTTGAACCATTTGCTAGACACAAGCTTGGTACGGAGTTCTTGTGACATGGTGCTCCAGTCCTCCAGCAGCGCCTTTGACAACTGTCGGATGGTCTTTGGGGCATGCAGACGTGATAGAATACGTCTCGCCAACGCATTCCACACGTGATCGATGGATTTGAGTTGGGGGAACGGGGAGGCCAGTCCATTCGCTGAATATGCTGACGTTCCAAGAGCCGCTCTTTGATTTGGTCGCGCATTGGCAGCCATAAAAATGGGGTTGAACGCACACCTGAAGAGGCGCACATGGGACGAGAGTTCGTTGTATGAATAACGTCGACCAGTGACTTTACCCTGTTCAAATATCGGGAGGTGAGTATGGACTTGGAACGTTATGCCTCCCCACTGCGTAACACGTACACTGCCAAAGCGATCATGCTCGGCAATGTTACTGCATGCATTGCGTGTTCTCTCCCCTCGCCATGTGAGGGAAGATCCAGAAACACTACTCAGACTGAACTGCTCTCGTCCGAGAAGAGCAGGCGGTGCCGCTCCCCGTTGGTCCAATCCTTATTCAAGCCAGTGTGACGACACCATCCAAAGTGCCTCCACCTCCCACTCGTACGTTTGCCCCCAGGCAAAGACCAAAGTCACCATCCGAATTGCTTCTCTCCCATGTCCCTAAAGAGCGCTTTAGCAAGAGCTCTTAAACGCTCGCTGCCGTATGAAGATGGTAACCACAGTGCTTCTCCAACAGTATGCCTCAGAAGCCCTTGCGGTGATGCCATACGGAGGCCTTTGACAGGCCCATCAAAATCCTCCAGTGCATAAAAAGTTCTGGGTTTACTTGCCGCGTCAAATTTGGATAACATCCCAAGCTTTCGATGACTACCTCCGTCATCTTCGTCAGGGGTAAAACTGACTGTGGTGGACCGGTGAGGCTTCCGCTTTTATAACCAGTGGAAGCCTCACCGGTCCACGACAGTCAGTTTCACCCCTGACTAAGATGACGGAGGTAGTCATCGAAAGCTTGGGATGTTATCCAAATTTGACGCGGCAAGTAAACAGAGAACTTTTTATGCAAGGACTGCGTCGCGAAAGACTTCGTAATCAAAATCCTCCAGTGTTGCAGATAACGGCTCATCGGAAGTTAGACGAAGCAGCTATCATACATACGACTAGGACAATAGTAATTATTTTACTGTAGAGGTGAATAAGAGGTTAAGTGCTCTAGAGTCTAAAGAAATATTTCAAACGGCATACCGGCTCTTACCCCCCATGAACCATGGACCTTGCCGTTGGTGGGGAGGCTTTCATGCCTCAACGATACAGATAGCCGTATCGTAGGTGGAACCACAACGGAGGGGATCTGTTGAGAGGCCAGACAAACGTGTGGTTCCTGAGGAGGGGCAGCAGCCTTTTCAGTAGTTGCAGGGGGCAACAGTCTGGATGAGTGACCGATCTGGCCTTGTAACACTAACCAAAACGGTTTGCCTTGATGATACTGCTAACGTCTGAAAGCAAGGGGAAACTACAGCCGTAATTTTTCCCCCAGGGCATGCAGCATTCCTGTATGATTAAATGATGATGACGTCCTCTTGGGTAAAATATTCCGGAGGTAAAATAATCCGGAGGTAAAATAATCCCCAATTCGGACCTCCGGGTGCGGACTACTCAGGAGGACGTTGTCATCAGGAGAAAGAAAACTGGCGTTCTATGCGTCGGAGCGTGGAATGTCAGATCCCTTACTCGGGCAGGTAGATTAGAAAATTTAAAAAGGTAAATGGATAGGTTAAAGTTAGATACAGTGGGAATTAGTGAAGTTCGGTGGCAGGAGGAACCTGACTTTTGGTCAGGTGAATACAGGGTTATAAATACAAAATCAAATAGGGGTAATGGAGGAGTAGGCTTAATAATGAATAAAGCAATAGGAATGCGGGTAAGCTACTACAAAAAGCACAGCGAACGCATTATTGTGGCCAAGATAAACACGAAGCCCATGCCTACTACGGTAGTACAAGTTTATATGCCAACTGGCTCTGCAGATGATGAAGAAATTGATGAAATGTATGATGAGATAAAAGAAATTATTCAGGTAGTGAAGGGAGACGAAAATTTAATACTCATGGGTGACTGGAATTCGAGAGTAGGAAAAGGGAGAGAAGGAAACATAGTGGGTGAATATGGATTGGGGGAGAGAAATGAAAGAGGAAACCGTCTGGTAGAATTTTGCACGGAGCATAACTTAATCATAGCTAATACTTGGTTCAAGAATAATAAAAGAAGGTTGTATACATGGAAGAATCCAGGAGAAACTAGAAGGTATCAGATAGATTATATAATGGTAAGAGAGAGATTTAGGAACCAGGTTTTAAATTGTAAGACACTTCCAGGGGCAGATGTGGACTCTGACCACAATCTATTACTTATGAACTGTAGTTTAAAACTGAAGAAACTGCAAAAAGGTGGGAATTTAAGGAGATGGGACCTGAATAAACTGAAAGAACCAGAGGTTGTACAGAGTTTTAGGGAGAGCATAAAGGAACAATTGACAGGAATGGGGGAAATAAATACAGTAGAAGAATGGGTAGCTCTGAGGGATGTAGTAGTGAAGGCAGCAGAGGATCAAGTAGGTGAAAAGACGAGGGATAGTAGAAATCCTTCGGTAACAGAAGAAATATTGAATTTAATTGATGAAAGGAGAAAGTATAAAAATGCGGTAAATGAAGCAGGCAAAAAGGAATACAAACGTCTCAAAAATGAGATCGACAGGATGTGCATAATGGCTAAGCAGGGATGGCTAGACGACAAATGTAACGATGTAGAGGCTTATCTCACTAGGGGTAACATAGATACTGCCTACAGGAAAATTAAAGAGACCTTTGGAGAGAAGAGAACCACTTGTATGAATATCAAGAGCTCAGATGGAAACCCAGTTCTAAGCATAGAAGGGAAAGCAGAAAAGTGGAAGGAGTATATAGAGTGTCTATACAAAGGCGATGTTCTTGAGGACAATATTATGGTAATGGAAGAGGATGTAGATGAAGATGAAATAGGAGATACGATACTGCGTGAAGAATTTGACAGAGCACTGAAGGACCTAAGTCGAAACAAGGCCCCGGGAGTAGACAAAATTTCATTAGAACTACTGATAGCCTTGGGAGAGCCAGCACTGACAAAACTCTACCATCTAGTGAGCAAGATGTATGAGACAGGCGAAATACCCTCGGACTTCAAGAACAATATAATAATTCCAATCCCATAAAAGCAGGTATTGGCAGATGTGAAAATTACCGAACTATCAGTTTAATAAGTCACGGCTGCAAAATACTAACACGAATTCTTTACAGACGAATGGAAAAACTGGTAGAAGCCGACCTCGGGGAAGATCAGTTTGAATTCCGTAGAAATGTTGGAACACGCGAGGCAATACTGACCCTACGAGTTATCTAAGAAGATAGATTACGGAAAGGTAAACCTACGTTTCTAGCATTTATAGACTTAGAGAAAGCTTTTGACAATGTTGACTGGAATACTCTTCCAAATTCTGAAGGTGGTAGGGGTAAAATACCGGGAGCGAAAGGCCATTTACAATTTTTACAGACACCAGAAAGCAGGCATGAGTCGAGGGGCATGAAAGGTAAGCTGTGGTTGGGAAGGTAGTGAGACAGGTTTGTAGCCTATCCCCGATGTTATTCAATCTGTATATTGGGCGAGCAGTAAAGGAAACAAAAGAAGAATTTGGAGTACAAATTAAAATGCATGGAGAAGAAATAGAAACTATGAGGTTCGCTAATAACATTGTAATTCTGTCGGAGACAGCAAAGGACCTGGAAGAGCAGCTGAACGGAATGGAAAGTGTCTTGAAAGGAGGATATAAGATGAACATCAACAAAAGGAAAACGAGGATAATGGAATGTAGTCGAATTAAGTCGGGCGATGCTGAGGGAATTAGATTAGGGAATGAGGCACTTAAAGTAGTAAAGGAGTTTTGCTATATGGGGGGCAAAATAACTGATGATGGTCGAAGTAGAGAGGATATAAAATGTAGACTGGCAATGGCAAGGAAAGCGTTTCTGAAGAAGAGAAGTTTGCTAACATACAGTATAGATTTTTCAGGAAGTTTTTCCTGAAAGTATTAGTATGGAGTGTAGCCACGTATTGAAGTGAAACGTGGACGATAAATAGTTCAGACACGAAGAGAATAGCTTTTGAAATGTGGTACTAGAGAAGGATGCTGAAGATTAGATGGGTAGATCACATAACTAGTGAGGAGGTACTGAATAGAATTGGGGAGGAGTTTGTGGAACAACTTGACTAGAAGAAGGGATCGATTGGTAGGACATGTTCTGAGGCATCAGTGGATCACAAATTTATCGTTGGAGGGCAGTGTGGAGGGTAAAAATCGTAGAGGGAGACCAAGAGATGAATACACTAAGCAGATTCAGAAGGAAGTAGGGTGCAGTAGGTACTGGGAGATGAAGAAGCTTGCACAGGATAGAGTAGCATGGAGAGCTGCATCAAACCATTCTCTGGACGGAAGACGACAACAACAACAACAACAACAACAACAACACCGGCTTTTATGCGTCTTAAGACATGTCAACGAAAACGTGTCTGCTATCCCACAGCAGAGCAGACAGACAGAATCATATTACGAGGCGAAAACGTACCCGCATCCGCAAGTGACTTGCGTGAACTCATGTGTAAGTCTTGCTGTAGGACTCAAAAGGGATAAAATATACAGGAACCTTGCGGAGAAGCACGGACCAGTACAGCCCTCGACCTCTCGAAATCAGGAGGGCACAGCTACACGTACATGAAGTATCGGTATCAGGATTCTACAACTGCATACCATGAGGAGCATTTTGGTGAATCAGGAGATCACCAAGATAGTGAACGAGGGACATGCGGACGTGGTGTGCCTTAAAGAGCCTTACACACGGAATGGAAGGACAGCAAATTTTGAACCAAAGTCTGTGATGACAACCCCAAGACAGCTACCGCCAGCTTAAATGGCAAATATATAATCACACGCGTTGCACAGATATGCACAGAACATGCCATTGCAGTAGAGGTCGTAAGTATACAGATCGCCTCCTTCTATGCCCAAATGACAAAGAACTATACACTAACATAAAACGGTGGATTGCACAACACGCGTCAAACAAAGTACTCGTAATAACAGCAGATGGTATGGTACGGAGACAGAACAGACGAAAGGGAAATAACAGCTGAGGACAATTCACGAACGCAACCTATTCATAATTAACAAGGAGGGACAACCACACAGATTTTGAAGTAGAACGGATCCTCGCTGTAACGTAGACATCGCAGTAACAAAGAGCACAGCGCCTCATCACACACAGAACACTCGGAGGTGGCGGACGGGCTCACTCAACATCGTTCAGAATGTGATCCTGATAGACGTCGGTTCTGACACGTAAATCCAGATGAAGTTTGAATGATTTCTTAATCTGTGCAAGGCTGGTTGGGTGAAGTTCCGTGACATAATATCCTCCTCCGCGCTACACGAAGCGGAGGCATGTGTAGACATACATGTACTGACTGACTAACATGCGCGCAGAATACTGCCATCTCAATCACCAGAACTAGACCACAGACAGAATAATGTGGAGAAGGGGAACTGGTCAGACAAAGAAAGGCCTCTAGAGACACACGTAAACTGTAACGAGGTGCTGTGACAGAGATCGACAGGTCAGACTTCAACAGTTTAGACAGGCTTAAACACGATATCAGGAAACTCTGTTCGGAGCTGAAAAGGGATAGTGGCAGGATTAGGTGGACACAGAACTGAAAGATAATCACTCGGGGAACCGCAAAAACTGTTCGTTAAGGGGATAACAATGCCTCAAAATGGTTCAAATGACTCTGAGCACTATGAGACTTAACATCTGAGGTCATCAGTCCCCTAGAACTTAGAACTACTTAAACCTAACTAACCTAAGAACATCACACACGTCCATGCTCGAGGCAGGATTCGAACCTGCGGTCACGCGGTTTCAGACTGAAGCGCCTAGAACCGCTCGACCAGCCAGGCCGGCGTGTCAACTGTATTTGCATACAATCGACAAGGTCCTTTGATCCAACTGAACTTAGCATTGGTTGGAAATGATTATGTTCGATTACTTGGAGGTCAAATGCAGCCGTTCGTGGACTAGATGTTCCAAACAAAGATCGAACTTTTGTAGATGACAGTGCGCCATGTCATTGGACCACAGTTGTTTGAGATTGATTTGAAGAATATTCTGGACAATTCGAGAGAGTGATCTGGCCGCCCCACCAACATGAATCCCATCGAACATTTATGGGACGTAATCGAGGAGTCAGTTCGTGCACAAAATACTGCACCGACAACACTTTCGCGATTAGGTCGACTGTAGAGGCAGCATGGCTCGATATGTCTGCAGGGCGCTTCAAACGACTTGTGGAGTCCAGAAGTCATGTAGAGTTGCTGCGCTATGGGAGGGGGGGGGGGGGGGGGCAGGGAGAGGCCTGACACGATATTAGGAGGCACCCTGTGAGTTTTGTTTGTCACTTCAGCGTATCGCGGCCAGCGGTGTGTGTACGCCTTCGAAACCTGCAGCTCTTAGCGTTTAATGGAAACCTACAAAGGAATCCCGCAATTAAAGCAGATGGAAAACGCATGGAAAGAAACATGGTTACAAGATACTTGGGTGTATTCATGGACCAGAAATTGAATTTTTATCAACATGTCAAAACAACTACAGGAAGGGCATGCAAGTTACTGCATTTGCCTGCCAGCAAACACAATGAACTGCTGATATCCCATGACTACAATAGCCGTCCGGTGTGGCTGGGCGGTTCTAGGCGCTTCAGTCTGGTACCGCGCGACCGCTACGGTCGCAGGTTCGAATCCTGCCTCGGGCATGGATGTGTGTGATGTCCTTAGGTTAGTTAGGTTTAAGTAGTTCTAAGTTCTAGGGGACTGATGACCTCAGCAGTTAAGTCCCGTAGTGCTAAGAGCCCTTTGAACCATGGCTACAATAGAATCGGGTAATCTGCAGATGAGATGACCCGTGGTCTAGGGCTGCCGGCACGGCAGCTTAGGGTGTTCGGTCAGAGGGTTAGCTGCCCTCTGTAAAAAAAGTAAAAAATAAATGAGTGAATGGATCACCGATGAACTAGGACGGGGAAGTCATGGGACGTCCGCTCCGAACAAATGCAACGAATAATAACGATCAGAATGAGATTAAAGAAAAAAGGGGGTAGCGTCTTTGGTTAGTAATCAAAACGTTCTAGGTACCGGGTTCAAACCCCGCTATCGCTTACATTTTGAATAAAAATCATCAGTATTGGCAGCCGAAGTTACTGGCATGAGAAACCACCCCGTTTTGCCAACGGCCTTGTCAAAGAGAACGGAGGGGCGTACAGGGGTTCAGCTGGGAAACTGTCAGTAAAGGCGGAAGAATCAGCAATGACCAAACTATGAGGATGCAGAAGGCAATGCAAACCACTGCATTAAAGACGCATGATGTGTATCCACAGGACATGTGGTTTATGACTGAAATAGTGCCGTGATGATCTCTCTGTTGACAAAATGTTACGGTATAGTCCCCCATTCGGATTTCTAAGAGGGAGCTACGAAGGGGGAGGTGACCACGAGAAAAGAGAATAAATTATAAACGAAAGGTTAACATTCTACGAGTCGGGGCGTGGAAAGCCAGAAGTTTGGGCGTGGTATGGAAGCTAGAAAATTTGAAAACGGGAATTAGAAGGCTCAATCTCGATGTAGTGGGGGTCAGTGAAGTGAAATGGAAGGAGGACAAGGATTTCTAGTCATACGAGTATAGGGTAATGTCAACAACAGTAGAAAAGTGAAATGAGAGTAGGATCCATTATGAATAAGAAGGTAGAGCAGAGAATGTGTTACTATGAACACTTCAGTGATAGGATTGTTCTCTCAGAATCGACGACAAACCAACACCGACAATAGCTCAGGTATACATGGCGACGCCGCAAGCTGAAGATGAATAGATAGAGAAAGTATTTGAGGATATTGAACGTGTCATTCAGTACGTAAAGGGATATGAAAATCTAATAGTCATGGGGATTGGAATGCGGTTCCAAGAGGATCAGAAGAAAGGGTTACAGGAGAATATGGGATTGGCACTAGCAACGAGAAAGGAGAAAGACTAACTGATTCTGCAATAAATTTCACCTAGCGAATACTACGTTCAAGAATAACAGGAGCTGGAGGTATACTTCGAGAAGGCCGGGAGATAAGGGAAGATTTCAGTTACATTGCGTCATGGTCAGGCAGAGGCTCCGAAATCTGGTACTGTACTGTAAGGTGCACCCAGCATGTATAGACTCAGACCACAATTTAGTAGTGATGAGGAGTAGACTGAAGTTTAGGAGACTATCAGGAAGAATCAATGCTCAAAGTAGTGGGGCATAGAAATACTAAGGAATAAAGACACACATGAAGTTATCGAAAGTTATAGATACTGCGCTAGGGAATAGCTCAGTGGGCACTTCAGTTAAATAGGAATGGATATTTCCAAAAACGGAAGTCACAGAAATTGAAACTGAAAAACATAGGTACAAAGAAAGTAATAGAGGAAATAAGTGACAGACCAGGTAACATTAAAAATTTACAAAAGACGTCATTATTGCCTACAGAACGTACAGGTTTCTAATTTATGCCACTATTGTTAGCTGATTTTCAAAAGACATGTAACACAGAAAGGCGAAAAAACTGGACGGAATGTCGTTTTATAAGTACGTCAGGGATTACAGGGAACTGTGACATTCATAACAATTGCACATCGAGAGAGATAGGCTCCCATAAGATGAAAAGTATAGTTGTCAGGAAACCACTCGTCTTCGAAGGATATCTCTCACAAAACCGCTCACCACCCCAGTAATTCTTCAGTATTTTTCTTGTGTTTGCTGTCCTTACGAACTTCTAGCACGCTGGAGAAATTGTAGGGCAGCAACTTGTTAATAAATGCAATGGAAAAAAAGGCAAAGTTTCAAATTTCTCTTTTATTTACTTGTGAAACTAGTTCTCAAATAAATAAAAGTGAAATTTGCGACTTTGTTCGTTTATTTATCAAACATGTATAAGGAAAGTGGAAACTGAACTATCTGATCCGTAAGGGATTTGGTTAGGTGGACCGAGAGTGTCACGAAATCGTTTGCTCAACATTATCTACAAGGAGACGCCAAAGCAAAGGCACTCGCAATTCATTCAGAATTCGAAAACCTACTCCCTCTTCCAGTTTCCCAGAGGGATCATGGAGTATAATACATTCTCTCTTAGCTATTGTCAAAGTGAGTGGAAGTATAAAATTAAAACAAAAATTCTGTACTCTGTTATTAAAGTGATATTTTTAAGTGTGCTGTGTTTACCAGGGAAACGCTTCACAAAAACGGGACAACACTTTCTGCACTGTGGTGGTAATTTGTATTTTTGTTATCGGTAGCAACGACAAAGTCGAAGCAAAACATGTTCCATATTATTTTACCTGCTTATTTACCTTGACTTGTTTATCAGAAACACCAGTAAAATTCTCTCGGCCGAAACAAAAACGTAACGTCGTTATTTATCTGTCGTTCATTTAGTGCTACAAATGTAAAAATTCTCATAGCCTTATTTATTCTTTGAAACATTTGTCGCTTCAAAGAAAAACACTTGTGCTTACCTTTAGCCACGCTGGTTATCACTACATATTCCAAAAAGGTCTGGAGAACACGTGTGTCAATGTCCGGTTTGTTAAACATGTTTTGATACAGGCGGTACCTGTGATCTTCGCTTTCAGTTAGACAACAAATAAAATAATTCGCCGTCTGTTGGCTGCCGTACGCATTACCGTGTGAGGTGACCCCTCAGAAGGAAGTGAATACTTGCGTCCCAGCGTTTTCTGGTGAGGTACATACATGTTGTTGTTGTGGTCTTCAGTCCTAAGACGGGTTTGATGTAGCTCTCCGTGCTACCCTATCCTGTGCATGCTGCTTCATCTCCCAGTACTTACTGCAACCTACATCCTTCTGAATCTGCTTAGTGTATTCATCTCTTGGTCTCCCTCTGCGATTTTTACCCTCCAACCTGCCCTCCAATGCTAAATTTGTGATCCCTTGATGCCTCAGAACATGTCCTACTAACCGGCCCCTTCTTTTTGTCAAGTTGTGCCACAAACTCCTCTTCTCCCCAATTTTATTCAATACTTCATCATTAGTTATGTGATCTACCCATCTAATCTTCAGCATTCTTCTGTAGTACCACATTTCGAAAGCTTCTATTCTCTACTTGTCCAAACTATTAATCGTCCATGTTTCACTTCCATACATGGCTACATTCCATACAAATACTTTCATAAACGACTTCCTGACACTTAAATCTATACTCGATGTTAACAAATTTCTCTTCTTCAGAAACGCTTTCCTTGCAATTGCCAGTCTACATTTTATATCCTCTCTACTTCGACAATCATCAGTTATTTTGCTCCCCAAATAGCAACTCATTTGCTACTTAAGTGTCTCATTTCCTAATCTAATTCCCTCAGCATCACTCGACTTAATTCGACTACATTCCATTATCCTCGTTTTGCTTTTGTTGATGTTCATCTTATATCCTCCTTTCAAGACACTGTCCATTCCGTTCAACTGCTCTTCCAAGTCCTTTGCTGTCTCTGATAGAATTACAATGTCATCGGCGAACCTCAAAGTTTTTATTTCTTCTCCATGGATTTTACCCCCCCATGAACCATGGACCTTGCCGTTGGTGGGGAGGCTTGCGTGCCTCAGCGATACAGATAGCCGTACCGTAGGTGCAACCACAACGGAGGGGTATCTGTTGAGAGGCCAGACAAACGTGTGGTTCCTGAAGAGGGGCAGCAGCCTTTTCAGTAGTTGCAAGGGCAACAGTCTGGATGATTGACTGATCTGGCCTTGTAACAATAACCATAACGGCCTTGCTGTGCTGGTACTGCGAACGGCTGAAAGCAAGGGGAAACTACAGCCGTAATTTTTCCCGAGGGCATGCAGCTTTACTGTATGATTACATGATGATGGCGTCCTCTTGGGTAAAATATTCCGGAGGTAAAATAGTCCCCCATTCGGATCTCCGGGCGGGGACTACTCAAGAGGATGTCGTTATCAGGAGAAAGAAAACTGGCGTTCTACGGATCGGAGCGTGGAATGTCAGATCCCTTAATCGGGCAGGTAGGTTAGAAAATTTAAAAAGGGAAATGGATAGGTTGAAGTTAGATATAGTGGGAATTAGTGAAGTTCGGTGGCAGGAGGAACAAGACTTCTGGTCAGGTGACTACAGGGTTATAAACACAAAATCAAATAGGGGTAATGCAGGAGTAGGTTTAATAATGAATAGGAAAATAGGAATGCGGGTAAGCTACTACAAACAGCATAGTGAACGCATTATTGTGGCCAAGATAGATACGAAGCCCACGCCTACTACAGTAGTGCAAGTTTATATGCCAACTAGCTCTGCAGATGACGAAGAAATTGAAGAAATGTATGATGAAATAAAAGAAATTATTCAGATTGTGAAGGGAGACGAAAATTTAATAGTCATGGGTGACTGGAATTCGAGTGTAGGAAAAGGGAGAGAAGGAAACATAGTAGGTGAATATGGATTGGGGGACAGAAATGAAAGAGGAAGCCGCCTGGTCGAATTTTGCACAGAGCACAACATAATCATAACTAACACTTGGTTTAAGAATCATGAAAGAAGGTTGTATACATGGAAGAACCCTGGAGATACTAAAAGGTATCAGATAGATTATATAATGGTAAGACAGAGATTTAGGAACCAGGTTTTAAATTGTAAGACATTTCCAGGGGCAGATGTGGACTCTGACCACAATCTATTGGTTATGACCTGTAGATTAAAACTGAAGAAACTGCAAAAAGGTGGGAATTTAAGGAGATGGGACCTGGATAAACTAAAAGAACCAGAGGTTGTACAGAGATTCAGGGAGAGCATAAGGGAGCAATTGACAGGAATGGGGGAAATAAATACAGTAGAAGAAGAATGGGTAGCTTTGAGGGATGAAGTAGTGAAGGCAGCAGAGGATCAAGTAGGTAAAAAGACGAGGGCTAGTAGAAATCCTTGGGTAACAGAAGAAATATTGAATTTAATTGATGAAAAGAGAAAATATAAAAATGCAGTAAGTGAAACAGGCAAAAAGAAATACAAACGTCTCAAAAATGAGATCGACAGGAAGTGCAAAATGGCTAAGCAGGGATGGCTAGAGGACAGATGTAAGGATGTAGAGGCCTATCTCACTAGGGGTAGGATAGATACCGCCTACAGGAAAATTAAAGAGACCTTTGGAGATAAGAGAACGACTTGTATGAATATCAAGAGCTCAGATGGAAACCCAGTTCTAAGCAAAGAAGGGAAAGCAGAAAGGTGGAAGGAGTATATAGAGGGTCTATACAAGGGCGATGTACTTGAGGACAATATTATGGAAATGGAAGAGGATGTAGATGAAGATGAAATGGGAGATATGATACTGCGTGAAGAGTTTGACAGAGCACTGAAAGACCTGAATCGAAACAAGGCTCCCGGAGTAGACAATATTCCATTGGAACTACTGACGGCCGTGGGAGAGCCAGTCCTGACAAAACTCTACCATCTGGTGAGCAAGATGTATGAAACAGGCGAAATACCCTCAGACTTCAAGAAGAATATAATAATTCCAATCCCAAAGAAAGCAGGTGTTGACAGATGTGAAAATTACCGAACTATCAGCTTAATAAGTCACAGCTGCAAAATACTAACACGAATTCTTTACAGACGAATGGAAAAACTAGTAGAAGCCAACTTCGGGGAAGATCAGTTTGGATTCCGTAGAAACACTGGAACACGTGAGGCAATACTGACCTTACGACTTATCTTAGAAGAAAGATTAAGGAAAGGCAAACCTACGTTTCTAGCATTTGTAGACTTAGAGAAAGCTTTTGACAATGTTGACTGGAATACTCTCTTTCACATTCTAAAGGTGGCAGGGGTAAAATACAGGGAGCGAAAGGCTATTTACAATTTGTACAGAAACCAGATGGCAGTTATAAGAGTCGAGGGACATGAAAGGGAAGCAGTGGTTGGGAAGGGAGTAAGGCAGGGTTGTAGCCTCTCCCCGATGTTGTTCAATCTGTATATTGAGCAAGCAGTAAAGGAAACAAAAGAAAAATTCGGAGTAGGTATTAAAATTCATGGAGAAGAAATAAAAACTTTGAGGTTCGCTGATGACATTGTAATTCTGTCAGAGACAGCAAAGGACTTGGAAGAGCAGTTGAATGGAATGGACAGTGTCTTGAAAGGAGGATATAAGATGAACATCAACAAAAGCAAAACAAGGATAATGAAATGTAGTCTAATTAATTCGGGTGATGCTGAGGGAATTAGATTAGGAAATGAGGCACTTAAAGTAGTAAAGGAGTTTTGCTATTTGGGGAGCAAAATAACTGATGATGGTCGAAGTAGAGAGGATATAAAATGTAGGCTGGCAATGGCAAGGAAAGCGTTTCTGAAGAAGAGAAATTTGTTAACATCCAGTATTGATTTAAGTGTCAGGAAGTCATTTCTGAAAGTATTCGTATGGAGTGTAGCCATGTATGGAAGTGAAACATGGACGATAAATAGTTTGGACAAGAAGAGAATAGAAGCTTTCGAAATGTGGTGCTACAGAAGAATGCTGAAGATTAGATGGGTAGATCACATAACTAATGAGGAAGTATTGAATAGGATTGGGGAGAAGAGAAGTTTGTGGCACAACTTGACCAGAAGAAGGGATCGGTTGGTAGGACATGTTCTGAGGCATCAAGGGATCACCAATTTAGTATTGGAGGGCAGCGTGGAGGGTAAAAATCGTAGAGGGAGACCAAGAGATGAATACACTAAGCAGATTCAGAAGGATGTAGGTTGCAGTAGGTACTGGGAGATGAAAAAGCTTGCACAGGATAGAGTAGCATGGAGAGCTGCATCAAACCAGTCTCAGGACTGAAGACCACAACAACAACAACAACAACAACATGGATTTTAATACCTACTCCGAATTTTTCTTTTGTTTCCTTTACTGCTTGCTCAATAGACAGATTGAATATCATCGGGGAGAGGCTACAATCCTGTCTCGCTCCCTTCACAACCATTGCTTCCCATTCATGTCCCTGGACTCTTATAACTGCCATCTGGTTTCTGTACAAATTGTAAATAGCCTTTCGCTCCCTGTATTTTACCCCTGCCACCTTTAGAATTTGAAACAGAGTATTCCAGTACATACATAGCAATTGTTATTTTTTGACGTTATCTACAACCAAGCACACGCAATGCGAAATCGTAATGCAGTGTAAGTTGCAATGGCGGTCTGTGCGGTCAAAAAAGGATGGACTTTCGGTCGTGTTGCTGCAGATTCCAGTGATCCCATGTGTCATCCACAGGTTGTGTACACGCTACAGAGGGACTGGTAAGTTCGCAAGGCGAGAACAAGGTCGCGGACGCATTACAACCCCACGAAAGACAGACATCTGGTTATCCCTGCGTTGCGGCGTCTCACCGATACCAGAGCACAGAAAGACGACCTCAGAGGGGCCACCAGAGCCACTGTGTCCGATCATACTGTAATGGTCAGGTTACGAGAAGGGACCCTAAGACCCAGACGTTGTGTTCGAATACCCCTATTGACAGGAAAACATCTTGCATCTCGCCTTCAGTTCTCGTTCCCACGTCAACTGGCAGCTTCTTCAGTGGCGAAACGTGCTATTTGCAGACGAGTCCAGATATCCTCCGATGCGAGGTGATGGCCGCATCCCTGTGCGGAGACCTGTGGTGAACCGCACCTGTCAAATGTTGCCCAGGAAGTCGACAGATTTGCAGTTTTCTGTGATGAAGTATGGAGGCGCCAGTGTTGACAGCCATACGGATCTTGGCGTTGTCGATGGTCACCTTATCGCCGGGCAATACGTCGAACAAATCTTGTTGGACCACGAGATGGCTGCTGCATACGGTGGTGTCCCTGAAATCCTTCTAGTGCCTGGACCTACATGGCGGCTTGCGAGGCCTGCACATTGAAGTACTGGAATGGCAGGCGGTGAGTCCAGATTTAAACCCCATGGTGCATATGTGGGAGATGCTTGACAGACGTGTTCGTGGTCGCCTTGTTCCACTAGAGACTCTCAAAGAACTCTCATTGGCTCTCATTAAAGAATGGGAAAGGATACCATGGGGAGACCTCCTTAGACTTATACACAGCATGCCACGTCAGTCTCAGGCAGTGATAAACGCTCACGCACGGTATACACATTACTGAAGCTCTCAAAGTCTAATGAAAAGCACTCAGGGGGACGGGATGAATGATTTTTTCCATTTTGCTTTTCAGTTCTTTTCGTGCAAATGATTGAGAATGTAATGATCTTTGGTTCTGTACTTAATTTATGAAAGATTAATGTAAAATTTTGTAACATACCCAGCCCTCACTATTGCTCAGTGAAGTATGGCAAATGCCCAGATTCAATTTCCCTAATTCTTTTGAGGAGGATAGACAACCGAATTTTTTTTTTTTATGGCCCCTTTAGATCGAGATATTTCTCTGGGTTAGTCATTATGTTACTGTGTAAATCGTTAAGATATTTCTTCAGTTACGTTTGCTTACGTTACCAACCCGCCCGAACGGCCGTGCGTGACAAAGCGCTGTCTCCAGTGCGGGAAGCTGCGCCGTCCCCGAATTGAATCCGCCAGGCGCATAAACGACGAGGGTACACTATTCGCGAACATTAAAGAACTTCCATTCACTTTCACGTGATTAACGCACTACACACAGGCAAATGGAATACAAACATCCGTCTCAGGGAGGTAAAGAGGTGGTGACAGGAGGAAGAGGCGGTCACTCCATAAATTAATAATGCCAAGTACATTGAGGAGCCAAAGAAACTGGTACATCTGCCTAATATCGTGTAGGGCCCTGCGACCACACACAAGTGCCGCAACACGGCATGGAATGGACTCCACTAACGTCTGAAGTAGTGCTGGAGGGAACAGACACCATGAATCCTGCAGGGCTTTCCATAAATCCGTAAGAGTACGAACGGGTGAGGATCTCTTCTGAACAGCACATTGCAAGGTGTCCCAGATATGCTGAATAATGTTCATTTCTGGGGAGTTTGGCGGCGATCGGAAGTGTTTAAGCTCAGAAGTGTGTTCCTGGAGCCACCATCCAGCAGTTCTGGACGTCTGTGGGTTCGCATTTTTCTGCTGGACTTGCCCAAGTCCGTCGGAATGCACAGTAAACATGAATGGATGCAGGTGATAAGACAGAATGGTTACGTACATATCATCTGTCAGTCGTATTCAGACGTATCGTATCTATCCATTTTATAAGCCAGTATCTAAATTCAAAAGATGAGATTAATCCATCGAAATCGCTTAAATGCAATAAAATATTTCAATCTGCAGCTGAAGATTTTATTTTGAGAAAATATATGCCACTTCTACCGTAAGAATGAGCAAAGTTCTCATTTATGTATTTCAACGCATTACAGTGAATAGGAGGGATGGTTAAGACGTGCAGAAAAAAATAAAAAAAGCAGGGTCGTAAGTAAGCAGTTGTATCTAGTGTCATGGAACGACATCATCTCCATAATAATAAAAATGCAACTAAATAGGCCTTGGTGGAACTCACTATCACATGGTACTGTGAACGATAATGAAGATAATGAAAGAAAAACTCCAGTCAGTAAAAATGTGTTGAAAACCACAGTAATGGAAAGAGTACAGAACGAAGACATCAAAATAATTATGTAACAGATAAGACATTGGCAGAGAGGACAGCAAAGCCGTCAGTTCCCCTCGAGGTTTAAAAAAGCTTAACCACAGGCAGAATTCGACCACGTCACATATCTGGAGCATTCGTATCCCCAGTGATCTCAATTGTATTCGCTATTGTAATAATGGTAAATGATAATTTCGCATAAAACATTACCGAAATTAAAGTCGCGGATACCGGTTCCTGAAATGTGCGTGATATTTCGTTACGATATCTGCAATCTTGTACAGATGCTTCCGTCTCTCCGACTGTTTTTGAGCATCCCTTATAAATAACTGGCTACAAAAATATTTCGACAGTTTTATACAGGACGGTCCATTGATCGTGACGGGGCCAAATATCTCACGAAATAAGCGTCAAACGAAAAAACTACAAAGAACGAAACTTGTCTAGCTTGAAGGGGGAAACAAGATGGCGCTATGGTTGGCCCGCTAGATGGCGCTGCCATAGGTCAAACGGACATCAACTGCGTTTTTTAAAATAGGAACCCCCATTTTTATTACATATTCGTGTAGTGCATAAAGAAATATGAATGTTTTAGTTGGACCACTTTTTTCGATTTGTGATATATGGCGTTTTATTAGTCACAAACATATAGCTCACAATTTTAGAGGAACAGTTGGTAACAGGTAAGTTTTTCAAATTAAAATACAGAACGTACGTACGTTTGAATATTTTATTTCGGTTGTTCCAATGTGATACATGCACCTTTATGAACTTACCATTTCTGAGAACGCATGCTGTTATACTGTGATTACCTGTAAATACCACATTAATGCAATAAATGCTCAAAATTATGTCCATCAACTTCAATGCATTTCGCAATACGTGTAACGACAATCCTCTCAACAGCGAGTAGTTCGCCTACCGTAATGTGCACACATGCATTGACAATGCGCTGACGCATGTTGTCAGGCGTTGTCGGTGGATCACGATAGCAAATATCTTTCAACGTTCCACACACAAAAAAATCCGGGGACGACAAAAATGGTTCAAATGGCTCTGAGGGCTATGGGACTTAACATCTACATTTATACTCCGCAACGTCTGAGGTCATCAGTCCCCTAGAACTTAGAACTACTTAAACCTAACTGACCTAAGGAAATCACACACATCCATGCCCGAAGCAGGATTCGAACCTGCGACCGTAGCGGTGGCGCGGTTCCAGACTGAAGCGCCTAGAACCGCTCGGCCACACCGGCCGGCTCCGGCGACGTCAGATCCGGTGAACGTGCGGGCCGTGATATGGTGCATCGACGACCAATCCACCTGTCATGAAATATGCTATTCAATACCACTTCAACCGCACACCAGCTATGTGCCGGACATCCATCATGTTGAAAGTACGATCGCCATTCGGTTATGCAGTGAAACATCTTGTAGTAACATCGGTAGAACATTACGTAGGAAATCAGCATACATTGCACCATTTAGATTGCCATCGATAAAATGTGGGCCAATTATCCTTCCTCCCGTAATGCTGCACCATACATTAACCCTCCAAGGTCGCTGATGTTCCACTTGTCACATCCATCGTGGATTTTCCGTTGCCCAGTAGTGCATATTATGCCGGTTTGCGTTACCCCTGTTGGTGAATGACGCTTTGTCGCTAAATAGAATGCGTGAAAAAGATCTGTCATCATCCCGTAATTTCTCTTGTGCCCAGTTGCAGAACTGTACACGACGTTCAAAGTCGTCGCCAAGCAATTCCTGGTGCATGGGAATAAGGCACGGGTGCAATCGATGTTGATGTAGCATTCTCAACACCGACGGTTTTGAGATTCCGTATTCTCGCGCAATTTGTCTGCTACTGATGTGCGGATTAGCCGCGATAGCAGCTAAAACACCTACTTGGGCATCGTCATTTGTTGTAGATCGTGGTTGACATTTCACATGTGGCTGAACACTTCCTGTTTCCTTAAATAACGTAACTATCCGGCGAACGGTCCGGACACTTGGATGATGTCTTCCACGATACCGAGCAGCATACATAGCACGCGCCCGTTGGGCATTTTGAACACATTAGCCATACATCAGCACGATATCGAACTTTTCCGCAATTGGTAAACGGTCCATTTTAACACAGGTAATGTATCGCGAAGCAAATACCGTCCGCACTGGCGGAATGTTACGTGATACCACGTACTTACAGGTTTGACTATTACAGCGCCATCTATCGCAAAGCGAAAGAAGTGGTTTAACTATAACATTAATATTTCTTTACATACTACACGAATATGTAATAAAAATGGGGGTTCCTATTTAAAAAAACGCAGTTGATATCCGTTTGACCTATGGCAGCGCTATCTAGCGGGCCAACCATTGCGCCATCTGGTTTCTCCCTTCAAGCTAGAGGAGTTTCGTTCTTTGTAGTTTTTTCGTTTGACGCTTATTTCGTGAGATATTTGGCCCGGTCGCTATCAATGGACCACCCTATGTAAGTCTAAGTGAGCATACATTTTCGTGTGCCTTTGCTAGACGGAATATCCAGAGTGTAGCTGGAGCACAGGCTACCAGGCTATGGATTCTGATTGGGATCTGGTGTCTACTGCTTTTTTATCTAGGACAGTGGAGGAGAGAGGTCTTATGGTGTTTCTGGTGGATACTCCTATTTGTTACTTGTGATTTTACAGTACGGCCTGTCTTCTCCGGTGCGGTTGAAGGTATGCTGGTTTAGAAACTTCAGTGCGACAAGGAACGCGAACGCGGACACAGCGCACCGTCGGCTGCAGCCGTTATGCAGGTCAGGCACCCAGCGGCAACGTCGTGTGGGTACCTGGAACAGGAGGCTGTAGGTGTGTACCTATTGTGGCTCGGTACCAGCTAGTGCGTTGCCGCTCTCAAAGACTGGCATATGCTTAAGCAGCTGAGAACAGCACATCACGGACGGCAGCTATTGTAGAGGCGGAAGCCCAAGACCCAGATCAGCAGTACAGCGAACAGCCAGGGAGGCAGTACTCAGGTGCGTCGCCCAACAGCTTTTAGTTTGTATTTTGCAGTTACTTGGTATGGCCTTTCATCATGGGAAGGTCCAGATTCGCCCAATTCTTTTTAAATCACGGCCATGAACAAAGAGCAGTTTGCAATAGCTTAGTTCTACTGCAGCTGGCTGGCTGTAGTCTCGGAGATTTCTTGCTGCACCAAGCAGCACATCACGATTCGTCAACCAAGTTCGTCTGTAACTGGTGAGGCTGGCTTCCGTCGGCATCAGAGAGGACAACGGGATGACAAGACACTGAGACTGGGGCTTCCAAAACCGTCATATTTACGATGGACATGACGTCATCACGGCTGGCGATGCGGTCGTTTGGTCTCATTATCTGGAGGTGTCAGCAGACTGGTCCTCACTGTGGCGTCTCAATTATCGTCAGTTCCTCTTGCCTTAACGCTTTCTATCAGTGTTGAAATGTTCAAATCTGTGTGAATTCCTAAGAGACCAAACTGCTGAGGTCATCCGCCTCTCGACTTACACACTGTGCAAACTGACTGAAACTAACTTATTCTAAGAACAGGCGCGCACACGCGCTAACACACACACACACACACACACACACACACACACACACACACACACACACGCCCGAGGGAGGACTCGAGCCTCCGGCGCCAGGAGCCGCGCAATCTGTGACATGGCGCCTTTCAACCAGCATGGGTTTCGAAAAAGACGATCATGTGAAACCCAGCTCGCGCTATTCGTCAACGAGACTAAGAGGGCCGTAGACACGGGCTGCCCGGTAGATGCCGTACTTTTTGACTTTCGCAAGGCGTTCGATGCAGTTCCTCCAAAGTCGTTTAATAAACAAAGTAAGAGCGTATGGACTATGAGACCAATTGTGTGACTGGATTGAAGAGTTCCTAGATAACAGAATGCAGCATGTCATTCTCAATGGAGAGAAGTCTTCCGAAGTAAGAGTGATTTCAGGTGTGCCTCAGGGGAGTGTCGTAGGACCGTTGCTATTCACAATAAACTTAAAGGACCTTGTGGATAACATCGGAAGTTCACTGAGGCTTTTTGCGCATGATGCTGTAGTATATCTAGAGGTTGTAACAATGGAAAATTGTACTGAAATGCAGGAGGATCTGCAACGAATTGACGCATGGTGCAGAGAATGGCAATTGAATCTCAATGTAGACAAGTGTAATTCGCTGCAAATACACAGAAAGAAAGATCCTTTATATTTAGCTACAATATAGCAGGTCAGCAACTGGAAGCCGTTAATTCTATAAATTATCTGGGAGTAGGCATTAGGACTGATTTAAAATGGAATGACCATATAAAGTTGATCGTCGGTAAAGCGGATGCCAGACTGAGATTCATTGGAAGAATCCTAAGGAAATGCAATCCGAAAACAGAGGAAGTAGGTTACAGTACACTTGTTCGCCCACTGCCTGAATACTCCTCACCGGTGTGTTATCCGTACCCGATAGGGTTGATAGAAGAGATAGAGAAGATCCAACGGAGAGCAGCGCGCTTAGTTACAGGATCATTTAGTAATCGCGAAAGCGTTACGGAGATGATAGATAAACTTCAGTTGAAGACTTTGCAGGAGAGACGCTTAGTAGCTCGTTACGGGCTTTTGTTGAAGGTTCGAGAACATACCTTCACCGAGGAGTCAAGCAGTATATTGCTCCCTCCTACGTATATCTCGCGAAGAGGCCATGAGGATAAAATCAGAGAGATTAGAGCCCACACAGAGACATACCGACAATCTTTCTTTCAGCGAACAATACGAGACTGGAATAGAAAGGAGAACCGATAGAGGTACTCAAAGTACCCTCAGGCACACACCGTCAGGTGGCTTGCGGAGTGTGGATGTAGATGTAACCGCGCGGCCATTCCGCGCGGCCTTCTATCAGTGCTAGGACGTTGTGGAGTGGATGAACTCGGATATTATTTGTTATGGCTACGTACTGCAATGCTCGTAGAATGACACCTTAGGTGCTGTTATACTGCGCCATTTGCGCTTTTCGATTACAACTCGGCTCGGTGCGGAAAAATATTACAAGCAGTCCCTGTCTTCTTAAACATTACATTCCTTGTGTGCCGCAGGTACCGGTTGTGACATACGATATGAGCCGTATCTGATTTTCTGCCATCTGTGCCAAGTAATAAGTTACAAAATTGACATGCACACAATAAATGATGTATTTACTGTGCACACAGAACTGTTTAAATGCGCATCAGAATCCTCGAATTGGGAGAAATAGGAAGAGAAATGGACTCCTATGATTTTTATGTGCGCTCTGATTCTCAACTGACGAGTGGAATTATATCTGCACGTTAACAAAGAGGGCCCAAGGTAAATTCGTCCTCCTCCAGTGAACATGTGACTTCACTCCAGTTGACTTACCTGACATTCATCGAGCATATTTGGCGACGCCTCGAGCCAGACAGGAAATTGGTATGTCAATGGAAAGGTACGCAGTAAGGTTCTGAACTTCGTCATATGTTACTGAGAGCGTGAATCTGTTCAAATGTACATACAAAGTATTAAAGTGTTCTCAAACAATAAATCACGTGCTGTGACTTACACCGCAGGCCAGTGTATCTCGTTGGCTCCAGTTAACAGTGACTCTAGTTAACGCTTACGTCACTAGCTTTCTGTTAATTTACAGATTTGACTGTTTCATCAGACATAGATAATGAGCATATGAACAAAACAGCCAGTCTCTAACTTTAGATACCATATTGCGGTGATTCTTCTGAACTGTGATACCAAGATGGATTGTTTGATGTAAATATTTCAGCATGTCAGAGCGCGGGACGCTGAAGGAGTCTGCTCAACTAAGGCATTCCAGCTAAGAGCTGGTGGTCCGCACCATCCCAGCTCAGACTGGCCACCGCGGGAAAAGATTGAGCGATCGTATATGAGAGTGTGACTCCTGAAATCCTTACCGTCACATACTCAGTGTCGCAAAATGTATTCAAGGATCACCTGATGATGTCTTTCTAAGAGGTTGAAACCAGGTATGATGCCAATGACAAGACGCTTAAAAACGAAATAAAATAAATTTTAAAAGTAAAAATTTCTATATCGTTAGGCCGCGTCATGTCCTTCAATTTATTTTTACACAGTCAACTTGACCACCCCCTTCCGAGATACTCATCAGGAGCTATTCGGGAACACCAGGAGATGCTGGCGAGGGTTCCAGCAGAGGGGTTGAAACGTGGATTGTGTTATGAGAAACTGAAAACGAACATGACGTGGCCTAACAACCCGTAAGATATTACCTTTAACGACAACGGCTTCGAATACCTGCTGACTTGTATAAATAAAATTGGAAGGCAGTTTCTTATGGAAGTTCCTAGTCACAAACTTTTACTCAACTGAACTATGTTCGCTGTATTTTTGTACGTTTTTTATTATAGTTCCATTAATTTGTCTAACTTTCCCAATTGTGATGATCCTTCTTTCAAAATGGATTACAGCGTGATATTTGCAGGAAATAAAATTTTGTCAAAATGATGGCCTTGTAATTGAACCCCAAGCCAGAACAGCTAAACGGTGTTTTTATTCAGGAGGGGTAGTTTGTAACATTTTGCAGTCTTCTTGTGGAACTATAGGACAAAGAATGGCAATTTGAGCGGTAGTTGATTATCAACTCCGAAAAAAAAATACAGTGTCTTCGGAAATTCCCGTTACAAACTTGTAGGACTCGTAGAGGGGAATGAGTACATAATACTTCGAATAGGAACCCATGTCCGGAAATCTAACTTTTCAGTTCGGTGACAGTTTCAGGTCAGATGTGAGACGCGTCGACCGACGTCTGCTGAGGGAAAGAACAAAATTGCTTGTCCTGGTATGCAGTAGTGTAGACAGGGTGACGTATACTACGTCAGTCAGTCAGTCACCCGATGTCACTTAACGTCTACCATTGCGAGCCATTGCGAGAGGTAATGCGCCACCTCGCTTCTCTCGTGCGGTTCGGCGATATCTAAAAGAAGATATGGTTAATGATGTATAGGTCGAGGTTGTACAACCGCGTGGCCTCCACGATCGCCGGATTTAACTCCTATGGACTACTTCTTGTTGGATCGTATGCAAAGCTTAATTTACGAGACTCCTGTAGAGACAAAGGTAGATCTACTGACAAGAGTTCTGGCTGCTGCACTAAAAACATAAGACACCAGGTGGGATTGAGAGGGTGTACCAGAACTTTCTTCGTATGTACAATGTCTGTAACAACGTTGGTGATCGCCGCATAGAGCTGCTGTTGTAATGTATCAGTACTTTTCTGGAAATACAGTACGCTGGGAACTTTTTTGTTGTGGTGTAACGTAAACACGTAATATGTAAGTGTTCATACAAACAAATGTGCTTCAGTGAGAAGTGGATGTTTCATTATGATTCCTTTCGAATCGTTGCTTAATAACTGAACTACATTAAGCTTAATTCAATTCCTCAAGCAGAAATAGATGAGTTAATCATCTCAATACAAAACCTGCATCTATTTCAACCAAATTTGGCACAGGGAACGGCAGGCCTCATGAATATAAGCATGGGGTACTTTATAACAGCCTAGCTCCAGTAGGAGCGGAGATGTGGCGAATAAGTTTTTCTACCACCTGGCGTGATAGGCACGTTGTGTGGGAACAGTTTTGGCCTGCCAAATCAACCTGCTTTGCAGAGCAGTGTACATACTTGCCATTAAAATTGTTACACCACGAAGATGACGTGCTACAGACGCGAAATTTAACCGACAGGAAGAAGATGCTGTGATATGCAAATGATTAGCTTTTCAGAGCATTCACACAAGGTTGGCACCGCTGGCGACACCTACAACGTGCTGACATGAGGAGAGTTTCCAACCGATTTCTGGTACACAAACAGCAGTTGACCAGCGTTGCCTGGCGAAACGTTGTTGTGATGCCTCGTGTACGGAGGAGAAATGCGTACCATCACGTTTCCGACTTTGATAAAGGTCGGATTGTAGCCTATCGCGATTGCGGTTTATCGTATCGCGACATTGGTGTTCGCGTTGGTCGAGATCGAATGACTGTTAGCAGAATATGGAATCGGTGCGTTCAGGAGGGTAATACGGAACGCCGCGCTGGATCACAGCGTCCTCGTATCAATAGCAGTCGAGATGACAGGCATCTTATCCCCATGGCTGTAACAAATCGAGCAGCCACGTCTCTATCCCTGAGTCAACAGATGGGGACGTTTGCAAGACAACAACCATCTGCACGAACAGTTCGACGACGTTTGCAGCAGCATGAACTGTCAGCTCGGACACCATGGCTGCGGTTATCCTTGACGCTGCATCACAGACAGGAGCGCGTGCGATGGTGTACTCAACGACGAAGCTGGGTGCACGAATGATAAAACGTCAGTTTTTTCGGATGAATGCAGGTTCTGTTTACAGCATCATGATGGTCGCATCCGTGTTTGGCTACATCGTGGTGATCGCACATTGGAAGCGTGTATTCGTCATCGCCATATTGGCGTATCACCCTGTGTGATGGTATGGGGTGCCATTGGTTACACATCTCGGTCCTCTCTTGTTCGCACTGACGGCACTTTGAACAGTGAACGTTACATTTCAGATGTGTTACCACCCGTGGCTCTTCCCTTCAATCGATCCCTGCGAAACCCTACATTTCAGCAGGATAATGCACCACCGCATGTTGCAGGTCCTGTAAAGGCCTTTCTGGATACAGAAAATGCTCGACTGCTGCCCTGGCTAGCACATTCTCCAGATCTCTCACCAACTGAAAACGTCTGGTCTATGGTGGCTAAGCAACTGGCTCGTCACAATACGCCAGTCACTACTCTTGATGAACTGTGGTATCGTGTTGATGCTGCATGGGCAGCTGTACCTGTACACGCCATCCAGTCTGTGTTTGACGCAATGCCCAGGGCTAACAAGGCCGTTATTACGGCCTGAGATGGTTGTTCTGGGTACTGATTTCTCAGGATCTATGCATCCAAACTGGGTGAAAATGTAATCACAAGTCAGTTCTAGTATAATATATTTGTCCAATGAATACGCGTTTTTCATCTGCAT
This sequence comes from Schistocerca serialis cubense, assembly GCF_023864345.2. Lineage (NCBI taxonomy): Eukaryota > Metazoa > Arthropoda > Insecta > Orthoptera > Acrididae > Schistocerca > Schistocerca serialis. The sequence continues at coordinate 385,566,207 of NC_064645.1, forward strand.
TTGTTCTTGGTGTAGCAATTTTAATGGCCAGTAGTGTACATGTAAGTGGAAAAAAGCGGTTTTCCAGGCTCCGATGGGAGGAGAAAATGGACAGAGAAGAGCGGGAGATGCATGAGGAAGGTGGAAGGTGTAGAGGGGTAGAAGGCAGGCGGAAAAGGTAGGAGGGAAGGCACAGATGTAAAAATAGATGGGGAGGAGGAGGATATGTTCAAATGAGTAGGGGAGGAAGATACAGCCAGAGATAGGGGTAGAGCAAATGAACAAAGGGAGGGGAGGAAGTGATGAAGAGACAGAATGAGTGTGGAGGAGTAGTGAGAGAGAGGTGGGAGGATGAGGTGGACAGACATATGGAAGAAGACATGGACACAGAGAGGGGAGGAGGAGACGTTTTTGATATATGTGTCAAACACATATGTAGGTGAGACTGCGCGGAAAACTCTTGTGTATGTACGATACACCGGGATTGGTGAAGGGAAATGGAAAGGGAAAAGAAAAGTAAACGGATAGGAGCGAAGCAGAACGGGATGTACGTCGCTGACAGACGGGCTTCAACTGGTGACGGGGGAGGGAGGCGCGCAGTATATTCTCCCTGCAGACAGGCCTGTGTGGCGGGGGCTGGTCGTGTCTCAGCCACAGCACACCCCAGGGAAATAAGCTGCCGCCTCACTCCTGAAACCACGGAGGCGCGTGTCAACTTCCTGCTGCCCACACTGAATACTCCACTTGATCTCCATCACTGCCAACGTGACAACAACACCAAAAAAAAAAAAAAACATTTCAAAAGGTGGCTTTGTCTTGCCTTTCGTGTTGTTAGAAACCAATATTTTAGTTTTTGCTTCCTATACATGATGATGTACCGAGAATATTTCATATGTTGTACAGAAATATGTTCTATTTTGGCATTAGGAACCGGTGGCTCGTTACTGAGCTATCGCATCTGCTTTTATTTCTTATCCCCGTATTTTAGATATCGCTGTTCCACTGAAAATGTCGACGATGTGTGCTGTGTGCCTTATTTGGAAACATTTGTCCCATTCACTCATAGTAGTTTGTAACCTCCCCCTTAGTAATCGGCCTATCCTGCTTGCGATATAAAATATGACGGCGGATCGCGTGTATACCTAATGGTAGTATTCTAATTGGTTAAGGCTATCTTTCCCGAAGAAATAATACCGATAAGTAGGGGGAAAGTGTACAACCGATCTTTCTGATAGAAAAGTCTACTAGAAATAAGAAAGTAATTAAACCGAACAGGGCTATAATTTGGTAAAATGAAAATTATTTTGCCGGCCGGAGTGGCCGTGCGGTTCTAGGCGCTGCAGTCTGGAACCGAGCGACCGCTACTGTCGCAGGTTCGAATCCTGCCTCGGGCATGGATGTGTGTGATGTCCTTATGTTAGTTAGGTTCAAGTAGTTCTAAGTTCTAGGGGACTGATGACCTCAGAAGTTAAGTCGCATAGTGCTCAGAGCCATTTGAACCATTTTTGAAAGCTATTTTGGGTATTCATTCACGAGCAACACTGGACAGAAAAGGGGTACCACTGATCATGAATCCAAAAGTTACACTAATGAATGAAATGGAAATAATTACGGTCGCCAGCCCACTAGGGCGATTTACATCCAAAATCTTGTACAAGATGATGGGAAAGAAAAACATTTTATTATTAAACACTGACGTGGCAACTGAAGGTTGTCACGTTTTTTGACACTAATTTTAAGTGAGTATGTAATGATAAAGAAAACTGAGAAGTAACTTTTACGTTAAGTTTCTCATTAAATTTTGAAAAAGGCAATCGAGTAATGAGTTGAAAATATGCACTTCAACTATATGTTAGTATTGAACTTCATTACGTGAACAATGACTTTCAGAGACATCAACATAACGTCGTAAAAAAAATTTAGAGAAAGGCAATCACTTTTTATTTTGCAGTTACTTAATTTTCAAATTGGATTTCATGTTATTGTCTGAACAACTGAGCCTTTTTTTTATTGACTTGAACAGAATTAAATACTATAATACATACCAAACCAAACAGCCATGTGCTCCAAACTATATGTAAGATAAATAAAACTTCCGCACTCTTAATTTGTGCATTTTCTTTGGATTTGGATTTTTTTCCAGTGATAGATTCTCAAGCTTCGGCTAGCATATAAGGAAAAAAGGGAACAAGGATCCTGCTTGGTAACAATGTCTGGGGGCAATGGGGACACAATCGCCCTGAATTTAATTGATTATTATTTAACTGAAGTTCGTTAATCAAATCACATGCAGTTGTGCTGCAGGGTTAGCCGTTAATACTTTCTACCAATGAACAGTCTTGCTTCAGTGCTGTGCGTGCTACGAAACTCGGAGCTGACGACGAATCTGTGATGCTGGAACTGCTGCTGCTGTCGAAGACGGTAGCATCTTGTGGGGCCACAGCTAATTACAGGAACGGGCAATCGTAATTGATGTAGCCTCTTCCGCCCGTCCACTGTCCTTCCTCCTGCTACTAGTCATCTGGCCAGCGCGCGTACATGATGGTACTCTCTACTGCGAGAGCGTTAACACCACACTTCCGCACACTACAGGCTCTGGAACCCGTCTCCCGGTCTCTCCGTGCGCTCTGCTCAATAACCCCCTATCCAAAGATTTTACTACGCACAAGCACTGCTATTATCCTTGCTAGTCGATGCAAATAACAATTCCTTTGGCTTTTTCCCAGAGCTTATAAGTTTCACGGTAAAACACAGATAAATACAATAAAACGTCAACAGACTTCTACCTAAATGTACACATACAGTGAAGCAACGTCCTTACTAATTAAAAGAAAGCATTTAAACTACAAATATTTACATACAGTTAAAAAAATTATATATCGGTAGCAGGTGCCATGCATCCTGAATTTTCGGTGTTACAAGTTGCTATTGACAATAATGCCCATTTTGCTCTTAGTTCTCAAGTTTGTATTCAGTTCTGCTCGGTTGTGTTTGTTTCGTTTTTCCAGCAGTGTTAGGTGTACATTCACTCTGCTGTCATCATGGTGGTAAGGGAACAGTTCTGCATTCGTTACTTACGTACTGTAAAGTGACAGAACAGATCGAACACACTGTGATAATATTGTACGTGTTTCGTCTGACGGTTTATGCATTACTCTGTTTTCCGTGGTGTACGCTTCGGTGACTTCATTTTACAGACTGTGTCACTGTTATGCAAGTATTTTCACAGATATCAAAATACTTACAAAATGTCCGTGAACAACCTGTGAAATTTTCCGGTGCAGTTGGATATCACCCATTACAGCGGGAGGTTCTTGCCTTATTATGAAAATACTTTAACCGTACCGAATTTGGCGAAAGTAGTGATAGAACTCCAGTTTCTACGCACAGTCTTTTACTTTTGATATAAATACGTGAAAATAGAAGAAATGACTGTGATTTCTGTTTTATGCTCGCTGACGTTTCTCGCCATCAGTTACACTAGTAGCCGGCCGGTGTGGCCGAGCGGTTCTAGGCGCTTCAGTCTGGAATCGTGCGACCTTGGATGTGTGTGATGTGCTTAGGTTAGTTAGATTTAAGTAGTTCTAAGTTCTAGGCGACTGATGACCGCACAAGTTAAGTCCCATAGTGCTCAGAGCCATTTGAGCCATTATACTAGTAACGCCGTTGAAATTGCTGCATGATCCAGTGCAAAAAATTTCCCAGGAGCTGAACACCACACGCACAGGTATAATTGACGTGGTGGTTAAACAGACAATAAGGATAATCAGTAACTGAACGAGAACATCGACACTCGACTGGCATCTTTGTCTCCGGGCAGTATTTAACATCAATAGAGTTGTTTCGCCTGAGAAAGATTTTTTTTATTACGGGTAAGCTCATGTTATCTTTTCTCTTATATTAGAGATCATTCTGAATAAATCAGGTGGTGCTTTGCCTAACAGCCTTCCTCAGTTTAATTTAAAGTGCACTCTGTTAAATACTCTGGCATGTGTATTATTCTTGCGAGGTACGTGAGCTGGAGGGAAACTGGATACAATACTTAATGAGATTCAGATGGAAAAACTCCATAGTGAGGGTCCACTCCCAAAATTCGTTCTGAGAATACAAACATGCTGCTCCGATAATATTTTCTTCAAAATGAGAATCAAGTTTCCGGTACCTTGAGAGCAGTCGCTGCCGCCCCCAGCTGGAGAATGAATGTGCCGGCCAAATCTGGTGTGTTCTGCTCTTATGAAGGACGAAGACGTCTCTCTAAATGTGGCGTGTCACCGTGTCAGCTGAAGGCCTACCTTTGCGGATAATTTCTGATCCTATTCCAATATTCTCCATCCTTTAATTAAACTGAAGTTTACAAGTATTAATAACTTCACCTAGATCCTCGTTTTGCCAACAAAGTGGTTCTGGTAGATCGTCTCCGGTGTTAAACAGCGCTGAAGAAAAACAATGGAGAACATAGAATTTACGCAACAATTACATGAAGATTCTCCAAGAAGTGTAATATTATTTACCTTGTCTGTTGTGGTAGATTGTAGTCTCGTTGGCTCTGTTGTGTAATCTACTGTTTGTAGTAAGTCAAAAATAAATGTTTGGATTCTAAATCTAACCTTGGTATCAAAGTAAATAACAAGTTTGCAGCTGTTTTGAGCTATTTTATACCACCTTGTCTGAAATTTACTCCCACTACGACAAAATCTCATACAATGTCACTACAACAACGCAAATAAAAAACGACTTCTTGTCAACGCATGCCATGAACAACTCTCATTCAACAAGAACAAAGATACAAAAACGCTCGCACTACAGTGATCTTACAAAATATTGATTTTACATCCAAAGAGTTTAAGTATATGATTTGTTTCTTTTTGCAAATGTTTGCTTAATTAAAGGGCAGTGCATTGTCGGAGCTGTCATTTGTACTTTGGTGATTCATGTGAAAAGGTTTCCGACGTGATTATGACCGCACTACAGGAATAAAAAACTTTCAACGCGGAATGGTAGTTCGAGCTACATGATGGGAAATTGCGTTTCGGAAAGCGTTAGGGAATTCTACATTCTGATTTTTGCACTTCCAAGAGTGTGCCGAGATTACCAAATTCCAGGCATTACCTCTTACGACGGACAATACAGTGGCCGATGGCTCTGACTTTACATTTGCGTAAGCTGTCAGTACTAACAGAGTACTATATAAATGATATGCCTTCTAGTATTACAGGTGATTCAAAAATATTTCTGTTTGCTGATGACACCAGCTTGGTAGTGAAGGATCTTGTGCGTAATATTGAAACATTATCAAATAATGTAGTTCATGAAATAAGTTCGTGGCTTGTGGAAAATAATTTGATGCTAAATCACACTAAGAATCAGTTTTTACATTTTCTAACTCACAATTCAACAAGAACTGATACTTGGATCAGACAGAATGGGCATATTATAAGCGAGACGGAACAGTTAAAGTTCCTAGACGTTCGGATAGATAGTAAGCTGTTGTGGAAAGCCCATGTTCAGGATCTTGTTCAGAAACTAAATGTTGCTTTATTTACCATTAAAACAGTATCTGAAATAAGTGCCACTTCAACACGAAAAGTAGTCTACTTCGCATATATTCATACACTTATGTCGTATGGTATTATTTTTTGGGGTACTTCTTCTGATTCAAAAAGGGTATTTTGGCTCAAAAACGGGCTGTAAGTTCGAGAAACTCTTGTCGACCCCTATTCAGTAGTCGGGGAATTCTGACATTGCCCTCACAGTATATATTTTCTTTAATGTCGTTTCTTGTTAGCAATATTAGCCTATTCCCAAGAGTTAGCAGCTTTCACTCAGTTAATACTAGGCAGAAATCCAATCTGCATGTTGAATGCACTTCCTTGACTCTTGTGCAGAAACGAGCGCAGTATTCTGCTGCATCCATTTTCAATAAGCTACCACAAAAACTCAAAAATCTTAGCAGTAACCCAAGCTCTTTTAAGTCTAAACTGAAGAGTTTTCTCATGGCTCACTCCTTCTATTCTGTCGTGGTGCTCCTGGAAGAGCTGAAAAATTAAGCAAATTCCAGTGTTACATTGTTGATTTTCTTTATTTAAACTTACGAATTGTCGCCTGAATACGTTTCTTGTATTTCATTTTATCTGTTTCTACTTTCGTGTTATAGTTTCATGTATTGACTCGTTCCATGACCGTGGAGACTTCTCCTTAATTTGGTCCCACGTAACAATAAATAAATAAATAAAAATCTGGCGTTAATGGGCTATGACAGCAGATGAGTCCCGATTCCAATTGCTAAGAGCAAATAGTAGGGTTCAAGTATGACGAAGATCCCACGAAGCCACGGACATAAGTTGTCCACGAGGCACTGTGCAAGTTGGTGATGGCTTAATACTGGTGTGGTGTCGTGTGGCCGGCCGCAGTGGTCTCGCGGTTAAGGCGCTCAGTCGGGAACCGCGCGACTGCTACGGTCGCAGGTTCGAATCCTGCCTCGGGCATGGATGTGTGTGATGTCCTTAGGTTAGGTAGGTTTAAGTAGTTCTAAGTTCTAGGGGACTGATGACCACAGAAGTTAAGTCCCATAGTGCTCAGAGCCATTTGAACCATTTTTTGGTGTCGTGTGAACCGTCATTGACTGGAGATGGTTATGTTCGTCTACTTGGATCCTATTTGCAGCCATTCATGGACTTCATGTTCCCAAACAACAATGAAATTTTTAAGGATGGAAGTGCACCATGTCTCTGATTCACAGTTATTCGTGGTTGGTTTACAAAACACACTGGACAATTCGAGCGTTTGACTTGGTCACCCAGATCGCCAACCATGAATCCCGTCGAAAATTTATGGCACATAATCGAGAGGTCAGTTCGTGCGCAAAATCCTGCACCGGCAACACTTACGCTGTTATAGACGGATTTAAAGGCAGCGTGGATAAGTATTTCTGCCGGGGACTTCCAACGACTTAAGTCTCCGCCGCGTCGGGCAAAAGGAGGTCCGACACGACATTACGAAGTGTCCCACGACTTTTGTCACCTGAGTGTAAAATATAAGATTGGGGCAAATGAGCAAACCGGGGAACAGAGGTTATCAGCTGGTTACAAAGTAAAGACCATAATTACTACTCTGGAGGTCATGAAAGTCCAAATATGGACCGAAAATGCACGAAATGGTGGCTTCCTTTCGCAAACAGTGTGATGGTGCTTCAGCTGTATTGCAACATCGACCTATCAGCGTACGTAATAGTTAAGAGCAGAATACGTAAGCTTTTTCAAACATTCATCCGTATCAGTGAAAGTGCGGCTTGTTTATTAGTGTAGAAATTCCGAGTTTCTGCGTGGTTCAGAGTCCGTATTAAACTGTAGGTACCTCCATATGTGGCTGGGTAATTCAGTTCTGAAGTCTGAAGAAGGCAACGGCACACCACTTCCAACAAGACCATGCCTAGTAAAGCCCTATGGTGTTCTAACCAAGTGTCAGGTTTCCAAGAATTAGACTGTCACTCTGCAGCAGAGTGTGCGCTGATATGAAACTTCCTGGCAGATTAAAACTGTGTGCCGGACCGAGACTCGAACTCGGGATCTTTGCCTTTGCGGGCAGGTGCTCTACCATCTGAGCTACTCAAGCACGACTCACGTCCCCTCCTCACAGCTTTACTTCTGCCAGTATCTCGTCTAATACCTTCCATTCTCGTTCATCTCCATCTCATTCTGGAAACATCCCCGAGGCTGTGGCTAAGCCATGTCTCCGCAATATCCTTTCTTTCAGGAGTGCTAGTTCTGCATGGTTCGCAGGAGAGCTTCTGTAAAGTTTGGAAGGTAGGAGACGAGATAATGGCAGAAGTAAAGCTGTGAGGACGGGGCGTGAGTCGTGCTTGGGTAGCTCAGATGGTACAGCACTTGCCTGCGAAAGGCAAAGGTCCCGAGTTCGAGTCTTGGTCCGGCACACAGTTTTAATCTTCCAGGAAGTCTCCAGTGTGAGGTTGTTGGTAGCTTCACTTTTTAGTCAATGCTCTCATTGAGAACCATCTCCTTGGTCGGTGTGCTAGCCACTGGTGTATAACTACATGGGCACCATAGTTAGCTCTTCTCTATGTTTCCTTACATAGTTCTATCCAAGGTACTCTTCGGTACTACTTCATCTGTCGACATGATGCAGCAACACAGCGGAATGTCTCAAGTTGCGGCTCAGCGAGCTCATTTACAGACGGGAGTCTTCCCCATTAGGCTGCTACATCCGAAGAGCCATGTTTTGCTGCAGTGCTGTTTCTCTTTACCATTTAGCAAGCTATACGAATAATTTTTAGCTCCTTTTAAAGCTATGATGTTGTCACTAGAACAACGTACACAGAAAAATCGCTTATTGCTGTTTCGCCTGTAGACCTGTTTAAGTCAGAACATACACAAACGAACTAACTTCAGAATTCAGTCGCGGCCCAGCGCAAGGGTACTTTGTTCGTAGTTTAACACACCAGGTGAATGGGCTTTGATATTCCACCGCAGGCGAGCCCTGTACAGAACATTGAGAAAATCCTTTTTTCAGTGACATTTCAGAATAGAAGCAGATAAGTTTTCACAAGACCTTCCATTTGTGTGATAGCAGATTTAATCGAAGGCTAACAGATAAACGAAAAATAAAGTACGTATTTGTTTAACAGTTGCAAAATTACAGAAGTGTGGGGATGACGTATGGGCGTAGGATTCCACGGCCACGGTCCATTCCACTAAGATTGTCCTGAGAATGTGAGCGCGTCGTATGACAAGCCATCTAAGTTTCGTCGACTATTATAGGCAACATTCAGAAGAGTCTTATTCACATGAATGTAACGTTACTACAAAATATCGCCGTCATTTCTGAAATGTATTGTGAGAACTGAATAGAAATGTTTCACAACCTATGACATTACGTTTTGTTTTAAAGTCTAGATGATACGCAGTGATCGGGAAAGACCGTTCCTCATAAATCCTGTTATCTTATACTTAACATATTGCTATTTATTAAGGAGGTACAGTATGCAGGTTACATACAAAGAATTATGCTTTAAAAACTTTTTGTATAATGGCTACGTAGTAAGCCGTGTTTCGGACTACAACAAAATGTATTGGTCCGGTTAACATAGCTGCATTTTGGAAGAAACGAAAGTTGCTATTTATTTCGTCTGATAGCTGTATTAGATCGTAACTCATTTTCATAATCCATCTGTTATGAAGAACATTATGTCCTTTTGGATCAATCAAAAATGCTTAGTAAAGGTTGAGAGGCACCCACATGTCTTGCTCATACTGTGGCATCAATCAGTCAGGCCTGCAAGATGAGTGGTCTGCCAAGCGAGTGGATTCATTCTTATTTATCGAGTAACATGGGCTCTAGTACTCACAATTAAGTTACAAATTATTCTCCTGTTTGAATATTACGCAGCGGAAACGGATAACGCACATCTGGCTATTAGTAATTTACACAACTCTGACTGTTCACTACGCACTGGCAATACCACATTTTCTTTCTTACCCAACGGCTTTGATCAACACGTGGCCATCGCACTGAATATGAATGGCGCACGCGTTATAAATCCCGGATATCATGTCAACATACTATTCGAAGGACAAGGCCACCAATCTTTTTCCTTTCACAATCTTTTTTATTCCGATAAAATCTATAACCTAAACACATTACATTTTCTACAACAATAACACATGATAAACTCCACCCAGTGGGCATGGCTTTACATTAGTGATTCTCTATCTTATAGTCGCCGGCCGGAGTGGCCGAGCGGTTGTAGGCGCTATAGTCTGGAACCGCGCGATCGCTACGGTCGCAGGTTCGAATCCTGGTTTAAGTAGTTCTAAGTTCTAGGGGACTAATGACTACAGCAGTTAAGTCCCATAGTGCTCACAGCCATTTGAACCATTGAAACAATAGTCTTCAATAGTTTATATCTTACTCCACATTACAAGCAATGTCGTTGCCAATAATATTCTGTGAGAAGTAAGTGAGCGTGTCGGGTGTTGGTCTTGCTACTAAGCGGTCTGGAAATTGCTAGCAGAGCACACAGATCAAGATACAGAGGATGCCGAGTTTGGAAATATTTTTTGGTAAGGATTGATTTGAGAAGTGTGATGATCTTCAGGTATTGTTGTCGTTGCATTACTTACCAGAGCATAATTTATAGTGTTTGGCAAAAGGAAAATTTAGTTGGATTTTTCTTTATTCATACGGGCTAGTTAGTTTGATTGTGCAGGTATGATTAAACGAAGAAATCAGTTCATATGGTTACACTCAGTCATAGTTTTACCGCTCCTTTACCATTCTATTCACTTATTTCACTTATTTCTTTTTATAAAAAGTGATTTTTGTAAAGATCATTGCAGCTGTTCAGAAAACTGTTTCAGTAGAGTTTTTGAGTGCTAGTCTCTTTTGAATCATTTAGTAAACGCAGTATCTTCCACGTCTTCTCACGAAAATGTGGATTTTCTAATTGTATGTCAGCGCATTGCACTAAACGGAACACTGTCATTTAGAGAAGGTTCATGTGATTTTAATAGTTGCATGTCCTTGCACTGCCCTGCACAAAACTTTATTTCTATTTAGCCGGTTTGCTGAAGCGCTGTTCATCACTTTCGAACTGCAGTTAGTTACCGTTGTCACAGGTAAGTCATGAAAATTTATTAGGACCAATTTACCATTGCAGTCAGGATACAGTTAAATCAGTCACAGTTAGCTTTGCATTTAAAAATTAACATCGGATTGACTTCAGGTAACGTTCAGTGCAGATCTCACTTACTTTGACCGACGGACTTACTGTTACAGTTCAGTATCACATTTGCGTGTGTATCGTTTAGTGTTCGTAATTTTATTTTGTCACTTGGCGTACGTAAAATCATAGGACATTGTTATAGAAGCATTTCAGACATTTACTCTCTCGAAATTCGATTTGCAATTGTATGTAGAATTTTTTTTATTCTGTTAGTTGCGAATGTTGGAACTGTAGGTCACATACTGTGACGTCACGTACTGTAGGACTGTTCACTGCACTGTGCAGTATAGAACTTTATAGGACAGCTTATTTAATGCGCTGTTTTACGTGCTCTGATATTTTTGTAAATGTTAATTCAGACACGGTTGTACAATTCCAGACAGTTTTGTCTAATCTTTTCTTCAGATAGCGTTTTCGTAATTGCGTCTCTTGCATTGTTCATGATTAAAACACCAACATGCACAAATTTTAAGAACAAGAAACCAGTTCAATTCAGTTCAGTTTTAGTTCATAGCATAGCATAACATAGCATCATAAAAACGTTAAGTACAAATTATGGGGTTAAGCACGTGAGGGTCAAGTGATGCCTCAGTCTGACTTTGAATTCAAACTCACCGAGGAACTATTTCGGCTCATGTTGAATCAGCAAAGCTAATACCTGTGGAGTATTTTTTGTATGTCCTCCTGCTCCTATATTAGTACAACAAGTCATTTCTCCGATCAACGTCGCGTTAACTGAGGACTTCAATAGACTTTTGAGTCTCAGGCTCACCTTGCGCGTCTAGAGCGTGTATTTTCGTCCTTACTGCATGTCTAATGTGTTCCCGTAGCAATTAACGGTTGTAAAGACGACTCTTGGCATGGGTGTTTAGTTACTTGAATTTATGTTTCTGGGTTCTCAAATCGATTAAAGACAGAAGGGATTTTAGATGCCGGTACAATAAATTCCGTAACAATATGGAATGTTTTACTTGATACCCAATTTCTGCCATACGCTCGAGTTCAAAAGCGCGGCATTTACTAACCCGTTTCGTCTGTTCTGCTTAAGAAAAAGGCAGAATCAAATTGCTGAAATGAATGGTTTAATCCATAAATTGTATGTTGGTGCCTTTCTCCAAGTTCTTATTTAATTGAATTGCTAAGTAACTTACGTTTCATCTGTGCTTGCAAGGATTTCTTCCTATTTTTGATTTATAAAGTGACACAGGTTATTTGCAAATTACTTCGTAAAATGTATACTAACAGGGTTGAAAGTGCCAGATTTACTAAAATATTCTAGGCTACTGCGCTGTGATCGGAAGAATTTCTTTGACGATACCAATGTTTCATCCCTGTCTGCGGAGGATATGTTTAAGGGAAGCGATAGCTACTATGAAGTCGCCACACGGAATTCAGATTTGGTTTTACAAAGACTAATCAGCGGCACTGGCCTCTTACTTACTTTCCTCTAATGAGGGAATCTCTCGCCCAGAGAAAAGTCCCAAGCGACTGGAAAAAAACGCAGGTGACTCCTGGGTATAAGAAACGCAAAAGGATTAACATACTCAATTACAGACCAATATCCTTAACATTGGTTTTCTGCAGAATTCTTGAAGACATTCTGAGTTGGAAGATAATAAATTTCCTTGAGACAGAAAAGCTTCTATCCCCAAATCAGAATTGGTCTAGAGAGCATCACTCTTGCGAAACTCAGCCTGCCATTTTCTCACATTACATCCTATAAATCGCGAATGGAGGCCTACAGGCAGTTTCCTTATTTCTATATTTCGGGAAAGAGTTTGACACGATGCCCCCTGCAGAAGTTGGCGGAGGTCTGAGAATATGAGAGTGGCTAGAAGACTCTTAAGTAATAGAAGCCAGTACATTGTCCTCGACGTAGGGTGTTTATCACAGTCAGTGGTGTCGCAGGGTATTTGAACAGGACCGCCTATATTTTCTATATCACTGCTCTAAAGAATTAAGGGAGCCTATGTATCAATGTCCGATATGTTAAATCTATTTTGATAAAGGCGGTACCTGTTGTCTCACAGCATGGCTTGAAACCTTCGCTTTCAATGTGGGCAACAATTCAAATCATTCGACATCTATTGGCTGTGTCATGTATTACAGCGTCAAGTGACCACTTAGAAGGAAGAGAGTACCGGTGACCCTGTGTTCTATAGCGAGGTATACGGATGGCAGTTCTCGTTTGTCGACGTTGTATTCAACCAAGCTCATGCAATGCGACATTATGATGAAGAGCAAGTTGTAAAGGCGGTCTGTTTGATCCAAAAAGGATGGACTTTCGGTCGTGTTACTTCAGATGCCAATGTCTCTCCATGTGCCATCCGTAGGCTATGGACACGCTACAGAGAGACAGATCAGTACGCAAGGCGAGTTGGACGAGGTCCCCGATGTATTACGGCCCCACGAGAATGAACAGGTTACAAGAATGGACATCACGACCCGGACAGCCTGTTAGAGTTCCGAGCTGCCAACGACAAAATCTTGCAGCTCGCCGTCAGTTCTGCCGCTCCCATGTCAACTGCCAATTTCTTCACTGGCGAAATATGTTGTTGACATACGAGCCCAGATATTCTCTCACGCAAGAGGAGGCCGTGATGGTGTGTGGAGATCCGTGCCATTGTTGCCCACAAAATCGACAGGTCTCCAAAGTTCTGTGATGCTGTGGGGAGGCTTCAGTGTTGACAGCCATATGGATGTTGTCGGCGTCCATGGTCGCCTTACGGCCAAAAAGTACATCGAGCAGATCCTGTTGGACCATGTGTTGGCTGCTGCATGCGGTGGTGGCCCTGAATTCCTTTTAATGGCGTGGCCTACGTGGCGGGCATTACATTACTTTAATTTCCAGGCTTCACAAAACATCCCTGCAAGATGTCTTGCGAAGCCTAAACATTAAAGTAATGGCATGGCCGACTGTGCATATGTGAGACTTGCTTGACAGACGTGTTTTCGGTCGTCCTATTCCATCACAGACTTTCCTACGTCGCAGACTTTCCTACGTCGCAGACTTTCCTACGTCGCAGACTTTCCTACGTCGCAGACTTTCCCACGTCGCAGACTTTCCCACGTCGCAGACTTTCCCACGTCGCAGACTTTCCCACGTCGCAGACTTTCCCACGTCGCAGACTTTCCCACGTCGCAGACTTTCCCACGTCGCAGACTTTCCCACGTCGCAGACTTTCCCACGTCGCAGACTTTCCCACGTCGCAGACTTTCCCACGTCGCAGACTTTCCCACGTCGCAGACTTTCCCACGTCGCAGACTTTCCCACGTCGCAGACTTTCCCACGTCGCAGACTTTCCCACGTCGCAGACTTTCCCACGTCGCAGACTTTCCCACGTCGCAGACTTTCCCACGTCGCAGACTTTCCCACGTCGCAGACTTTCCCACGTCGCAGACTTTCCCACGTCGCAGACTTTCCCACGTCGCAGACTTTCCCACGTCGCAGACTTTCCCACGTCGCAGACTTTCCCACGTCGCAGACTTTCCCACGTCGCAGACTTTCCCACGTCGCAGACTTTCCCACGTCGCAGACTTTCCCACGTCGCAGACTTTCCCACGTCGCAGACTTTCCCACGTCGCAGACTTTCCCACGTCGCAGACTTTCCCACGTCGCAGACTTTCCCACGTCGCAGACTTTCCCACGTCGCAGACTTTCCCACGTCGCAGACTTTCCCACGTCGCAGACTTTCCCACGTCGCAGACTTTCCCACGTCGCAGACTTTCCCACGTCGCAGACTTTCCCACGTCGCAGACTTTCCCACGTCGCAGACTTTCCCACGTCGCAGACTTTCCCACGTCGCAGACTTTCCCACGTCGCAGACCTTCCCACGTCGCAGACTTTCCCACGTCGCAGACTTTCCCACGTCGCAGACTTTCCCACGTCACAACTCTAATGGGGTGTCACTGAAGATTGGCATCGGATACCACAGGGAACCTCCGTAGGCTTACACATAGCATGACACGTTGGTCTCAGGCAATGACTGAGGGCATACACGTTACTGAAGCTTTCAACGTCCAATGAAAAACATCAAGGACGATGGGATGAATGATTGTTTCCACTTCGTTTTCGACAACTGTTGGACATTTCAGTTCTTTTTATGTAAGCGATCGAGGATGTATTGTTATGATACGCTGTGGACATTATTTCTGGAAGCTAAAGATATAATTTGGTAACATATCAAGTCCTTAGTTATTGCTCAATGGAGTATGGCAGACGCCCAAAGCCATGTTCCCCTAATTCTTCGAGCAAAGTACATACACGTATATGAGCCAACGATCAGGGTGAGTAGCAATTTACTGCTGTTCACTGATGACGCTATGGCCTATATGGCGTATCGGAAGGTATCATCGTTGAATGTCTGTAGGAGTGTATAAGATGAGCTAGACAAAATAAACAAGTTTCTAGTTTGTGTAATTAACGGCAGCGCGCAGAAAATGTAGAGAAACGTACGTTAAAGCGGATGAGTAGGGAAAACAATCCTGTAACGTTCGAATACAGCATTAGTAGGGTGCAACTTGACTTGGTCACATCTGTTAAATATCTAAGGAACGTTGCAAAGTGATATGAAGAGGAATTAGTACGTCAGATTGGTATTAGCGAAGGGGAATAATCGACTTCATTTTATTGGTAGAATTTTGGGGAAGTGTAGCTCATCCATAAAGAAGACGTCACATAGAATGCTAGTGGACCCATTCTAGCCGGCCAGTGTGGCCATGCGGTTCTAGGCACTTCAGTTTGGAACTGCGTGACCGCTATGGTCGCAGGTTCGAATCGTGCCTCGGGCATGGATGTGTGTGATGTCCTTAGGTTAGTTAGGTTTAAGTAGTTCTAAGTTCTAGGGGACTGTTGACCACAAAGTTAAGTCCCATAGTGCTCAGAGCCATTTGAATTTGACTCATTCTAGACTACTGTTCTAGTGTTTGCGATCCCCAACAGGTCGGATTAAAGAAAGACATAGAAGCAATTCGTAGGGGTGATTTTCACCGGTAGGTTTGGTCAGCACTAAAGTGTTACGGAGATGTTTCGTGGTGTCAAATGGGAATCCCCGGAGGGAAGGCTGCCCATATTTCGCGAGGCACCATGGCGGGAATTTAAAGAACCGGCGTCTGATGCCGACTGCAGAATGAGTCTACTGCCACCAACGCATATTTCGCTTAAGGACCAGGAAGATGCGAGGAACTAGATCCCATATAAAAGTTTTTAGACGATCGTTTTTCCCGTATTTTTATTTGTGGTTGGAACAGGAAAGGAAATGACTACTAGCGGTACAATGTGCACCGTACTGCGGTTTGCAGTTGTGTATGTAGATGCATATATATAAGGTGAAACTCCGATTCACACTCTGAATCGCCACTGATTGTAGTGAAAGTTCTTTTCCGAACAATTTCGTTGTATGAGGTGCATTCAAGTTCTAAGGCCTCCGATTTTTTTTTTTTCTCTGGACTGGCAAGAGATAGAAGCATGCGCATTGTTTTAAAATGAAGCCGCGTTCATTGTCAATACGTCCCAGAGATGGCAGCACCGTACAGCAGATGGAATTTAACCACCAGCGGCGAGAATGAGAACTGTTTTAAATACTTAAAATGGCGACGTTTTCCTTACTTGAACAGCGTGCAATCATTCCTTTTCTGAATTTGCGTGGTGTGAAACCAATTGAAATTCATCGACAGTTGAAGGAGCATGTGGTGATGGAGTTATGGATGTGTCGAAAGTGCGTTCGTGGGTGCGACAGTTTAATGAAGGCAGAACATCGTGTGACAACAAACCGAAACAACCTCGGCCTCGCACAAGCCGGTCTGACGACATGATCGAGAAAGTGGAGAGAATTGTTTTGGGGGATCGCCGAATGACTGTTGAACAGATCGCCTCCAGAGTTGGCATTTCTGTGGGTTCTGTGCACACAATCCTGCATGACGACCTGAAAATGCGAGAAGTGTCATCCAGGTGGGTGCCACGAATGCTGACGGATGACCACATGGCTGTCCGTGCGGCATGTTGCCAAGCAATGTTGATGCGCAACGACAGCATGAATGAATGGGACTTTCTTTTCGTCGGTTGTGACAATGGATGAGACGTCGATGCCATTTTTCAATCCAGAAACAAAGCGCCAGTCAGCTCAATGGAAGCACACAGATTCACCGCCACCAAAAAAATTTCGGATAACCGCCAGTGCTGAAAAAATGGTGTCCATGTTCTGAGACAGCGAGGGCGTAATCCTTACCCATTGCGTTCCAAAGGGCACTACAATAATGGGTGCATCCTACGAAAATGTTTTGAAGAACAAATTCCTTCCTGCACTGCATTAAAAACGTCCGGGAAGGGCTGCGCGTGTGCTGTTTCACCGAGACAACGCACCCGCACATCGAGCTAACGTTACGCAACAGTTTCTTCATGATAACAACTTTGAAGTGATTCCTCATGCTCCTTACTCACCTGACCTGGCTCCTAGTGACTTTTGGCTTTTTCCAACAATGAAAGACACTCTCCGTGGCTGCACATTCACCAGCCGTGCTGCTATTGCCTCAATGATATTCCAATGGTCAAAACAGACTCCTAAAGAAGCCTTCGCCGCTGCCATGGAATCATGGCGTCAGCGTTGTGAAAAATGTGTACGTCTGCAGGGCGATTACGTCGAGAAGTAACGCCAGTTTCATCAATTTCGGGTGAGTAGTTAATTAGAAAAAAAATCGGAGGCCTTAGAACTTGAATGCACCTCGTATAGTTAACAAACAAAAGCTTTCTGAAATGTTAATGTTACCTGCGAATGAATTCTGAATAGTTACGAAAAGGACCGCAAGTGCCTCGTTTACGACGTATTTCTTTTGTTAAGAGAGGATGACGGTAGCGGTGACTCAGATGAGCAGCTTGCGTGGGCACCGTCTACTGCGCCTCTACTGGGGTGACCTGTTTGTTTGTTTGTTTGTTTATTTGTTTCTACACTCCACTTGTTGCTGGCGCGTGGCAGCTTCCGCGCAGGGCTGTCCTTGGCCAACTTCCGTTTCATGCTGACCTTCCGTCCCAAACAACAACCGACTGGTGGCGGGAAAGCGCTACCATTCAGCCTGAGCTGCGACATGTCATGATTCTTTTTCAATTTTCTTTTGTTACTGTCGATATGATCAGGAATACCGTTAGATTACACATTTCATTTCACACTTCATATGCAGAATTATTTTTCCTGGTCCCTTAAAGCTCATAATAGTATTAAAGTAAATGAGATATAAAGGTAATGCAGCCACCTTCCACGATTATTTAGAGATCAATACAAAACATGACTGACAACCGAATACTAATTCGGAGTAACAGATTCTTGAGCTTGCAACATAAATTTACACTGTATACAGGGTGGTCCATTGATAGTGACCGGGCCAAATATCTCCCGAAATAAGCTTCAAACGAAAAAACTACAAAGAACGAAACTCGTCTAGCTTGAAAGGGGAAACCAGATGGCGCTATGGTTGGCCCTCTAGATGGCGCTGCCATAGGTCAAACGGATATCGACTGAGTTTTTTTAATAGGAACCCCCATTTTTTATTACATACTCGTGTAGTACGTAAAGAAATATGAATGTTTTAGTTGGACCACTTTTTTCGCTTTGTGATAGATGGCGCTGTAATAGTCACAAACGTATAAGTACGTGGTATCACGTAACATTCCTCCAGTGCGGACGGTATTTGCTTCGTGATACGTTACCCGTGTTAAAATGGACCGTTTACCAATTGCGGAAAAGGTCGGTATCGTGTTGATGTATGGCTATTGTGATCAAATGCCCAACGGGCGTGTGCTATGTATGCTGCTAGGTATCCTGGACGACATCATCCAAGTGTCCGGACCGTTCGCCGGATATTTACGTTATTTAAGGAAACAGGAAGTGTTCAGCCACGTGTGAAACGTCAACCACGACCTACAACAAATGACGATGCCCAAGTAGGTGTTTTAGCTACTGTCGCGGCTAATCCGCACATCAGTAGCAGACAAATTGCGCGAGAATCGGGAATCTCAAAAACGTTGGTGTTGAGAATGCTACCTACATCAACATCGATTGCACCCGTATCATATTTCTATGCACCGTGAATTGCATGGCGACGACTTTGAACGTCGTGTACAGTTCTGCCACTGGGCACAAGAGAAATTACGGGACGATGGTAGATTTTTTGCACGCGTTCTATTTAGCGACGGAGCGTCATTCACGGACAGCATAATATGCACTATTGGGCAACGGGAAATCCACGATGACTGCGACAAGTGGATCATCAGCGTCCTTGGCTTGTTAACGTATGGTGCGGCATTACGGCAGGAAGTATAACTGGCCCCCATTTTATCGATGGCAATCTAAATGGTGCAATGTATGCTGATTTCTTACGATGTTACTTGAAGATGTTCCACTGCATGACAGAATGGCGATCTACTGCCAACATGATGGATGCCTGGCACACAGCTCGCATGCGGTTGAAGCGGTATTGAATAGCATATTTCATGACAGGTAGATTGGTCGTCGAAGCACCATACCATGGCCCGCACGTTCACCGGATCTGACGTCCCCGGATTTCTTTCTGTGGTGAAAGTTGAAGGATATTTGCTATCGTGATCCACCGACAACGCCTGACAACATGCGTCAGTGCATTATCAGTGCATGTGCGAACATTACGGAAGGCGAGCTACTTGCTGTTGAGAGGAGTGTTGTTACACGTATTGCCAAATGCATTGAGGTTGACGAACATCATTATGAGCATTTATTGCATTAATGCGGCCTTAGAAGTCATAAGTTCACAAAGGTACATGTATCACATTGGAACAACCGAAATAAAATGTTCAAACGTACCTACGTTCTGTATTTTAATTTAAAAAAACCTACCTGTTACCAACTGTTCGTCTAAAATTGTGCGCCCTATGTTTGTGACTATTGCAGCGCCATCTATCACAAAGCGAAAAAAGTGGTCCAACTAAAACATCCATATTTCTTTACGTACTACACGAGTATGTAATAAAAAATGGGGGTTCCTATTAAAAAAACTCAGTCGATATCGGTTTGACCTATGGCAGCGCTATCTAGCGGGCCAATCGTAGCGCCATCTGATTTCCCCCTTCAAGCTAGACCAGTTTCGTTCTTTGTAGTTTTTTCGTTATACGCTGATTTCGTCTGATATTTGGCCCGGTCGCGTTCAAAGGATCACCCTGTATAATTAGGTTATTATTCTGGAGGTAAAGTAGTCCTTCATTCGGATCTACAGACGTCGTTATCAGGAGAAAGAAACTGGCGTTCTACGGATCTGAGCGTGGAATGTCAGATCCCTTAATCGGGAAGGTAGGTTAGAAAATTTAAAAACGGAAATGGATAGGTTAAAGCTAGATATAGTGGGAATTATTGAAGTTTGACGGCAGGAGGAACAAGACTTCTGGCCAAGTGAATACAGGTTTATAACTACAAAATCAAATAGGGGTAATGTGGGAGTGGGTTTAATAATGAATAAAAAAAAACTAGGATTGCGGGTAATCTACTACGAACAACATAATGAACGCATTATTGTAGCAAAGATAGACACGAAGCCCACGCCTACACAGTAGTACAAGTTTATATGCCGACTAGCACCACAGATGATGGAGAGATCGAAGAAATGTATGATGAGATAAAAGAAATTATTCAGATAGTCAAGGGAAACGGAAATTTAAAGGTCGTGAAAGAGGAAGCCGCCCGGTAGAATTTTGCACACAGCATAACTTACCCATAGCTAACAGTTGGTTTAAGAATCATGATAGGTTGTAACGTGGAAGAGGCCTGGAGACACTGGAAGGTTTCAGATAGATAATATAATGGTAAGATAGATATTTAGGAACCAGGTTTTAAATTGTAAGATATTTCCAGGGGCAGATGTAGACTCTGACCACAAACTATTTGTTAAGAACTGTAGATTAAAAATGAAGAAACTGCAAAAAGGCGGGAATTTAAGGAGATCGGACCTGGATAAACTGAAACCAGAGGTTGTAGCAAGTTTCAGAGACAGCATTGGGGAATGATTGACAAGAACGGGGGAAAGAAATAATGTAGAAGAGGAATGGGTAGCTTTGAGAGATGAAATAGTAAAGGCAGCAGAGATCAAGTAGGTAGAAAGAGGATGGATGGTAGAAATTCTTGGGTTACAAAGGATTTATTGAATTTAAGTAATGAAAGGAGAAAATATAAAAATGTAGTAAATAAAGCAGGCGAAAAGGGATAGAAACGTTTCAAAAACGAGATCGACAAGAAGTGCAAAATGGTTGAGCAGGGATGGCTAGAGGATAAATCTAAGGATGTAGAGGCATATATCACTAGGGGTAAGGAAAATTAAACAGACCTTTGGAAAAAAAAGAACCGCTTGTATGAATGTCAAGTGCTCAAATGGAAAACCAGTTCTATGCAAAGAAGAGATGGGAGAAAGGTGGAAGGAGTACATAGGTCTATACAATGGCGATGTACTTCAGGACATTATTATGGAAATGGAAGTGGATGTAGATGAAGAAAGCAGAAATTTGTCACCCTACACTCAAAGAGGTGCAGGCAAAATCGATGGGGTTGCAAGCCCCTAGTCTCTTTACAGAAGGGGTGAATTAAACGGGGACTGTCAGTAGCGTCAAATGTTGTTAAACACATGGTACTGTTGCTCGTCACACTGTGAAATGTTGTTTCCGACCAAAACATGTGTGGAATCAGGGGCGGTTTCATTGACGCTCTTTGTGATACACCTTGAGGCCTTTTCGTGGCGATACGGAAAGGCGGTGTGTTTGAAATGTTTTCCTCGGCCACTCATAAAACAACGGCGTGATTTCAACTCTGAGCGTCGCGGTTCCGAGTTCCATCCCAGAGGCGTCAAAAGAAGAGTCGAAACGTAGCTAAAGGGACCTGTGACGACCATCCCGTCGAGTGACAATGTCTTCGTGGCGTTGGGTAGAATTGTGGTGAAGTTTGGTGCGAATGCCAGATTATTAACCCGCCTTACACCTCATATGAGCTTCTGAGCTCTGGCCTCATTTCGCAAGTGTCGACACCTGCTTTTTGAAGCGCGGCAGAGCCAGAGGGTGAAGTCGCATGGCGCCACGTTATTGTCCTATAACAGAGGAAGGTCGTAGGCACCTTTCAGCTAAATTTAAAACTTCTGTTTCGCAATGGGAGACGATTACGGAGTTTCGAAAAAATGACCCTTCCGTTGTGTTTCACAGTGTAGTTAATCTTTGGATTTTATTTGCGGTGGTTACACTGTTTCATGTACGGGGATATAATGTGTTTTTAATTAGGCCTTGCTCATCGAGAGATTTTCCGTCCGGCGTAGAATTATAAGAGATGATTTTTCTGCTTATGTGCCATGTAACAGAAAATCACGGCATTAACCCTGGTAGTGGATTCGTTTGGACAGTCTTTACGTATATATGTTATTTGTTTTAAAATATTAATACAAGATCTGTTGCGTTTTATTGCGTTTTACAACTTGTATAATCGTCAAAGTTTTGTTGTAATTTTTCAGATTCACCTGAAGATAAGACTGTCGTCTGTAAACCTGGTTATGCTTTCCTTCTCCTGAAAAATAAAAATTTATTTCAACTCTAAAAGATTATATCAGTCACGAACTTAAAAGTAATTTCCGGTTTTTCTTTAATATAAATAATTATATATATATTTACTCAAACATATTGTAGCATATGGACTTAGTTTTACGCTATTTAAAGAAATGTGCCATTTGTTTACATGAGATAGCACTCGTCGTCCGAATACAAGTATTTGTTGAGGTGTTGCCCATTGTTGTATGGTAGCCCTCTGGTTGTCGACATGAAAAAAAAGTGCTCATTGTGTTTGCCACTCATTCTTACATAGCCTTCATTCCTTTTTCCGAAAGAATCACGAGCTTATGTGAAGACACTTGCTTTCAGGTATGGTCACATGCGTGGGTGACAGGCTTCTGTATCGAGTACACTATGTCGGTGGATGTGCAATACAAATAATCCATTCGAATGTCCACACAGAAATCGAATGGATTAATGTCACGTGAAAGGTGATGTCATTCTTCTGAACCACCTCCTACCATTCCATCGCTTGTTAAATGTTGTTACACTGTTAGATGGCGTGTGTAAACTTTGTACGTTGTACTTCAGCAGGGGTAACGTTCCCCAAAACCAGTACTAAAGAAAGCAAAGCAATTTATCTAGTTTCTATATCTGCACAGGGCATGACAATGCCGCGATACCATCACTGTCGGTACAGATATAACCGTACTAGCCGATGGTGGCTCGCATACGAAGCTGTTGGAGCTCAACGCCGTCTAGGAAATGAAACTGTATGTGCGACTCTGTCTACAGAGAGCAAATAGTCCGAACACGGTACAGGGACAAACACGGAGAAAAACACAAAACCGACAAGCGCTACTGACTGAACAACGAAGCACTAGGAAACAAAGAGCGGCGCAAGGTGAACGCCAAGCGCAACGTATCGACCGAGTGGCCGTAACTGAAGTGCAGTTCCTGTGGATTGTCCACTGTGGATTGTAATTATGGTATGGCAGCGAAACGTAGTTCATACTCTAACGCATTAATGCGGAATCGATGATGGCTGAAAAAAAGTTAGTTACAGTTTTGATCACCAGGTGCATATCTGGCTCGATACACTGTTTCCATGACGGTTGACATCCACGCTGTCATTTGAATATGACAAGCCATAACGTGAGTGAACAGTGTGGCTACTGAGATGAGAGATCGTGAGCTTTTAGTGATACTATTTTATGCGAACGGCAGCAACTACAGTATTGCATTGAGAAAGTATCGTTGACTGAAAGATCTGACAAGCGCCCCGATGTTATTACGTAGCTCAAAGACGATGATGATGAAATTCGAAAACAAAGGTGAATTTGGTGTGGCAGCTGAAAGAGGAAGGCGGATAATGCTAGTGCTCGTGCACTATCACGAGAATTGTTCATCCCAAGGTCAACAGTACGGGAGGTTTTGTGGTCTATTGTACACTGGTGCCTGAACAAATCCAGAAGGGGCAGCAACTGAAACCCCCGAGATCCGCAGCAACGTTAAGAATTTGCTCCTCGGTTTGTGGCACTGATCGAAGTTGGTAGCTTGTGGCTGGGCAATATTCTGTGAAGAGATACATTCTACTCGACAGGGTGAAGTGAATACACATATCTGCCGAATTTGGGGTAATGTTAAACCGATTGTTGTGCACGAAGAGCACACCTCGACCACGATTCTCGCTGTCCAAGCCCATGTTGTCGTTCCATGACGCGGGAACGTCCATAACCCAGAGAAACTGCCAGCGTAAAGGGAAAGATACACTCTTAAGCATGAGAGTTAGTTTTATCTCTACAGCCGCAGACACAAGTAAATAACGAGAGGATCCCCCCAAAGTAAAAATCCGGAATAACATTGCAGTGGATGGAGCTTCTGAAGTACGCATTTCTGCCGCTAGGCGTTGTACTGTATCTCCTGGGGTGGTCATGAATTTGAAATTTATAAGTGTCATGTGGTGATAGTTATTGTATGAATAGCTGGCGTTGTTCACCAAAGAGTAATCAAATGCATTGTGTTGCAATGTATTCCATGGCCATTCGAGATTCTGTGACTGAATTTTTTTTTTCTTGTTTTCTTCTGGTCTTGGACTCGAAGAGGAGAGAACGATTGTCTGGGGTTCATCTTGCTGTAGTAGTCTAAGTAAGTTGTAAACCAAACTAAAATATAGTTATTCATGACTTGAAATGTGTGTACGGTACGCAATAATTTGTAAACCTTGTAAATCTAAACCTTGCTTGTCCTGAGTGGAGGTGGCCTTAAAAGAAAATTGACCATTGTTAAGCGCCATACTAGAAAATAATTAGTAATTTTCTTTCAGCTCATCTTCGAGACGTGCCGACGATTAGGACACTAAACTTCCTTTCAGATTCCACGAGCTTGCGGCCGCTACCAATAATTTAATAAGTTTCATTTCAGATTTTCTTAAGGTTGGGCGACAACATCACAGAGAGAAAAGCCTGGTTACAGGATTTTAGTTCTAGTATAAGATATCATCAGCAAAACAATATGCTTGTTATCTTATATTGGTATTCGAGACGAAACCACGATCTGAAGTTACGGGTTTTATTACTTCACATTGAACTGACCTAAGAAATATTATCTGGTGTTACAAGCACATGAATTTTAACTATACTTTTTATATACGTTGAGGAATATCTGTGATGATTCAAGAGAGAGACGATTAATTATATATAATCCCGTAACCACCCTGAGTACTGAGCTAGTTTGCTGATTGCTGATCCGCGTCGGACTAAATTAAATTGCATTACACTCTTAATAGTATTATTAGAGTTATTTCTCTTTTGACGTCACTTCATTAAAAGCTATCAAAGCGTATATAAATATTTATTAAATTACATTACAACGTGCCTAGAGCAACTGACTGCCAGTTCAGTGCCGCCTGTATTGTCGACTTCTTCTATTTATCTGCAGCGCTTGTTTTTGCTAGCACTCTTTTGTTCTTGTTTCTTTTTTTGTGATGGCAGGTTTAAGTGAACAACGTGCAGCTGTGAAATTTCGTTTTATACGCGGCAAAAAAGCTGTTGAATCTGTTTTAATGTTGAAAACAGCTTACCAAGATGATGCTGAGGGAAAAACTCAAGTGTACGAGTGGTTGTCCCGATTTAAAAATGGTGGCATAGATTGATGACAAATCTCGTTCTGGACGTCCATAAACTGCCTGACTCGACGAAAATATTGAAAGAAATCGAGAACTTGTGCTCACAGACCGTCGACAGACAATTGATCAACTGTCAGAGATTAGTGGGTTATCTTGGAGCTCGTTTCAGCGAATTTTAAGGGGAGATTATGGAATGAAAATTGTTGATGCCAAGTTTGTTCGAGTCCTCCCTTGGGCATAGGTGTATGTGTTTGTCCTTAGGAAAATTTAGGTTAACTAGTGTGTAAGCTTAGGGACTGATGACCTCAGCAGTTAAGTCCCATAAAATTTCACACACATTTGAACATTTTGAACAAGTTTGTTGCTCCGGTTCTGAGTGACAATCAAAAGGAACTTTTATTTGAAACATGTTGTCCTATGAAACAACAGTTGGAACTGGTCGAGATTTTCTATCAAAGGTCGTTTCTGCTGATGACTCATTATGCTATGGTTACGGCCCAGAAACAAAACAGTCAAGCCAGTGGAAGACAAAATCATCACCCCGTCCAAAAAATTGTCTTCAAGTCAAATCAAACATCGAAAGAATGCTGATTTGCTTTTTTTGGTGCAAAGGGCGTAGTTCATCCAGAGTTTCTTCCCCCAAGGCCAAGACCGTCAATTAAACCTTTTATTTGGAAGTTTTAAGGAGATTGCGAAACATGGCTCGTCAAAAAAGACCCAATTTCCGGTAGACAGGAGACTAGTTCTTCCACGACGACAACGCAACTTGACACACAGTCATCTCTGTTAGACAGTTTTTGGCTAAAAACGGGATGGTCCCACTGCCCCACGCACCGCATTCTCCTGACCTGGCTCTGTGCAACTTTTTCTTGTTTTCACTCTTGAAACGGGACATGAAAGGACAGCAATTTGATAACATTGAAGAAGTCAATAGAAAAACGAGAGAGGAGCTATCAGCCATTTCTAAAGATGACTGCCAAAAATGTCTCGAACAGTGGGAGCACCGGTGGAAAAACTGTATTAGTTGTAATGAAGATTATTTTGTAGGGTGTTTTTTAAACAATTTGAAAATATATAACTTTAAAGAAATAATTCCTGTTTCTTTTTGGGTACTCCATCATATCCTTAGGAAAGGCACCCACAGGATGCAGCCGCGGTGAGCTCCCCACTACACCGTGCAGCGTGGCTCACCACTCGACAAAAGCTTTTTCCACTGCTACACAGGCAAACGACTGCCTCCTTTTTACTACTATAAACGAAGTTGGGCATTGGTTCTGGTCTTGTATTGGTTCCGTGTAGCAGCATGATCGCAGAATCCCTTGCCCTCCCTCACTTGCAAGTGTATGCCTCGGTTGGAACGAAGTGATTTGTAACAGTCTACATCTACGTCTATATCCATACTCTGTAAACTAGTTTGGAGTGCATGAAAGAGGGTACGTCACTTCATATCATTTCTTAGGGCTTCTTTTAGTTTCACTCAGATATGGAGTGTGGGAAGAATGATTGTTTAAACGCCTCTCTGCGCGCGTTGTAATTAATCTGATCTTGCCCTTGAGATATCAAAAGGAATGAAAAGTAGAGGGTTGCAGTAATTCCTAGATGCATAACATAAAGTTGTGTTTTGACACTTTCTGTGTAGGCTTTCGCGGGGTAGTTTGCGTCTGTCTTCATGCGTTTGCCAGTTCCATTTTTTCAGTACCTCAATGACGCTGTCAAACAGTCTTGCTGCCCTTCTCTGTATACGTTCAGTATCCCCTATGAGTCCTATTTAGCACGGGTCCCTCACACTTGAGCTCTAATGTAGGATGTGTCGCAAGATCGTTTTGTCAGAAATCTCCTTTGTCGACTGACGGCATTTCTCTAGTTTTCTACCAATGATCAAAATATAGACTTGGGCGGTGCCTCTCAGTTACTGCCTTAGGCATAGCACAATCGCAGATCAGACGCGCTCTCCGCCCCACCTCTACAGTACAGCGTGTGGAGGCGGAAGAAGTCACGGAGGAAGAGATAGACATTGCCTATATACCGTATACTTTCGCACGATCGGAGAAAATAGGACGAATATTGAGGAAACACCGAGTAGGAACTGTCTTTTGCCCATCCATTAAAACATGAGCATTATTGGGAAGTGTCAAAGATGATCTCAGTTTGCGAAGGGCCGGCATATACCAGATCGTATGTCAGTGTGGGAAGACTTATATTGGAAGATTTTAAACATGGCTGAAACTGCAACTGATGAAAATCTTCACGGTAAATGATAACAGCGAAACAGTTGCAGGATAAATATTTACTAAAATCCTTGCCACGGTTTCGGTATATCTAAATATACCTTCATGAGAAGGAAAATACACTAAAATCACATCCTGCAGTGGAGATACATATAACAACCGTGCCAAAGACGTCGTCAGTAGTTGAAACATCATCTCCATTTATACAACATAATTATATATTGTTGTATATTATGTTGTATAAATGGAGATGTTTTAATAATAATTGTATAACTACGTTGTATAAATGATGTTTTAACTACTGACGACGCCTTTGGCACGATTGTTTTATGTATCTCCACTGCAGGATGTGATTTTAGTGTATTTTGCTTCTGATAAAGGTGTATTTAGATATACCGAAACCGTGGTCAAGGATTTTAATAAATCTTTATCTTGCAACTGTTTGGCTGTTACCATTTACCGTGAAGACTTATAATGGACACAGTGCACACCATCAAAGATCGTTGCCGAGAACGTCAGAGGCACACTCGAATTAGGTACCCCAACAAGTCAGCGGCCGCAGAGCACTGTTTGTCCGAAACTCACGAAATGGACTACCAACGTACCAGGGTCTTGGCACAGACATCTAAATACTGGGACAGCGTCGTTAGAGAGGCTATCGAAACTCGTACCAGGGACGGACTCATCAACCGAGATTGCGGCTACAACCTCAGCACGGCATGGGGACCAGCACTGAGTCTAATTAAAAATACACTCAGCAAAGAAAACGAACGGGCGACCAGGGTGGATGAGGCAACTACACCGACGCCACCACAGACGCCGACGCCAGCGTCTCAGCGATCGTCGGCGCGCGGCCGCGGACCACAAAGAGAACACCTCGCAGGGGGAGGGGATTTAAGACGGCCGCCCGGCCTAAGGAGCTCAGTTCGTCAGCGCACCTGACGATGGCGACAAGTCTGATCGCCGAAATATTGCGCCCGTTGGGCACTATGGACTGGCAGTACACCCGTGGACTGTTCGAGCAAGAAATACGATGAGAGAAACTGAAGAATCTTTCAAAACACCGTCTACAGATGGGTGTAGTCAGACAAATACGAGGCCTGTTCAGAAAGTAAGCTCCGATTGATTGCCAAATTGAAACCACAGTGAACATCAGAAATGTTTTACTTGTAACAATTAGCTACACCTTTCAGCTACTTCTCTACGTAGTCGCCGTTCTGACTTAGACTTTTGTCATAGCGTTGTACCAACTTTTCAATAGCCTCATCATAGAAGGCAGCCGCCAGTGCTTTCCGCCAATTCTCCACGCTGGCCTACACCTCGTTGTCTGTGTCAAAATGTTGTCTTCAAAGACAGCGGTTCATGTGACCAGAGATGAAACTCAGGGGGAGACAATTGCGGACTGTATTGTGGGTAATCTCACATTTCCATTTGAAAACGATGCAGGAGCATCTTCATTGCCCCTGCAGAATGCGGCTGAGAATTGTCTTGAAGAAGAAACAGCACGACAGTTATGTAATGTTAGCTGCATAGCTTCAGGCGAAATTTCTCACCAGGCCCTCGTACTTGGCGGCAGACACTATTTTCTAGACATCTGTACGCACTCACTGCGAGCTCAGAAATGAGAAGAGCGACGTGATGCTAACTGGGGTTATACTAGAGACACTACCCAACACATCTGTGCAAAGCTTTATCGGATTTTCATAGTCGTTTCCATTCCGCGACCGATCGGAGCTTACTTTCTGAACGCCCCTCGTATATTGATTGGTCCTGTGCTTACGTCAAAAAGATCGTGAAGGTAATATTACAGGTTTCCGAGTTCATGTGGGTTCTTGCCAACAACAGTGCTTCCCAGGCACAGGAAACGGGCGTGGTGGTGGGGAGAGTGGCGGTGATACATGAAGTACCTTCCACCACCCACCATAAGGCGGATAGAGGAATCTAGAGGTAGATATAGCTGTAACGTTACTCTTTGATTTATACACTACTGGCCATTAAAATTGCTACACGAAGAAGAAATGCAGATGACAAACGGGTATTCATTGGACAAATATATTACACTAGGACTGACATGTGATTGTATTTTCACGCAGTTTGGGTGCATAGATCCTGAGAAATCAGTATCCAGAACAACCACCTCTGGCTGTAATAACGGCCTTGATACGCCTGGGCATTGAGTCGAACAGTGGTTGGATGGCGTCTACAGGTACAGCTGCTCATGCAGCTTCACGCTGTACCACAGTTCATCAAGAGTAGTGACTGGCGTATTATGACGAGCCAGTTGCTCGGCCACCACTGACCAGACGTTTTCCATTGGTGAGAGATCTGGAGAATGTGCTGGCCAGGGCAGCAGTCGAACATTTTCTGTATCCAGAAAGGCCAGTACAGGATCTGCAACATGCGGTGGTGCATTATCCTGCTGAAATGTAGGGTTTCGCAGGGATCGAATTAAGGGTACAGCCACGGGTCGCCACACATCTGAAATGTAACGTCCAGTGTTCAAAGTGCCGCCAGTGCAAGCAAGAGGTGACAGAGACGTGTAACCAATGGCATCCCCATATCATCACGCCGGGTGATATGCCAGTATGGCGATGACGAATACACGCTTGCAATGTGCGTTCACCGCAATGTCGCCAAACACGGATGCGACGATCATGATGCTGTAAACAGAACCTGGATTCATCCGAAAAAATGACGTTTGGCCATTTGTGCACCCAGGTTCGTCGTCGAGTACACCATCGCAGGCGCTCCTGTCTTTGGTGCAGCGTCAAGGGTAACCGCACCCATGGTCTCCGAGCTGATAGTCCGTTCTGCTGCAAACGTCGTCGATCTGTTCGTGGAGATGGTTGTTGTCTTATCTGTTGACTCAGGGATCGAGACGTGGCTGCACGATCCGTTACAGCCATGCGGATAAGATGACTGTCATCTCGACTGCTAGTGATAAGAGGCCGTTGGGATCCAGCACAGCGTTCCGTATTACACTCCTGAACCCACCGATTCCATATTCTGCTAACATCATTGAATCTCGACCTACGCGACCAGCAATGTCGCGATACGATAACCCGCAATCGCGATAGGCTAACCCTGTCGGTTAAATTTCGCGTCTGTAGCACGTCATCTTCGTGTTGTAGCAATTTTAATGGCCAGTAGTGTAGTTTCAAGATGTGGGCGTTGACATACATGATCGTCAATTGAAGTGTGAAGTGCACACGGTGTAGATATTAGATAAAATGATTATGAAAGATGTGTATATAGTGAGAAATGTCAGTTTGTTAGTTATATTTGACAGTTTATTTGGATTATTTACGACTTTGGCCACCTGAGACTGCCGCACATTTGAGTGATAAGTATTCTTCGACTACCAGGTTTTATCGTATGGTTGAGCAGAGCTCGGACGAGCGAAGGAGTCGGAAGCTGTTGGCCAAAGAGCGTGAGAGAGTGTCTGTCATGGCAGTGAGTAGCTTAGACGGCGGATGTGCCGCACAGAGCTTTTTATTTCAGATGTTCCTTGATGTGCAATTTGAGTACAAAGAATGATTTGTGTAAAAGTCTTTATAGAGAGACAGCACTACGGAAAATAGGTGATTTATACCGAGTATATTTTTGCTGCAAGCACTAGTTTATTAAGTATTATAGTGCAAAGATTTCATCATGTTTCACAATATCTACACTTTAGTAACCATGGAGAATTATGTCATGTGTTTGGTATTCTAATTGGTTTCCTTCCATCACTGTTAGTTAAGAATATTTTATTTGGAAAGGATAACTTTTAGATAATCTAAACATTGTGTGTAAAAGTAAATTTTATGGTAAATGACAATGCTTGAAAAATTATCTTTCATGTTAACTGAAGTTTCTTTTATGTTATTAAAAGGATGACATAAATTACAGAATCCTTCCCTATTCATTTATTAATATCTCATGAAGCTCATACCCTTTATTAGATGAAAAGATGGGTTTGGCCCAACCTGCCGTTTCACGCCTCGCACTATCGCGTTAACAGTAAAACTTATTTTCAGAAAAGAGAAAAAGAGTTTAATTTACGGAAATAAAGTAAAATAAGACAAGAAGGCAAAATACTTCGCAGTGATTTGTTTCAACTCATCATTTCTGCAGTGCAGTCAGTGCAGATTCAAGTAATCCGTTGAAAGGTAAGAATCAATTGTAAGGGCCTAAATGAACTTTCTGAGAGAGAATTAAGATGAATTTTCATTACCGAAATTTCATGTGAATTCAACAGATGCGTTTTTATAACAGGGCACAGTTTTTGCTACGTAACAGTTAACAAATGCGTGTGATTATTTCATGCGACAGTCATTCTGATTATTATTGATAATCATTATTTACATTTATTTACAGATAGTTATGCAGTTTAGATTAATGGTTATCATATACATCAAAAATGATTTACAAAGTCATGTTCGTGTATACAAGTATGGTAGCTTAAGCGATTCTAGATAAAGTAATGTAATCAGAGTTTGAAAGTATTTCCTTTCGCATTTCTAGCGAGAGTTTTGGCGCGCACACACACAGTTTCCAGTTAATAAAAGTAAAAGCTTAGATAGTTTGAAATGTAATAATGTTTCTCAGTTTACAGAAAACACTTCCAACTGCAATTCGTTGGCAGCTAATGGGAATTCACGGATGGATTCCAATACCACGAACACAGGTGTGTTTTGCGCGAAAGGAATTTGATAAATGCGTAATAGACATGTGAGACGAGGAAAGGTCCTTGCGGTCAAGCGTACCCATGTCCGACAACAACGTGTGTCGTGTTAAATGTTTCATTCAAGTCGTTTCCGTGTGCGACCGATTTCACACGAACTCAGTATCTTCGTTGTAAGTGTAGAGAACTTCGTGCACAGCACAGTAGACTTCCAGAAGACGTGTTTTCGTTGGGTACCACTACAAAGAGACAAACGCCAAGCGAACGAGGTTGTCCCTGCAGCAGTTAATACGATACAAAGCGGAGAGAGTTCCATTCCTACGTAGAAGTATCACAGGGTTCGAAACGCGCCAATTGACACTTGAGGCGAAGAAAGCATCTATGTTGAGGAGACACTCCTCGTCTGTCTGTTATGAAACGAAACATTCGTATACTTCAGGTTGTGGCCACAGTCTTTTGGGACACAAATATTGTGCTTCTAGTTGATTTTCTCACCCCTGGAGGGACCGTGAATGGTGCCAGCTACTGTGCAGAAGGCAATTCGGGGGAAACTATCAGGACTGCTTTTGAAAGGTTTTCGTTTCGGTACACAATAATACCCGGCTCTGCGTCATTCGGTCAGGCGATTTTAGGGACTGTATTGGAACAAGCTTGTTTCCGTGAAGTCGCGTGGAAATCCATGGAAGGAACACGTAGTACACGGTTGGGAAATGATTTACACAGTCATGTTCGTGTTTACAAGTATGGTAGCTTAGGCGATTCTGGATAAAGTAATGTAATCAGAGTTTGAAAGTATTTCCATTCGCATTTCTAGCGAGAGTTTTGGCGCGCACACACAGTTTCCAGTTAATAAAAGTAAAAGCATTTTAAGCTGACTGCGGTCTTACGGAGCCAGATAGGGAGTCCTTTTCCCCTCGCCCAATTTTCGATTGTAAAAGTACAAAGTATTCTCCGCCACGCACCTTACGATGGCTAGTGGAGTATGTATGTAGAAGTAGATACAGCCTGGATTTCGCAGCAAGCAATTTTCATGTCTTTGGACAGTTCAAGAAACACTTGGCCGGTCTGCACTCCAGACCGACGTTGCCGTTAAGGAATCTGTTGCTAAGTGATTCCTTAACGTCAGTCCTGATGTCCTTTATACCGGTTCCGACAAATTTACCGGTTCAGATGTAAAAATGAAGTAAAAAATTGTATTAATCCGTACAGGAATTGAGAACGTATTAGGTAACCGTATCACAGCAGCTTCGTTAAAGTAATTCGTCCCCCACAAAATGGCTGAGCAGGAAGGCTAACGAGGACTCTCATTAAATGTGCAGAGGCTGGCCCGTAAGCTACACGTGTGACAGTGTGTGGCACGAACTTGAATTACACGGCGGAAAGCAACAAGGCGTGGCCAACAGAAAAGCTGCACATTATTTTAACGGGTTTTCTAATGGCGGCGTTTCAATCCAATAAACTGTAAACATATAACAACAGACACCTGAATTAAATCAGCAGAGAGGAATAGTACCTTTTTACTGTATCCTTCACGGTGTGCCTCTTTCGTTGATTTTCTAATTCCGTCGTTTTTGCTTTTCTGTTGCATGACCCAACTCGAACTCAAAAACGACGAAGCGTGGTTCATTTGTCCGAGGAATACACGGAATTAAAAAAAAAAAAAAAAAACAGAAAGACGTCGTGATGACCATTTGGCTTACACGGAGGACATTCTGACTAGCTGGTTCGATTCTGAGAGACCCGAGTATGATTAATCAATCTTTATATACAAAAATTTAACCTGCGTAAGTTTGTGCTCACAGAACTCCAAAAGTAATCGGTCTATTGACTTGAAATCTTGACATAACATTTTGTTCCAATCTGTGCGGGATTTTATATACCTACCTTTTGATATACTTAATATACAAACAAATGTCATTTATGAAATGGAAACGTTATTGCCAAATATGTGGAGAACTTAATGACAGATTTACTTAAAGTTCTTACACGATACTCCGATGAAAATTCGGATGACATACGCTAGATATTTTTAATGTGAGTAATATATGAACATATATAAGGAAAACATTGTTGTCAAAAATCTTGTAACATTCTTGACAGATTTACATAAAATTTTACACGGTTCCCTAATAAACATTTGGTCCGACTTCGGAAACATATTTTTTAAATATACGTAATGTGCATTTAATACATAAAGGAGAGATACTGTTACCAAATCTCAAAAAGTATTCGACCGATTTACTTCAAATTTCTACATGGCACTATAGTAACTGGTTGGACAAATATATGTTATATACTTTTTAATGAATAAAATACATAAATATGTAGGGTGGGTCACTAACTATTGCCACCTAGAATAACTCCGAAAGTTTTTGCAGTTGTAAGACCTGTCACCCACACTGAGACAGATTCCAATTCATTTATTTTAAGATGATTCCTGGTTCTGACAACCAAAGGCATAGACGACATGCCATACGATGAACCCTTATCTCTGTTGTACACTACAAAAATCTGAAATGTCCTATAAGCGATGACATCACGTGACCTGAAATTATCTAGCCCTTTTACTTTATCGACTTTTGGTCCACGTAAAAGAGCAACGGTGACCCACCCGTTACCGTGTTCATTCGTATCCTTGTTAGCGAGAGTGAAGTTCAAAACTCCACCGCAAAACACCGATGGACCATGCAAGATGACTTGGGCGCCTACGAAATCCTTGGTAGTAATAGAAATGTTGTCTATTGCTTTAAAAACTATAAGACGCGGTATAACATGTGAAGTGTACAACAGAGATAAGGTTTCATCGTATTATATGTCGACTATGCCTTTGGTTCACAGGATAGGATCTGAAAACTTTCTGGGACAAAAGTAGCGTGGGAAAACTGGGGCCATAATATAACATTGGTTTTTCGTTGCTAGGTGGGGTTGCTGCAGAGATAGGGTAAACTTTGTTTTTTAAATGGGATGCTATAGTTTGGTATATATTTTCTGATAGTAGCTATCAAGACGAATCCAATGATGTGTAATCGTAAGGTCTTTGAGGTCCAACGAAGGTCACAAAGATGGCATGACCGTCCATTTACAGAAGGTGTTCGAAGTGATGCTGTTTTCTTATCATGAATTGAGTGGTATTCCTTACCACATCGGCACTTATGGAAGCACAGGGCCTGACAGTTCTCTCTCGCATATGTCTTTATAAACAACGTCTTTTACGAACCTCCGCAAGAAAAAATCCACAGGCGTCGAGTCTGGCGAACGAGCCGCCCATGACACATCTCCTCCGCCTCCAATCCAACGATTTGAACGATTTGGGAACTGTCTGTGCAACTCATTTCAAGCCATCAGCGAAAAATGTGCCGGAAACCCATCATGTTGATACCACATTCTGTTCCTTGTTCCTAAAGGTAGCTCTTCCAATAACAGACCAAATATTCCATGCAGGAATGTCGTGTACTTCCTACCATTAAGGTTTCCTTCAACGAAATAGGGGCCTATACATCTGTCCTCCAGAATCCCACACCATATATTCGCCGACCACCGTTTTTGGTGTGCAACTTGCCGCAGCCAACATATTTTCAGTCGCCCAGTAATGAATGTTATGCAAATTAACATTTTCATGTGTCGTGAATGTAGCCTCAGGAAATAAAATCAAATTAATAAATATGTCATCCCTCTGAATATGAAGTTGAGCCCATCGGCATAATTCAATGCGACGCATACAGTCCGTACCAGTTAATTCTTGGTGGAGACTGATAAGGTAAGGATGATATTTATGGCGATGCAGAACACCAACAACACTACTCTGGCTCATGCCAGATTCAATTGCGATTTGGCGCGAACTAACACAAGGATGTCGAACCACAGTGGGAAGATATGTTCCCGTTTCATTGTTAGAAACCTTCCTTTGCTGGATATGTTTCCGACGCGTTAAAGGTCCAGTTGTTCTCAATTTATCATACACACATTTAAATGTACGACGTGTAGGGTGAGTACGTTGAGGATATCTTTCAGCGCATGATTCTGTAGCTCTCACTAAATTTCGTTGCCATTCTCCGTAAATGAGAACAACATCGACTTGTTCTTCGAAGGAATACATCATTCACATTCGCTTGATTCGACGATACTAATCTTACCGTTCCTATTAGTGTTGTCTTGCGAATCCGTCGAATGACGTTTACATGTCAATGGCACGTTAGATGGATACGCCTTATTCGAGTAATCTCGGAAACTACTGTAGATATTTCGATACGGTTTTCAGCAACAGACTGATTCAGGGGGAAGGTTTCATTGCCTCTGTGCCGGACAAGTTGCCCTGACACAGATACATACAAGGGAAAAACCACATCGTAACCCCGCCCCCCACCCCTTTTCAGATTTAGTGGTAAGATGGCCCAGTGGATGTTTTTCTTGTGGTCTTCCGTTCAGAGACTGGTTTGTTGCAGCTCTCCATGCTGCTCTATCCTGTGCAAGCTTCTTCACCTCCCAGCGGTTGAAGGCGCTGCAGTCTGGAACCGCAAGACCGCTACGGTCGCAGGTTCGAATCCTGCCTCGGGCATGGATGTTTGTGATGTCCTTAGGTTAGTTAGGTTTAACTAGTTCTAAGTTCTAGGGGACTAATGACCTCAGCAGTTGAGTCCCATAGTGCTCAGAGCCATCTCCCTCTACGAGTTTTACCCTCTACGCTGCCCTCCAAAGCTAAACTGGGTGATCCGTTGATGCCTCAGAATATGCCCTACCAACCGATCTCTTCTTCTGGTCAAGTTGTGCCACAAATTTCTCTTCTCTCCAATTCTATTCAATACCTACTCATTAATTATGTGATCTACCCATCTTATCTTCAGCATTCTTCTCTAGCACCACATTTCGAAAGCTTCTATTCTCTTCTTGTCCAAACTATTTATCGCCCATGTTTCACTTCGATACATGCCTACACTCCATACAAAGACTCTCAGAAACGACTTCCTGGCACGTAAATCTTCACTCGATGTTAACAAATTTCTCTTCTTCAGTGGATAGCCCGTGGAAAACTGACCACAGATAAAGCAGGATAACGATAAGTAGATGTACTGAACTGTGAAAACAGAAGCAAAATAGGAACAGAAAATGGTCCAAGCTCAAGATATGCAGCATTGGGGATATATCTGCAGCCACTACATCGCGGTTAAGTGGTTACAGCGTTGGACTGCGATGTAGGAGATCCAGGTTCAAATCACGCTTGTGTTCATTTCTTTTGTTTACAACAGTATGAACTGCCTCACTGTTCATCACACTTACTTGCGACGGTAATAATTCTTACCGCATGACGTATTCTATAACCAATGTAGAGTCGTAGTATGACAGTTGCCAAGACTAGAGAGGAAGGAAAGCCACGTCGGCGAACGGACGGAAAAATCAAAATTTCGTGAAAAAAAAAGGGGCACAATTATGCTCAGTGCTGCATATTTTGAGCTCGGACCATTTACTGTTTCTATTATGCTTCTTTTTTTCACAGATCAGTACACCTTCTTCCCGTTTTCATGCTTGAACGATCCATTGGGCTATCTTACTTCTAAATTTGAGAGGGGTACGATGTGTAGTTTCCGTTGTTAGAGGTACCCATGCGGCACCGTGACGGGTCTACATCTACATCTACATCTGCATCCATACTCCGCAAGCCACCTGACGGTGTGTGGCGGAGGGTACCTTGAGTACCTCTATCGGTTTTCCCTTCTATTCCAGTCTCGTATTGTTCGTGGAAAGAAGGATTGTCGGTATGCCTCTGTGTGGGCTCTAATATCTCTGATTTTATCCTCATAATCTGTTCGCGAGATATACGCAGGAGGGAGCAATATACTGCTTAACTCCTCGGTGAAGGTATGTTCTCGAAACTTCAACAAAATCCCGTACCGAGCTACTGAGCGTCTCTCCTGTAGAGTCTTCCGCTGGAGTTTATCATCCCCGCAACGCTTTCGCGATTGCTAAATGATCCTATAACGAAGCGCGCTGCTCTCCGTTGGATCTTCTCTCTCTCTTTCATCAACCCTGTCTGGTACGGATCCCACACTGGTGAGCAGTATTCAAGCAGCGGGCGAACAAGCGTACTGTAACCTACTTCCTTTGTTTTCAGACTGCATTTCCTTAGGATTCTTCCAATGAATCTCAGTCTGGCATCGGCTTTACCGACGATCAACTTTATATGATCATTCCAATTTAAATCACTCCTAATGCGTACTCCCAGATAATTTATGGAATTAACTGCTTCCAGTTGCTGACCTGCTATATTGTAGCTAAATGATAAGGTATCTTCCTTTCTATGTATTCGGAGCACATTACACTTGCCTACATTGAGACTGGTTATCCTACAAAACAAACATGACACCATATTGCACTCACCCGTAGCGGTCACGTACACTTAGCAGACACACTTAGTACACAACTCGCTCACACCATGAGGAAACGGATCACTGTGTTCGGTGGAAGGGAACACTCTCCGATTAGGGGGTATCCTTGCCAACCACGACGTGCAACTCATTTCCTGTGTTTCTTTTCAAATGCAACAATATTATACAAGCGAAATTAGCGGTTTTTCCTTAGTTCCGTTTCACCTAGTAGCATCATTCATCCTCAGAAGTTTTGAAATAGACGAACCGAAATGACTGCTTTAAATGAGTGTGTAGGTATTTTGTGTGTTATAGCTGGTATTGAAGTGGTGCTTCCTGAGATTTTTTAAACAATCGGTATTTGTCTTTTAAGTACTTTTTTGAGTCGTAAAGCGCAAATTCACTATTACTGTTGTAAGACGTGTATATTTCTCAAGACAACTGAAGGTATGTTTGCGCAATGATAGTTGTAAGATTATTATAAAAAGTCAATCCCATTTGAACGTTTGTAAAACATTTCATTACCAACAGTAAATATTTGAAGAATCGTTTTCAGAATATAATTAATTTTTGCCAGCAATTTTGCATTACTGATTATAATTCATCCCAAAAACCGTCAACGTAGAACTTTGCAAAATTTTATTGTTGTCAAGAAAAGGTTTGACTATGAGATACGTAACTTCAGTCAAATTAATTAAAGAATAACGTCAGCTTTGCTATTAAAGAATGTCAGCTTTGCTATTAAAGAATGTCAGCTTTGCTATTAAAGAATGTCAGCTTTGCTATTAAAGAATGTCAGCTTTGCTATTAAAGAATGTCAGCTTTGCTGTTAAAGAATGTCAGCTTTGCTGTTAAAGAATGTCAGCTTTGCTGTTAAAGAATGTCAGCTTTGCTGTTAAAGAATGTCAGCTTTGCTGTTAAAGAATGTCAGCTTTGCTGTTAAAGAATGTCAGCTTTGCTGTTAAAGAATGTCAGCTTTGCTGTTAAAGAATGTCAGCTTTGCTGTTAAAGAATGTCAGCTTTGCTGTTAAAGAATGTCAGCTTTGCTGTTAAAGAATGTCAGCATTGGTAATAAATACAGTCACTTATTATGACAGCCCACCAGCAGCTAATAGAGTATAGTCAAACAGAGTAAGTATATTCATTTCGCAGTTCGATGTAGCAGTTAGATGGCGATCCATTAACAGTGAAAAAGGTAAGGAACAGTTTTGAGTTATTGCAGGCAACGACTGAGGGCCACGACGACGACACATTCTATGTTTCGTCGAAATAATCAGCAAATCACTTTTAATAAGCAGCATTTAAATTTGTATGCGAAGATTGCACTGCCGGCCCCGGTGGTCTACCGGTTCTAGGCGCTCAGTCCGGAACCGCGCGACTGCTACGGCCGCAGGTTCGAATCCTGCCTCGGGCGTGGATGTGTGTGATGTCCTTAGGTTAGTTAGGTTTAAGTAGTTCTAAGTTCTAGGGGACTTATGACCATAGATGTTAAGTCCCATAGTGCTCAGAGCCATTTGAACCATTTGAAGATGGCACTTATTATTATTGAGAAAGAGAATTAATTTCAAAGGGAAGATTTCATTTGTTATTATTAAGCAAGGGATAGAAATCCTAAGGGAAGGTTTCATAGGTTATTGGAGAAGGGAAGGTTGCGTAGCAAAAGAGATATAGAGGAGACGGGAAGGTCTCACTGTAACTGTCGTTCTCTCTAGTGTGAGGAAATTTAGAGTTCAGTAGATAGTTATGGTATCCTTTATATACAGTAACGAATTGTCGTTCACATCTTGCTTTACTAAAACATTTTATTTTGCGCGAAGCGCAACGTATCCTCCTTTACTGGCAAAATAAAAAGTGAAATAATTTAAATCTGGTGAAAGGTATGCAATAGGTTTCCTTCAGGAAACACTCGTCACAAACTCAATGGAACGGTGCGGTTATTACTTTAACACACATCAAATGATCTCTAGCTAATTTGTACCTCATAACCTTAAACGATTTGCATATGGCATCGCTCGTTTCTTTTCTTGATGTATCACAGTCTGGTGACTATTCTATATCGTCATTGTAAGGAAACGTTGACCGCAGAATATAACAACTCCCATACACAAAGTGCTAACAATTGTGGAATTGGACTCCGTAGTAGAGAATGAAGAGATTCGATTTTATATGTACGTAGTACTTAAACGAGACGACGCTATCAGCTATCCGCCGTTCTGCTCTCAACCAATGTGTGCATAATCCTGATACATTGACCTGTAGTGTGAAACTCATGCAACAAAATTAATATATTCGTTTTGAGGAATTCTACAAATAACGGCAGATACATTTAACAGCAAAGTGACAATTATTATTCAATAATAACTAGAAATTACACAGAGTACTAAACGTGTATCTCTGATCACATCGACTGAAGTGAATTACAAGAGGAGGAAGCCTTTTCTCCCCAAACTTTTCTTTCTGAAAAAAAAAAAAAAAAATGGAGATTTAAGCCTTATCATAACATTTATCGAGATAGAAAGTCTGGGTTACACCCAATATTAGTTCTCTTATACATGACATTATGCTCGTTTCTCATTACATTGTTCCCATACATAGGAATTACTTTATCACAAGATAAAAAAATTAAAAGTAGTTCTTCTTTTACAACGTATGTTTCACAAGCCATATTCAGAAACTGTTTCCTCTGAACTATGTTCTTTGTAATTTCTGGGTACGCAATTTTCTGTGCAGCTCTTACATTCTTTCCATTTCTTGTTATAGTCAGCAGGGGTTACTTCACCTAGTGTTGTAATTAAAAATTCTGCTTTTCATGCTTCCACACGATGCTGAGAACGTCACCAGAAACTCTTATTTAGTTATGAATATCTTTGTGAGGTATGTTTTTTTCAGTTTTCTGATGCTTAAATTTTCGCATTGAATATTGGCTTCATTTTCTTCGTATATACGCTTCCGCTATGTGCAGTACTGGTGTAATGGAGAAACGTGTTTTCGGGAATATTTATTACAGATTTTCGGGCTCCAGCTTGCTCAATCCGTGTACCTAAGAACATCTGATAATTAGCTGTCTTCATGATAACAAAAACTAGTTGTTTAATTGTGAATAATCCATTACCTTTCGTTTCGCCCTTAATGTTAGTCATAAATCTACCAAGCGGCAGCCTTATTACAGTAAATGAAGTCAGATTAAATGTTCCCTCTTTAAGCGGAATAATTAATGCGAGTTAATCTAGTGTAGTTATACTGTCGGCGTTAAATACTAATTAGGTGGTGTTTGTGAATGTTTCATTGCTAGGTCATGCGCAACAGTTTTCGCTGTGATGTCTCTGAGTTTAGTGTGTCTGACGCTGTTGTTTTGCAGTTGTTATATTGTTGTAGCCCAGAGGTATAGTTCGGCGATTCTCCATTTCCAGTAATTACTCGATGTGTAGCAGCAACACATTCGCCTCTAGCGGAATTGCGATAGACAGTTCTGTGTTCCCATATGAGAACATCGCGTGACAGGCGGGCAACGAACAAAACGTATATAGCTGTTCGCTCGTATTTCGTCAGTCACTGATGACCTAACTTAATGCTTCAAAAATTCAGCAATGTAGGTTTCATAGCATTTGTATTCGTACGTGTCTGTACGCGATGTACTAGGCATTTGACTGGGAACATCTGATATGGAAGGACTGATTATTTAATGATGTATTGTGTTCCACTGGTGTAGTTTTTATAGATATGTGCTCACTTGTCGATAAGAATGAACTTGTGACTACGTGAAGTTGGCGTTTGCGGTCCCTCCAATACGGTACCGTCAGCCAGTTCGAATTTTCTTTGCATGTCATCGATAGTCTCAGCCCAATTTGCAGCGAATCTTTCCACTTTCGGCTAGCAATAACTAACATAGCCACACAGTCACCTTTCCAGTTTTAATTTGATACGACTGCGACTGTGTTTGTCTAATGAAATAGGTACTTCTCTTTTAGTGCTGTTCCGTACATAACGATAGAGAGGAGTGCTTTAAAATGGGGTACCGGCGATACTCTTACTCTGTCCTGTTTTGAATCAGACGGCATAAAAATGGTCGCCAGTCAGGAAGGAAAGGCTCAGTTTGATACTGACAACTTACAGCCTAAATCTTGTTCAGCTGTAAAGGGGATATATTGGCCCGAAATATAATGAGCCAGTCTAAACCTCCAAGATACGTTCACTACAGTAATATACTTCAAAACCATTTGTATTTCAAATCAGATCCCGCTTCAATCTAAAATTAGCTAGCCAAAAACAAAAATTAATCATGTGAAATTGAGATAGGTGAGTGGGGTTTTGTTACCTCATAACATAATATACTTGAATACACGCTTCAATTATGAGTATTCAGAACCGTAAAAAACTTTATCAGTAATGTCAGGCCGACCGTTGTGGCCGAGCGGCTCTAGGCGCTTCAGTCCGGAACCGCGCTGCTACTATGGTCGCAGGTTCGAATCCCGCCTCGGGCATGGATGTGTGTGCTGTCATTATGTTAGTTAGGTTTAAGTAGTTCAAAGTCCAGGGGACTGATGACCTCAGATGTTAAAACCCATAGTGCTCAGAGCCATTTGAACCATATGAATCGATCATGTCACTACAGAAAAAACTGCAACCATCCACACTGTTTGGGTGACTGATTTGTTCCGCTACACCTACAACAGTGACGGGCCTGAGCTCATCGAGAGACGGCAGTGAGGAATTCTTGTACAAATTTCGCATTTTCATCTTTGACAAAGGTCTTTATCTGTAAGTGACAGCACATGGATCTGCATCATTCGTATGGCGCGAGATGAAAATGACCTTGACCAAACATACGGTCTGTCTGCGTTGTGTTTTTTCTTTTGTTGCGAATACGAGCTGAGTAATCTTCTATTAGCCTGTATCCTGCTTCCCTCTGCCCATCTTCTCCTACCATCCTCCTGTAAATCTCCTCGTCCCTCTACCGTTGTGCATCTGTTTCCCTCTCTTCTCTCTGTCTATACCCTCCTCCTCCCTGCCTATGTCCACCTCCACCAACCCTATCCCTTTGCCACCCCTACCTGCCCCCCTCTCTGTCCATTTACTCTTCCTCCCTCTCTCCATAAATCTCTTCCCCCCTCCTCCTACAGCTCTTCTCTTCCTCTCTTCCCTCCCTGTCCATCACCTCCTCTTTTCCCCCCTGTCTGTCCTCATTTCCGCCCCTCTCTGTCCTCATTTCCCCCCCTCTCTGTCCTCATTTCCCCCCTCTCTCTGTCCTCATTTCCCCCCTCTCTCTGTCCTCATTTCCCCCCTCTCTCTGTCCTCACTTCCCCCCCTCTCTCTGTCCTCATTTCCCCCCCTCTCTCTGTCCTCATTTCCCCCCTCTCTCTGTCCTCATTTCCCCCCTCTCTCTGTCCTCATTTCCCCCCCTCTCTCTGTCCTCATTTCCCCCCTCTCTCTGTCCTCATTTCCCCCCTCTCTCTGTCCTCATTTCCCCCCCTCTCTCTGTCCTCATTTCCCCCCCTCTCTCTGTCCTCATTTCCCCCCCTCTCTCTGTCCTCATTTCCCCCCCTCTCTCTGTCCTCATTTCCCCCCCTCTCTCTGCCCTCATTTCCCCCCCTCTCTCTGTCCTCATTTCCCCCCCTCTCTCTGTCCTCATTTCCCCCCCTCTCTCTGTCCTCATTTCCCCCCCCTCTCTCTGTCCTCATTTCCCCCCCCCTCTCTCTGTCCTCATTTCCCCCCCCTCTCTCTGTCCTCATTTCCCCCCCCTCTCTCTGTCCTCATTTCCCCCCCCTCTCTCTGTCCTCATTTCCCCCCCCTCTCTCTGTCCTCATTTTCCCCCCTCTCTCTGTCCTCATTTCCCCCCCTCTCTCTGTCCTCATTTCCCCCCCTCTCTCTGTCCTCATTTCCCCCCCTCTCTCTGTCCTCATTTCCCCCCC
Organism: Schistocerca serialis cubense; assembly: GCF_023864345.2. Taxonomy (NCBI): domain Eukaryota; kingdom Metazoa; phylum Arthropoda; class Insecta; order Orthoptera; family Acrididae; genus Schistocerca; species Schistocerca serialis. The sequence continues at coordinate 385,610,749 of NC_064645.1, forward strand.
TCTCTCTGTCCTCATTTCCCCCCCTCTCTCTGTCCTCATTTCCCCCCCTCTCTCTGTCCTCATTCCCCCCCCCTCTCTCTGTCCTCATTTCCCCCCCCTCTCTCTGTCCTCATTTCCCCCCCCTCTCTCTGTCCTCATTTCCCCCCCCCTCTCTCTGTCCTCATTTCCCCCCCCCTCTCCCTGTCCTCATTTCCCCCCCCCCTCTCTGTCCTCATTTTCCCCCCCCCTCTCTCTGTCCTCATTTTCCCCCCCCTCTCTCTGTCCTCATTTTCCCCCCCCTCTCTCTGTCCTCATTTTTCCCCCCCTCTCTCTGTCCTCATTTTCCCCCCTCTCTCTGTCCTCATTTTCCCCCCTCTCTCTGTCCTCATTTCCCCCCCTCTCTCTGTCCTCATTTCCCCCCCTCTCTCTGTCCTCATTTTCCCCCCCACTCCCTGTCCTCTTTTTCTTCCCCCCCCCTCCCTGTCCTCTTTTTCTTCCCCCCCCCCTCCCTGTCCTCTTTTTCTTTCCCCCCCCTCCCTGTCCTCTTTTTCTTCCCCCCCCCTCCTCCCTGTCCTCTTTTTCTTCCCCCCCCCTCCTCCCTGTCCTCTTTTTCTTCCCCCCCTCCCTGTCCTCTTTTACTTCCCCCCCCCTCCCTGTCCTCTTTTTCTCCCCCCCCTCCCTGTCCTCTTTTTCTCCCCCCCCTCCCTGTCCTCTTTTTCTCCCCCCCCCCTCCCTGTCCTCTTTTTCTTCCGCCCCCTCCCTGTCCTCTTTTTCTTCCCCCCTCCTCCCTGTCCTCTTTTTCTTCCCCCCTCCTCCCTGTCCTCTTTTTCTTCCCCCCTCCTCCCTGTCCTCTTTTTCTTCCCCCCTCCTCCCTGTCCTCTTTTTCTTCCCCCCCCCTCCCTGTCCTCTTTTTCTTCCCCCCCCCTCCCTGTCCTCTTTTTCTTCCCCCCCCCCTCCCTGTCCTCTTTTTCTTCCACCCCCTCCCTGTCCTCTTTTTCTTCCACCCCCTCCCTGTCCTCTTTTTCTTCCACCCCCTCCCTGTCCTCTTTTTCTTCCCCCCCTCCCTGTCCTCTTTTTCTTCCCCCCCTCCCTGTCCTCTTTTTCTTCCCCCCCTCCCTGTCCTCTTTTTCTTCCCCCCCTCCCTGTCCTCTTTTTCTTCCCCCCCTCCCTGTCCTCTTTTTCTTCCCCCCCTCCCTGTCCTCTTTTTCTTCCCCCCCTCCCTGTCCTCTTTTTCTTCCCCCCCTCCCTGTCCTCTTTTTCTTCCCCCCCTCCCTGTCCTCTTTTTCTTCCCCCCCCTCCCTGTCCTCTTTCCCTCTCTCTCTCTTCTTCTTCCCCCTCTCTGTCCATTTCCCTCTTCCCCCTCTGACAGTCCATCTCATCCTCCCCCTTTTCTCTCGAACTTACGATTTCCATCGGAATAGAAAGTTACTGGTCCTTACCCCAACAAGATTTTCTTCCAGACAGAAAGTAATATGGGAACTCAGTTTGGTTGAAACCGATCCAAGGCCTTAGGGAAAGCTTTTGGCCGCTGTCTTTGCTGCGCACCTGTAACACACATTTCACACGTGTTTAATATATTTCACGTTATTTGTACACGTATTTTTACCTGTACCTGTATCGAAGTTGCCACGCTGTTTCAATCACACCATATCTTCTGAAATTTGTGTCGTATATCGATATAATTTTGCAGGATCATCCAGTGGTATATATGAATACTGTCTGCAAAATGTGTCACGAATAGAGTTGGTAATAAAGAAGTAGTAAACTAAGGCGGTATGCCTGAGGTGGCAGTTTCAATGTATGAACTGCTTTTTCCTTTTACCATTTTGTGGTGATTGCTGACGAAAAAAGTTTCGTACAGGCTTTAAATTGTGTGTGATGTTCGTTGGAATTCACTAAGTGCTCTCATTCTCAAACACTAGAAGAATATAGCGTGGCTATTTGTGAGTTGTGACCTACGATACTTCTTCAGCCCCGTCCCCACCCTTTGGTAGGTAGGTAGGTAGTTCTTACGCCCTGTAACGTATCCTACGTCGGGCTTCAGTGAACAAAGATGAAAATGATAAAGTAAAAAATGAATCTGCTCAGAAGCATGCAGTGCATGGATTAAAGGCCGGACACACAAAAAAATTTGGAAATTTGTGGTAAGTCCCATGGGACCAAACTGCTGAGGTCATCGGTCACTGAGGTCATCGTTCACTAAGCCTACACACTACTTAATCCAACTTGTGCGCGCGCGCACACACACACACACACACACACACACACACACACACACACACACACACACACACACACACACACACACACCCGAGGGAGGACTCGAACGTCCGACGGAAGCATCCGCGCGAACCGTGACAACACGCCTGAGACCGCACGGCTACCCCGCACGGCTAGGACACATCACAGAAGCGATATCGCGTCGTATTGGATTTATATCCAGATATATTAATTAGCTTTCTGAGTATTAATGTGAATTTCTGTAAGAAAAAATGAAATCGCTGTCGCTTACTCACTCTTGAGTGTATCAGGCCGTGGATGCTGTTGAACGTGCAATTGTTCGATAAGCATGTTGACCATGAAATGTCTTAAATTAATTTCTACCGTCAATAGTAGTAGTAAAACTAAATCGGACTTCTCATTTAAATATGCAGTTTCTATTCGGATACAATGCTGAAACAGCAAGGATCGACCCGCGCTCGCACTTATTGCTTTGCTCTTCCCGACACACCGTCTGTGACACAGAAAAAACACAACTTAAAAACATATCTGAGCGATCTCCAAGTGACGATATTAACGGTAGGCACTTTTGATAAAACCGCAAGTTATTATTCAGGACAATCTAAGTAAAACATTTGCCAGTTTCTCATACCTACGTCTGCTGTGAGGACGGAGAAACGAGAGTGAATAACGAGGAGGAACTTGTTCCTTCAAAACACTTCTGCTGTTTAACAACTGATAGTTTTTTCACATATCGATACCTTGCCTTTTTACTGTTACTGAATCGGCTATTCTCTTTTTATTTTACGCTTGGATGTATGTACGTTCTATTATAACGATTCTTTCCTGATAGTGAGTGATATGTGAATCAGGCTTGGCTGAAATCGGTCCAGTGGTTTAGGAGAAGATATGAACATGCATGCATAAATACATACATACATACATACATATGTACATACACACGTACATACATATGTACATACACACGTACATCAATTTTCATAACATGTATGGATTACAAGGTACACTCTGATTATACTATACAGATCATTTTACAGCTGTTTTCGTACAAGACAGACATATATTATTCACATTCACAGATCACTCCCTACTTCGTATTCTGGATGCCAACATTCAAACAACATACAGCAAACGTTGTGATTTATGAATTCGACAATTTCAAGTCTGTCAACCAAGCTTACTAAATTTCGCAAACTCCATACTCCCAATACACACATAATTTAATAATGTATTATTCTTGTTTGAGCATCTATTAAACGTACACCAGGAAGCAAGAAATGAGCAGGCGTACGAAATACATACAGCAGAACCCCAGATACCTGAACCAACGTTACAGGAAGTAAGAGACGCATTCAACAAATTGAAAAACCATAAAGCACCAGGATCAGATTACATAACTGCAGAATTAGTTTAAAATGGGGAACAGAAATTGGTGGAAGTAGTTCACAAATTGATAACTAAAGTATGGAACTCAGAGATGATACCTGAAGAGTAGCAGAAGTCGATTCTGATCCCAATTTTTAAGAAGGGCGACAAAATGGATTGTAGTAATTATAGAGGGATATCGCTATTACCAGTATGTTCAAAAATTTTCTCGAAAATTCTGCTAAGCAGGCTTACACCATAAGCAGATAAAATTGTGGGGGATTACCAAGCTGGCTTTCGGAGGAACGGATCAACTGTAGACCAAATATTTACCCTGCGTCAAATTTTGGAAAAGAAATGGGAATATAATAAACCAGTTCATAATCTTTTCAAAGATTTTACGAAAGCATATGATTCAGTATGGCAATCAAAATTCTACAGAATTCTTTTGGAACTTGGAATACCAAAGAAGTATGTTAGACTTATAGAAGCGAGTTTGAAAAACACAAAAGGCAGAGTACGCGTTGGGAAATTGGAGTCAGAAGAATTTGTCATAAAGAAGGGACTTAAGCAGAGAGATGCCCTGTCTCCGCTACTTTTTAATTTAGTCCTAGAATATATTGTACGAATGGCAGCAGATAATTGAGAGGGTGTGGAGTTAAATGGAAATATTAAGATATTAGGGTATGCAGATAGGAAAGAATCTGTAACAGAAAATGCGAATGCGTTAATCAAGGCTAGTGAAGATGTAAGTCTAAGGATAAGTGAACGCAAAACTAAATACCTGGTTACTATTAGAATGCCAACAGCAGTAGATGAGGAAGTGTTAAGAGTTGGAGAGATGCAGTTTGAAAAAGTGAACACATTTAAGTATCTAGGCGTGGACATCACTTCGAGAAATAAGATTGAATCCGAACTGAAGAAGAGATTACGGACGGGAAATGGGTGCTACTTCTCACTGAATAGATTACTTCCATCGCGGATATTGTCTAGGAATTCAAAGATCAGAATATATAAAACTGTTATTCTACCAGTTATGCTGTATGGGTGTGAGACTTGGTCTCCCACTGTGCAGAATGAAAAGCCGTTTCGAGTATTTGAAAACAATTTTGAGGAAAATTTTCGGAGCAAAAAGGGATGACATTAGCGGAGAGCGGCGAAAACTGCATGAGGAAGAGGTTCACGAACTCTATTCAAGCCCTGACATAATCAGTATTATTAAATCACGTAGGCTGCGATGGGCGGGTCACGTAACTCGAATGGATGAGGGCAGGGCTGCGCGCAGAGTACTGGTAGGGCACCTAGAGGGAAAACGTCCTGTAGGGAGACAGAGGCGTAGATGGGAGGACAATGTGAAGGCTGATTTGAGGAGCCTAGGTATTGAAGGTGAATGGAAGGAAATAGCCCAAGACAGGGACAGGTGGCGAAAATACGTTGCTCTGGTAATGGACTCTCGAGTCCGGTATGACCAGTGAGTGAGTGATTTTTCTTGTTATACTGCATACTCACATTAAGTAAAATTTCGTCATTTGCTATCCTTCCTGGTGCTGCTGTTTCAGTGGCCAGTGGTGTATGTAGCTGTTTGGGGAGTAGTTATGGCTGTATTTAATTTCAATCTCCCCCTCCCCTCCCCCCTCCCCCTCCCCCCCCCCCCCCCCCCCCAGTACGATCTACTGTCGGCTTCTTGGTTATTTCAACGGGTAATTGGGGCTAATTAAGCCTGTAAGAGAGAAACCAGGTCTGATATTCCTTGCTCGCTACATCATTTTCTTACTCTACACCAGGAATTCAAGGCGAACTGGCGCCATTGTTACGAAATCATAATCACTGCATATCGATATTTCTTACTAGTAGAGACCCATTGTTGTGGAAGTGTTTGTACTCTGCCCTGAACGGCTTCTCTATTCCGCCTTGTTCCTAACATCTTATATAATCGTGTTTCTTAGGTACAAAATACTTCCTTGTCTTCCACAGTCTCCTTTCTACTATCCGAGCGAGGTGGCGCAATGGTTAGCACACTGGAGTCGCATTCGTGAGGACGACGGTTCAATCTCGCGTCCGGCCATCCTGATTTGGGTTTTCCGTGATTTCCCTAAATCCCTCCAGGCAAATGTCGGGAAGGTTCCTTGGAAAGGGCACGGCCGACTTCGTCCCCCGTCCTTCCCTAATCCGATGAGACCGATGGCCTCGCTGTTTGGTCTCCTCCCCCGAACAGCCAACCCAATCCTTTCTACGACTAATACACATTTTCATCATTGTTACGTTTATCTTTAACCTGATATCAGTCCCACTGGATTCGGCGTTCAGCAACGGAATCTCCATTTCTTCAACAGGTTCACTCGGAAGATGGTGGAACGGTATACGACCCAAACGTTGCTTGAAGAAATTGATTTTCTCTTGCTGCACGCTGTTAAAACGCAGCGAATACATGAAGCTGCTCATCTGATAACTGTCATCCGCACTTCAGTTGATCACTTAAGTGTTCCTCATTTTTTGACCTTAGCAAACCGTAGCGATGGTATCCGGTTCACTTACACTCATCATAAACTGAAAGTAAACGTTAACTTCCTTAAATCAAAACTTAACTTTTTTATATACTAAGACGGTACCTGTTCTTTCGGACATGTCTGAAAGAACAGATATCATCGGTAACCGTGCAGCTCGTTAGAATGAAATTACAATGAAATGAACACCCGTAGCTGCTTACAGGCGTTGACGTACGTCAACGGGGACAGATGAAAATGTGCCCCCCGACCGGGACTCGAACCCGGGATCTCCTGCTTACATGGCAGACGCTCTATCCATCTGAGCCACCCAGGACACACAGGATAGCGCGACTGCAGAGATTTATCTCTGGCGGGCCTCCCGCGAAACCAACATTCTCAACGTATTGTCCCGCGCTACATTCATAGTGCCGCCGCCCATTATCCCGGGTTCAAGTCCCAGTCGGGGCACACATTTTCATCTGTCCCCGTTGGCGTATGTCAAAGCCTGTAAGCAGCTAACGGTGTTCATTTCATTGTAACTTAACTTTTTTAGGTTTAGTGTCATTCTCATAGATATTGTAGGTAATTTCTATGCCAGTTTACTTTATGAAATAACTCTTCAGGCTGGCCGGTGTGGCCAAGCGGTTAAAGGCGCTACAGTCTGGAACCGCGTGACCGCTACGGTCGCAGGTTCGAATCCTGCCTCGGGCATGGATGTGTGTGATGTCCTTAGGTTTGTTAGGTTTAAGTAGTTCTAAGTTCTAGGGGACTGATGACCTTAGAAGTTAAGTCCCATAGTGCTCAGAGCCATTTTAACTCTTCAGCTTTCCGAACGTGTTATTCGACCTTGCGATGTCGATGGTGTTGTATACATTCCTAAATGCCTTGAGGTTCCCCAGTTATCGTTTATTCTCTCTTCTAAACCTGAGCGTAACGCGGCCTCACGGTCAAGGCAGATTTATTGTTTCTCAATACGTACAGCTAACTCAGCGTCTGCTCAGTTTTACTTTCCTCATGGATAATGGTTTAGTGAGCAATAAATAGCCATGATATGACAATAAATCGCTTAATGTTTGCCCATAGTTGGTGCTTCTCGTTTTTTTGACGATAAAAATATTCTCGAAACGTGATAGCTAGTCCTTTGATTCATGAGTCTTGGAATTTGGCATTGCATTGCTTCTGATATCGGATCAAATAATGATAAAGTTTCTATCCCTCACACTGAGTTTTAAGAATTCAGAAGTTATATTGTCTACTACCACGTTATTTGCAGGGATCTCATTTATTGCTCTGATAAGCTACAACCACATCCTACGATCTCCTCTCTCTCTCTCTCTCTCTCTCTCTCTCTCTCTCTCTCTCTCTCTCTCTCTCTCTCCCCCCCCCCCACCCCCCCCCCCCACCCACATCAATCTCCCACGTATCTATTGCGCTGGTGTACGGCTCATTTCTGTTGTACAAATTGTCAATGAAATTTCTGCTGTATGTCTTCCGCTAGGTACTGAATAGAATTGGGGAGAAGAGGAATTTGTTGCACAACTTGACCATAAGGAGGCATAGGTTAGTAGGACACGTTCTGAGGCATCAAGTTCTCACCAATTTAGTATTGGAGGGAAGCGTGGAGGGTAAACATCATAGAGGGAAGTCAAGAGATGAATTCACTAAGCAGATTCAGAAGGATGTAGGTTGCAGTAGTTACTCGGAGATGAAGGGGCTTGTACAGTTTAGAGTAGCATGCAGAGCTGCATCAAACCATACTTTGGACTGAAGACCGCAACAACAATCTTCCACTATTATATTTAAAATCTGTTTCTCTCTACATCGTGCAGCATAAAATCTTCGTTTCAATTTCGAAATACCTGGTAGAATGTATCGCTTCTTTTTTACAGACGGCCCGTTCGACGATGTTTTCTTGTTACTCCATTCTTATTTTAGTCCTGACACCCGCTGATGATGTCACATGAAGGTGAGGGGGTCGTTTGTTCACATGACAGTGGCGGCAAACTGCTTCTTTAAGTAAGAATGAATTTTCTTAGCGGCCTAGTGCATTCTCACATTATTAAAGTTTATGCAACGTTTTGCACGTGTATAGGTTCCTTTTTCGAATTTAAGTTTGGAAAATTTAAAGAAATACTCGTCTGCTGCGAATTAACCACATTAGTGTGTGCTGTGTACAAACTTGCAACTTCATTGTAGTATACGGGGTAATTCAGCTGCCCCAAGCGATGCGGTTTTATGCAACCCGCAATGTAATATCTGGCCTTCAAAAACCACGCGTGGGATTTTGGAATTCACTGCTCGCCACGCACGAACCGTTAGTACCACAGAAAAAATGAACACGACCTTTTTGTAGGGAATTTAATGTAGTTAAATTTTGTACCGGGCTACGTTTTCGCTGGAGGCCACAGTTTATGAATCATTCAACAAAAATGTGCGTAATTGACATTCGAACGCAATCCCACTTCCACACTAGGCCCCTACCGGTCAGGATGTCTAGCATGTTATTAATGGCTCTCCCTCCTACCACTGCACAAAAATTTGCGACTGTACGAATTATTTCCAGCATTCGACATTTGTTGATTGTCATTGACTGGCCTTATTACGCCATTGGCTTGGTCGAGCACTTACGAATTGTAAAACCGATGTTATTGTAAATTTTACCTAACAATTTTGTGACACATGTAAATTAATAATGGCAACGAAAATAGCCGACTGCGCTGGTGGTGTAATAGTCCAGTCAGTGGAGGCCAATAAAAGGTCGATTATCAGGAATAGTCAGTGCAGCCACAAATTTTTCTATGGTGGTAGGACGGAGTGCTACGAACAACATACTACAAAACTTGACTGGTGAGGAATGAGTGTAGGTGTGGGAGTGCGTTTGAAGATAATTTTTGTACTCCTTTTGAAACGTCCCCTTTGAACAATTATACACGACTGTCCTTAAACTGATACACAATATTTTTTTAGCGCAACGCAATCTGACTTTCAAAAATCCCTACAAAAGAATGGCCCTGACTAACATTAAACTATACCTTTCACAAATCACTTACCTCACAAAAATCTTCGCTGCTCAAGCTACTGCAATACAGCGAGCGCCACTACTGCCATCTAAATAAAAGATTCAAACTATGGAAGGCACTAACTACTGATAGGGATAGTTAGCAAATGAAAGATATTAATAGAGAACAAACAATGTATTTACCTTGATATCATCATATATAAATATAGCAGTTCATGACAAATTACAAATCTCCGCCATCTCTCTCCCCACATCCATCACTGCTGGCGGCTCACCTCCAACTGCGCAATGCTACGCGCTGTTCACAGCCAGCTGCCTAACACTACAATGGCGAGTATTACAACAATGCAAAGCAGCCACAGACTGCACACAGCACAGCCAGTGATTTTCATACAGAGGTGGCGTTACCAATAAAAAAACCCAAACAGCCTACTTACACTTTCTCGAATAACTTGAAAATGTTGGCCTCCAGCAAAAACGCATCCCAGAACAGAATTTAACTACATTGCATTTCCTACAAAAAAAAGTCGTGTTCATATTTTTCTATAGGACTAACAGTTTTCGTGTAGTGAGCGACAGAATATAAAATCTCGTGCATGATTATTGAGGGCGATACATAACATTGTGCGTTGCATATAACGACACCGACAGGGGTAGCTGAATCATCTTTTAAAGCAGATCGCTAAATTTACTCTTTGCTTTCACAAACAAAATTTAGTGCTAGTTTCCTTTCTGTTACTCCGCTTTCTTATCCCTAGTTCACTCGCGCTGTTTCATTAGCGACGTGATATAACGTGAGGTGCGGCTTTCCCCGCACGGCTGCAATTACCGCGTCTGTCAAAGGGCAGATGTGATAAACCGCGTTAATACGGAGCCTGCAGTGAGGACAGCACGCTCAGGCGACGGGAAGGGGCAGCTGCCAATGCGCAGACGTGCGGAATTAATGGAGTACTCTCACCCTCACGTGACAGTCCATGATTCCTAGCGACGATCTGCACTTTGACAGACTTAACTGCTTTTCACGTCACGAGACATTGAGGACTTTTTGGCGTACGCATGCTGCTGATGTTTTCCACATTGCCAACATACGTGATCCGATTAAATTTTCTGCGTCGGCAATATCTGAATATCTCCCCCTCTGACTTTAAACTCCAAACAAGTAAAAGCATTAGTGTATTTAAGGCGGGAGTTACATTAAAATTTGGTGATCCGGAAGTGATTATGTGGGGCGGCGAGTAAGTTACTTCAATGGTTTAAAGTTTTGATGCCGTCTTTAATCACGTGAGCCTGGCAACTAATTCGGTCGTCAGCCAGAAAGCGAAGGGGAACATACTGACCTTAGTTTCCAGTCAGCACGGCCACATTCCGGTCCAGCCCACTGAAAGAAAAGTGTCTATTTCCCATTTCTTTGCGGGATCAGGACTATAACTTCAATAACATTTTAAAGTTCCAATCAAGATTTAATTTAATTAAAGTTTCTCACAAACAGCACTTAAAATTACGTTATGTCCAATTGAAAACAAGTCTACCTAATCTAACACCTTTAGCAGTACAGAGGCGATATCTACGGTAAATTCCTACCAGATTGTTTTTCGCCCTGACTAACATCACTCAATTGAAAGTTCGCAATAAATGTTCAAAAATTAATGCTCGCCATAAAAGTGTAAATAAATTCACCACTTGCCACGCGGAATTGAATTTCACACGGACGGCACACTAACAGTTATTTTACCGAATTCTAAACGATCCAGGACGGTGTACAGTCCTCGCGAGTTCACTATCCGTTTTCACTGCCAAATACGCGCTTGTCACAGATCGGCTCTGACGTCATCCGAGGCAGAGCGCGACCAGACGTTTAACTGGCCTGGAACTCACAGTGTCTGAGAGCGAAGTGAACCTTCCTACTGCTTCAGGGGCTGTATTTATAAGGTGCCGGTGCGGACTGCCGAGAAAACATCTGTTGTCTCTGTCTATTTGCATACGGCGGCAGTCTACAAACGACCGCTATCTCGGGCACATAATCTTTAATAATATAGTTACCAGTTACTTCAGAAACTTCTTAATTTTTGCTGGTATGCAGATAAGCAGTTTGAAAGCACGTAGAAAGTTTCAGCTTGCTAGAATGAAAACTTTGCTTAATAGAATTTATTTAGTGGAACTAACGGTAGATTGTTACCTCTGAACCATACCTTTTCTAAGACTTATATCAGTTGCTATTTATGTTACATGTCTTAATCTTGGTGTAGCTCTATTATTTGATATATTTGATCATCTGGGTTAACCAAAATCCTCTATCACTAAAATTTCAAGTACTTAATCTACTCGCATTCGGGAGGACGACGGTTCAATCCCGCGTCCGGCCATCCTGATTTAGGTTTTCCGTGATCTCCCTAAATCACTCCAGGCAAATGCCGGGATGGTTCCTCTGAAAGGGCACGGCCGACTTCCTTCCCTAATCCGATGAGACCGAAGACCACGCTGTCTGGTCTCCTTATTCAAACAACCAACCAACCAACTTAATCTACAACACTTAGGTACATTTTAGTTACAAAAGTAGTTCTTATTTAATTACTCAAAAACTATAAGAGGTAGATTAACGTGGACTGTCTGTTGTTATTTTTGGGGTGTACTGCAGCATAAAACAAATTTTCAAGTTTGTAAGTCCATTATTTAGCGCCTCTGATTTTTCCGAAAAACGTGGATTCTGGCGTTAATTTTTGTTTCATGGTTTTGGAAACCAGCATTACTTATTTATAACTTCTAACTGCACCTTCTGACCAAATTCTGGCTTCCTAGAGCCATTATTTAGCGCCTCTGATTTTTTTCTTAAAACGGCATTTTTCCATAAACTATTGAGTTTAGAAAATCAAAACTTGGTATTTGGAACATTATTACACTAAACTGCAATTTAACAAAGTTTTAAACATAAATTTCGATTTTTAATTTCATACTAAATTGTGGCGCAATACTTGTGCGCTACATGCAGACGCGTTAAGGTGACGTGGCGCTACTAGCAGTGAACTGAGGTAAGTCCCGGTGAACTCGCTCGCCTCTGTATCTCACACATGATACAGCGCTTGGTTTGCTTCAATTAGAATAAAAAAATATCATTTTAGCCAGTGGTCTCTCAGTAACAAATTGAAAACACGCATTATGTGCGATTATTTATTATTGTCGGCTCTAGGCCAGTATCTGTGATTACCACAGATCGTGAACTTACTGGCTGATACTTTTTAGTCTTATATCACTTACTTCGAATTTTGTATTTAATATGAACTGTTGTGAAATTCACGAAAGCTACACCTGCATTTATACTCTGCAAACCACCGTGAAGTGCCTGGCACTGTACCAGTTATTAGGCGTTGTTCCGGGGTAACGACAAACGCCGGCACGATGATGAAGAACGCAAGAGCAGAGAAGGCTGTGAGACGACGTCTGCCAATGGTGCGCTGACAAGGACCGCACCACGGCAGGAGCGGCCTCTAGAAGAACAGAATACAAGCGCCGCTCCTGCCAACCTCGGCCGGACAGTAGAAGACGCGCACTAGCAGACCCGGACTAGAAACCCGCATTAGAAGGGCCGTGATTCGTGATCCATATGAACTGAAAGTATCTAACCAAAGCTGTATCCTTTTTTATTTTTGAAAGTGTCAATGATAAGATTGTCCTAAATTAATTATTCAACAAACCTGCATCCGACTGCGTCTGTGAACCTGTTTCTTGCACTCCTCCATTTTGCCAGAAATGCAACATGTATTTGACTCAGCAATCAAGCTTAAGAGAATGTCGTTTGTGCAATGGCATCTAGATGGTACTGAAAAATTAACTTCTGGCCGTGATGTTTATTTAATGAAATTATATCTTTACTTGAATAAAGCCAATTGTGCAATGGCATAAAATTAGTTATTTGAAATAACTTCGCTCTGATAACGTTAGTTACACCAAAATCGATTTCAAACCATGAACTGCACATATATACTGCATAGAGGCCTCATTTTCTTTACGTTCTTTCATTGATGAGTAACTTTGCTACTCATTTCCATATTCAATACAAGCAAAGGATGTATGTGGATTACTATTCAGGCTGTTAGATTTAAACACAACGTTGATCTCAACATGTTGTTGTTATTGTGGTCTTCAGTCCTGAGACTGGTTTGATGCAGCTCTCCACGCTACCCTATCCTGTGCAAGCTTCTTCATCTCCCAGCACCTACTGCAGCCTACATCCTTCTGAATCTGCTTGGTGTATTCATCTCTTGGTCTCCCTCTACGATTTTTACCCTCCACGCTGCCCTCCAGTACTAAATTGGAGATCCCTTGATGCCTCAGAACATGTTCTACCAACGGATCCCTTCTTCTAGTCAAGTTGCGCCACAAACTCCTCTTCTCCCCAATTCTATTTATTACTTCCTCATGAGTTATGTGATCTATCCATCTAATCTTCAGCATTCTTCTGTAGCACCACATTTCGAAAGCGTCTATTCTCTTCTTGACCAAACTATTTGTCATCCATGTTTCACTTCCATACATGGCTACACTCCATACAAATACTTTCAGAAACGACTTCCTGGCACTTAAATCCATACTCGATGTTAACAAATTTCTCTTCTTCAGAAACGCTTTCCTTGCCATTGCCAGTCTACATTTTATATCCTCTCTACTTCGACCATCATCAGTTATTTTGCTCCCCAAATAGCAAAACTCCTTTACTACTTTAAATGTCTCATTTCCTAATCTAATTCCCTCAGCGTCACCCAATTTAATTCGACTACATTTCATTATCCCTGTTTTGCTTTTGTTGATGATCATCTTATACCCTCCTTTCAAGACACTGTCCATTCTGTTCAACATATATATTGTTAAAATTTTAAGTCATATACAAAAACTTTTACAAAACGCTTGCTGTTTCAAACCTTAGACATCGAAATCCTAACTCTGAACATTATCTATCTTCTCTCATTTACGTGCTAAAGTTTTCTTAGGGTGACTGCTCAGCGACCGCGAGTCCTACCTTAAAGCTGTCTGCACATGTCTACTTCCTCTGGGCACCTACCTGCGACTCACCGGTTTTTTACTGCACGCGCCCGGCTCTCTTAACCACCAAAGATCCTCCTACTCAAAGATATTACACTCATTCCTCCTTGCGGTTGGCAACTACCGACTTTATTTTCTGGATCCACCCCGATCGGACCTTAGCACATACCTTTCAGAACTTGTGTGAATTATTTGCATGGACATTGTATATAGCGAAGCACATTGATTATTTGCATATCACCATTTGCTTGCGAGCCAAAGTTTTGTCAGTCTACTTGATTGTAATTAAAACCATAAGTGTGATTTGCTTGAATTGTTGTATGGATATCAGAGAAAGCAGCCTCCTTTATGCACCCTATAAGAGACGAGTGAGCAGGACACGACAGGAGTCCCTTCAGTTACAATCGTGTATGGGATGAGGGAAGAATGATTGCTTAAATGTCTTGCCCTCACAGTCCCTATGGGAGCACTACGGTGGGAGCTTATAAAGTATTACTAGCCTCCTTACGTAATACCGGTTCCTGGAACTTTTTATGCAGCCCTTCATGTGATAAGAGGCATACATCTTCCAGTGTAACGCTTTCTGGTTTCTCAGCATCTCTGCATCACTTTTCACATGTCAGACAAACCTTTGACTATGCATCCTTCATGTGTTTGCTTATGTTCAGTTTCCCCTCGTAAACCTATTTAGCAGGAGTACCTCGCACTACAGCAGTATACCAGGATGTATCAAACGAGTGAACGTAGCAATCTCCGTTCGAGGCTGATTATCCTACCAATGAACCAACTCCTGCCACCTGGTTTGCCTACAAGTAAATCTATATGGTTACACTACCTCGCGTCCCCACAATTGCTGCAACCAGGTATTTTTATGTTTTGACTGTTTCCAATTATCATTCACTGATGACATAGTGATAGGATGCTACGTTTCTTTTTTTTCGTTTTCTGAAGTACACAGTTTTGCATGTCTGAACATTTAAAGCAAGTTATTCTCTATATATACAGAAAAATGCAACCAGTATTATTTTCGAAATACTTGTTTATTCCATAAACTGGTTTTCGAATCCTTTCAGGCTCATCTTCAATGGTGCATAGGAAGCAACACGAGAGTTTCATTGCGTAATGCTGACTGCTGTCTCTGTTACAGGAAGATAGAGAACGCTTTAATGTATCACCATGAATATTCTGGACATACCGCAGCGGTATGCGCGGCTTTATAATCAGTATCTAGCAACTTCCATTGTGACTGTCAGTTGGTTATAGATCACTCACTTTTGACTGGATGTTAACATATATATGTGGATTATCACGAAACTTTTCCAACATCCATATGTGATGTACAACTGGTGCTTGTTACAAAAATCCTCACACAACGATATAATATTCTTTGCTTAGACAATTTGTTTTGCGTATAATACAGCCGATGTGTGGTGAGATACTTCCAAACATTCTGCGTAGTGTCTGTCTGTTCTGAGTCGTGTCTCCCTACCACTTTCGCGCAACGACGCTCTGAGCATATATTTTAGGGAGTTGACTAGTTTGAACCTGGGACCTGTTGCTGGTAAGGAGACGCCAGACCACACATCACATGTAGAGTTCAGAAGAGATCAGTGAGACTAGCGATGATATAATCAAATACTTATGATTTCAGCGTCAGCTCCACTGCACTTGAAACGTCCCCTTTGAACAATTATACAAGACTGTGCTTAAACTGACACACAATATTTTTAGCGCAACGCAATCTGACTTCCAATAATCCCTACAAAAGAATGGCCCTGACTAACATTAACCTATACCTTTCACAAATCACTTACCTCACAAAAATCTTCGTTACTCGAACTACTGCAATACAGCGAGCGCCACTACTGCCAGCTAAATAAAAGATTCAAACTACGGAAGGCACTAACTACTGGCAGGTATAATTAGCAAATGAAAGATTTTAATAGAGAACAAACAATGTATTTACCTTAATAGTGTTGAAAACTCATAATATACACAGCAGTTCATGACATACAGTCTTACAAATTTCAAAACTCCGCCCTCTCTCTCCCCACATCCACCACTGCTGGCGGCTCACCTCCAACTGCCTAACGCTACGCGCTGTTAACAGCCAACAGCCCAACACTACAAAAGCTAATATTACAACAATGCCACCCAGACACAGACTGCCCACAGCACAGCCAGTGATTTTCATACAGAGCGCTACATGGCGTTACCAATATAAAAACCTAAATAGCCTACTTACACACTCCCTGTAAAACAATCTTAATACTAACGGAATTTAGTGGAATGAGTTGAAGGCTTTCCTGTTTTTAATTAGCTGGTAAAATAACGGCGAAAAAGCAGTTAATTTTACCATTGGAATTTTTGTTCTACTCAAAAAACATTGTTTATAAATTGCACAGTTGAGAAAAGAAAATATTTTAATACAGGATGATAAAAAAACCAACTGCATTCAACAAAAATGTGAACGAATATTCCCTGAATGGGTTTCCAAGTTCTATAATGGATCGAAGGATGACTTATGCCATATCACATCTATAATCTACGTTTAAATTAAGTTTCACAAAAGAGAAAACTATCAAAATGGTCTACAGTGACCCTCAATTATCTTTAATTACTTATCTAACTTGTCGTGCATTACAGCGGCTGATGTGGCTTCTCAATAACTATGTAACAGAAAAATCATCGCGTTTCAGATTTTTACTTAAAGTGGCAAATGTGAACACCATGAGCTTTAATTGACGATCGAAACTAGTATTACGCAAAAAGGGGGTGTAACAGATGAGACTTCTGCAGTTCTGAGTGAAGCCTTGAGCGCTCTTCTGCAGCATCACGTGCGTTCAATACCTTGTTGGTGGTTAGGCAGCGTCAGGGGGCGGCGGGCGATGCAGCTCCACACACCTCGCCGACTCGGTAGCAACTGTCTAACTTCTCTTTACTGCAATTTACTGAAGTGGGTTTAAGAAAAAGGTATCTGGCTGTGTTTTCAACTGACCAATCAGGGTCTCAATGTTAACCTTAAGCTCCACATACAAAAATTGTCTATCCAATGAGAAACGTTATACTTTTCGTTGTGGGGCAGTGTTTTTAATGTTTGCAATGTAACAGACATGTATAAACTCTCACTAAAACTTTCAGCAGGTGTGGCCCTTTTAGTGTTTTCGTAAGATCTATACTGTTGTTCTGGAGGGCTCTATCTTTTAATATGGGCTTGAGGCTGCTCTTGGCGATCAGACGGCAATGTGGGTGTCCATCCCTTATCGTAGGGCCTCCTAGCCTACATAAATAGTGTTATATGTGTCTAAATATGAAAGCTTTGTCCTGTTAAACTTAATTATACTCAAATACATATAGTCATTTAGCTGCAATAAACAGAATCTCGTTTTTCTAATATTCCATACTGTGTTAATGTAAAAACAGGAATAAAATAGCAGTTCATTTGAAATTCTGTTTTTGTTTTTCATAGTTAAGGTTATCTACATACAGCCAGCTGCAATTCTCAGCAAATATTATAAGTTCCTTTTATTTATTCTTGGGCACTCATGCTAACGTCAGTTCCGATCAAAGTATCTCACCACACATCGATTGTATTACATGCAAACAAAAAGAAATTATTTCTCTGAGCAAAGAATGTCATATCTTTGTGTAAATATCTTTGAAACAAGCACCAGTTGTAAATCACGTGCTGGATGCTGGCAAAGTTTCTTGATAATCCGCATATATATTAACATCCAGTCAAAAACGAGTTGTTTGTAACCAACTGGAAATGACAATGGAAGCTGCTAGATGTTTACTAATTAAAATGCCGCCCATACCCCGCACTAAGTCCGTAATACATTTTTGGCAACGAAGCTTCACGGAAACTATATTCAGGGCGATACATTAAAGCGTATTCTACCTCATTGTCACAGAGCCTGCAGCGAACATTACGCTATGAAACTGTCTTGTTGCCTCTTGTGCACCATCAGAAGATGAGCCTGAAAAGGCTCGACAACCGGTTTATGAAATACGTATTTGTAAAAAAAAAAGTTCTGGAAGCAGTTTTATCTATTTATATTGAATAAACAGTCACGGATACTTAAATATCCGCAATGTATAAGCTTAATTTAAAGCAAATTGTCAATTTTTTAAACCTTGGAATCTTCTCAAGCTGTGACTGGGCATTTGTGCAGCTTGTTTCAAATAGTACTTCATTATAGATAACTGCATGATGTGCAAAAAGTCTGAGGTTACTCTTTTTTTTTGTCAGCAAGGTCATAATATACACGCCTGGAAATTGAAATATGAACACCGTGAATTCATTGTCCCAGGAAGGGGAAACTTTATTGACACATTCCTGGGGTCAGATACATCACATGATCACACTGACATAACCACAGGCACATAGTCACAGGCAACAGAGCATGCACAATGTCGGCACTAGTACAGTGTATATCCACCTTTCGCAGCAATGCAGGCTGCTATTCTCCCATGGAGACGATCGTAGAGATGCTGGATGTAGTCCTGTGGAACGGCTTGCCATGCCATTTCCACCTGGCGCCTCAGTTGGACCAGCGTTCGTGCTGGACGTGCAGACCGCGTGAGACGACGCTTCATCCAGTCCCAAACATGCTCAATGGGGGACAGATCCGGAGATATTGCTGGCCAGGGTAGTTGACTTACACCTTCTAGAGCACGTTGGGTGGCACGGGATACATGCGGACGTGCGTTGTCCTGTTGGAACAGCAAGTTCCCTTGCCGGTCTAGGAATGGTAGAACGATGGGTTTGATGACGGTTTGGATGTACCGTGCACTATTCAGTGTCCCCTCGACGATCACCAGTGGTGTACGGCCAGTGTAGGAGATCGCTCCCCACACCATGATGCCGGGTGTTGGCCCTGTGTGCCTCGGTCGTATGCAGTCCTGATTGTGGCGCTCACCTGCACGGCGCCAAACACGCATACGACCATCATTGGCACCAAGGCAGAAGCGACTCTCATCGCTGAAGACGACACGTCTCCATTCGTCCCTCCATTCACGCCTGTCGCGACACCACTGGAGGCGGGCTGCACGATGTTGGGGCGTGAGCGGAAGACGGCCTAACGGTGTGCGGGACCGTAGCCCAGCTTCATGGAGACGGTTGCGAATGGTCCTCGCCGATACCCCAGGAGCAACAGTGTCCCTAATTTGCTGGGAAGTGGCGGTGCGGTCCCCTACGGCACTGCGTAGGATCCTACGGTCTTGGCGTGCATCCGTGCGTCGCTGCGCTGCGGTCCGGTCCCAGGTCGACGGGCACGTGCACCTTCCGCCGACCACTGGCGACAACATCGATGTACTGTGGAGACCTCACGCCCCACGTGTTGAGCAATTCGGCGGTACGTCCACCCGGCCTCCCGCATGCCCACTATACGCCCTCGCTCAAAGTCCGTCAACTGCACATACGGTTCACGTCCACGCTGTCGCGGCATGCTACAAGTGTTAAAGACTGCGATGGAGCTGCGTATGCCACGGCAAACTGGCTGACACTGGCGGCGGCGGCGCACAAATGCTGCGCAGCTAGCGCCATTCGACGGCCAACACCGCGGTTCCTGGTGTGTCCGCTGTGCCGTGCGTGTGATCATTGCTTGTACAGCCCTCTCGCAGTGTCCGGAGCAAGTATGGTGGGTCTGACACACCGGTGTCAATGTGTTCTTTTTTCCATTTCCCGGAGTGTATAACAAGAACAGCAGTGATGCAAATACAGTTCCCTGAGGCACCGCAGACTACGTTAACACTACAGAGTAGATTTTTAGAGCGCCACGCGAGGGCACAGGTTAGCCATGAGATAGAAAGCAGCTTTGTGGGTCGTCACGAGGTACGAACCAGAACAGTCGACGAAGACTGGCGTCTGCGTTGTGGGTGGAATGTCGTTTCGGAGCGAGTCTGTACGCGGTAGGCAACGGAGTACTCTGAGCGCTTGAATACATGAGAGAAAATACCAGCGTGGTTCAAAAAAATTGGGTACCGTACCGCGCCTACCAAGCCTTTCGTGAGAAAACGTTTCCTCAGGAAATCAAAGAGCTGCACAAAATTACAAAGGCAGGCACTCATACATGTTACATTTCCACGTAGTGACCACTGTTGTCTAAGCATTAGTTTTGTCGGCCAACCGCTCTGTCGGAACCGTCACAAAAAAGAAAAAATCGTGTTTCACAAAACAGCGTCCAGAACGTCGGCATCGGTTTTGAAGTGGTGACGGGCTAGGTGCTGGGTTGGGTTGTTTGGGGGAAGAGGCCAAACAGCGAGGTCATCGGTCTCATCGGATTAGGGAAGGACGGGGAAGGAAGTCAGCCGTGCCCTTTCAAAACAAACATCCAGGAATTTGCCTGGAGCGATTTACGGAAATCAGGGAAGACCTAAATCAGGGTGGCCGGACGCGGGATTGAACCGTCGTCCTCCCGAATGCGAGTCCAGTGTGCTAACCACTGCGCCACCTTGATCAGTGGGCTAATGTTTCTCTGTCGGTCCGGAGATCTGGAAATCGCTTGGTGTGAGATACGGCCAGAGATGTGGAAATCGCTTGGTGTGAGATACGACCAGCGTGGGTGGATGTTCCTACGCAATCGATCGAAATCGCCGGATTTAATCGTGCTTAACCACGGCTGTATGAGGTTGGACGCTATCATGGAAGGTCACCCATCGGAAGCCATCTCAGGTGTTTCCTCTGAACAGCCTTCTGCAAGCGTTGCAGCTTGTTGATGTAATTGGCCTGGCAGCATTCACGATCTCTTCATGGCTGCGGAAATCAACCAGCAGCAGCAGCACACTTTGAGCATCCCAAAATTATATGATCATAACTTTCTTCGGGGATACCACCGTTTGCAGTTTCTTCATGGGGGTGAGGCGAATGTTGTTTCGTGATACTGATGCTTTCTTAGTCTCAGGTGTCGTACGACGCACCCACGTTTCGTTCCCTGTGACGATGCGGTACCGGAACGGAAGAATCTGCACGTGATACCGCATTAAGTGATGAAAGGAGAAACCCATGTACTTGGCTTTATTTCTCAGCTGTGAGATGCCACGATGCCACTGAGAGCACGTCTCCCTGTAGTCCATTATGTTGTACACTACACAGCCAATGAAGATCATGTGTTCACGTGCATTCTGTGTCACATGGAGTACTGATCAACTTGAATCAATCCTTCGACGCGGCATACGTTATCATCTGAGATGAGGTGCTTAGCCGCCATACATCTACATCTACATGGATAATCTGCACATTCAAGTGCCTGGCAGAGGATTCATCGAACCACCTTCACAATTCTCTATTATTCCAATCAAGTATAGCGCGCGGAAAGAATGAACACCTATATCTTTCCGTACGAGCTCTGATTGCCCTTATTTTATCGTGGTGATAGCTCCGCCCTATGTAGGTCGGTGTAGACAAAATATTTTCGCATACAGAGGAGAGAGTTGGTCACTGGAATTTCGTGAGAAGATTCCGTCGCAACGAAAAACGCCTTTCTTTTAATGATGTCCAGCCCAAATCCTGTATCATTTCTGTGACACTCTCCCCCATTTTTCGCGAGAATACAAAACGTGCTGCCTTTCTTTGAACTTTCTGTATGTACTCCGTCAGTCCTATCTGGTAAGGATCCCACACCGTGCAGCAGTAGTCTAAAAGAGGACGGACGAGCGTAGTGTACGCAGTCTCCTTAGTAGGTTTGTTACATTTTCTAAGTGTCCTGCCAATAAAACACAGTCTTTGGTTAGCCTTCCCCACAACATTTTCTATGTGTTTCTTCCAATTTAAGTTATACGTAATTGTAATACCTAGGTATTTAGTTGAATTTACGGCTTTTAGATTAGACTGATTTATCGTGCAACCGAAGTTTGAGTTCCTTTTAGCACTCATGTGGATGACCTAACACTTTTCGTTATTTATGGTCAACTGCCACTTTTCGCACCATTCAGATATTTTTTTTCTAAATCGTTTTGCATTTTGTTTTGATCTTCTGATGACTTTATTAGTCGATAAACGACAGCGTCATCTGCAAACAACCGAAGACGACTGCTCAGATTGTCTCCCAAATCGTTAACATAGATAAGGAACAGCAAACGGCCTATAACACTACCTTGGGAACGCCTGAAATCACTTCTTCCTCGATGACTTTCCGCCAGTTTCTACGAACTGTGACCCCTCTAAAAGTAAATCGCAAATCCAGTTACATAACTGAGACGATATTCCATATACACACAATTTTACTACGAGCCGCTTGCGTGGTACAGTGTCAACAGCCTTCCGGAAATCCAGGAATACGGAATCGATCTGAAATCCCTTGACAATAGCACTCGGCACTTCATGTGAATAAAGAGATAGTTGTTTCACAGGAACGATGTTTTCTAAACCCATGTTGACTGTGTGTCAATAGACCGTTTTCTTCGAGGTAATTCATGATGTTAGAAATAATATATATTCTAAAATCCTTCTGCATATCGACGTTAACGATATGGGCCTGTAATTTAGTGGATTAGTCCTACTACCTTTCTTGAATATTGGTGTGACCTGTGCAACTTTCCAGTCTTTGGGTACAGATCTTTCGTCTAGCGAACGGTTGTATATGTTTTATTACATTTTTATTTTATTCATTTTTTTTAAGAAAAAGGGAACGATAAACCCTCATTACACATCACACGTAGATTTCCCACAGTGCATCCTTCCTAGCCTCCATCTGAAAATCGTATCTCGGAGCTAACTCCATCTAGCGACGACGTTTCAAAGCTTTAATCGTCTCTTCCAGCCACACACAGAGTAACTCACACGAGTTATTTATTCGTCCATGAGCGCTCTCGTTGGCTTGCTTACTGAACCGCCGTCGTAATCAGTGCTGTTTGGCAACCAGCCAGATGCACGTCTTCCGATGTGACACCACTTCAGCGTCAGTTCGATTGATTAGTTATACAAGCAGCTTCTGATTTCGATATCTCGGTGCCAAGTGGACCTTCTTCCGGGCCTTGGCGACACAGAACAAACTGAAGTGGTTACTGGAAATCGAATCGGGTACTGCGTGTCAGTAACAAGTAATTCTAATCACTAGATTACTGAAGCGGCGGTAAATAAGCCATTTGTACTGTTTGATAACCGGCATGTCATTACAATTTGGCGTTAACTTTAAAAGCACACGCTCGTGCCTGTTGACAAATTAACAAATACTCTCCGCGCGGAGTGGCCGTGCGGTTTGAGGCGTCGTGTTACGAATTTATCGGTCACTCCCGCCGGAGGTTCGAGTGTGTGTGTGTGTGTGTGTGTGTGTGTGTTTGGCGAACTTTTGCATTTAGTGCAGAATTTATTGAGATTTCAGTCATAAACAGAATTACGCAAAAAGTTATTTGGACAAGAGTATTTCAAATTCCATTATGTTTCCCAATACAACATTGTTACCGTGTCAGATCCGTTGGCTGCATACATGGACGAGATCCAATTACAGAAAAATCTTACTCTCAGTGAATGGCCCAACAAATCTATGGTACAAAACTCTTATGCTTCCGAAAATAACAGCAATATCATACAGTCGAAATTACTAAACACGTTCACAAAAACTGGAGCCTCTGAACGGTAGTTAGAAAACTGGCCAACAACTAAACAAGAAATGGACAAGGAACATCGTACCTTTAAAGATTCAAAATGTTTACATTTGCTGTAAGAGGATTAAAAGATTCCGTCCCATGCAAAACTTCCGTCATAAATCCAAAAGATGGTAGTGCTAGCCGTACATGGACTCAAGTTGTCATTCTCTGGTTACTGAGTATTGTAGTTCTATTGAATGTCAGACATTTCGATTTCGCCAAAGAGAAATGCAAAATCTGAGACGGAAAATGTACTTTAAAGTCTTTGCAGGTCTCTCAGTATTTCCGTCAACAACCATATGCATTCACTTTTCTGCTTCGGACGACTTGCATTTTATTTAACTTGACAGACATCTAGTTAACACGAGAGAGGACGCTGCGTTATATTAACAGGATATAATTTCGATGGTGTGTCAGGTCGGTAACGGTGCTGAAGTGCCTGAAGATGAATCAGTATTTTCTTCAAAATAGACTACAAATGAATCAAAACAGTAAGCACAACTGAATCGAAGAAAAGTAGAAAGAGAATAGCCTCCATTCTCCATGACAAAATATTCCCCAAATGACGTTTCCTATTTCCAGTACCATGCGAGTCACAAATTACCGATACTCATCTTGTTGTAAGTAAATAATCGAAAACTTGGAACTGGAAGTCCAAACAGAGTTTCGAACTCCGCTATTCCTGAGCGTGTGTCCATTTATAACACTACCGTCTGCTACTGTTGTACCATAACCTTAAAGCTGGAAACAGGTTTTGAAATAAAACTATTTTGTTAAAGCAGTTATGGTATAAAGCAACACAGCAGTGTTACCCTCTGAGAGGAATTTTGTTATGGTGACCGTGTTGTACCTAACGGAGGTGGCTTATCGGAAATGAAAGTCAGAATTACGTAAATGTTTGAACAGTAACAAACGAAATTTTGTTTATCTGTACTGTTCAATGGATAAAGAAAACGGTCGCCAGCCCAACTAGGCAAGAGAATGATTAACATTCTCGTTCAAGAAAATAGTTATTAGTAATTTTAGTGTATAAACACAACCTATACTTTGTCACACGTGAGTGCAGTGAACTCTGACACATACATTTGATTACGTTAAGATTGAAGCTAGCAGCTAGAGCAGCACAAACTGTTAGCAAAATTATAACAGATACCGAAACACACTATTACTTTCAGGGCTTACACAGACTGAATGGTCTTTATAACGTTATTATTGCTATTTACTGCAGAATCATTAATTGGAATATAAGTTAAGTCTCTCTCAGTTAAATACTTTACTATTAAAATGAAAGTTAATTAGAATCCACTGAAAGGTTGCTTCTCACTATCATTTGAAGAAAGAAATTGATTTTCATAATTAATGGTCTTTCCGTTACTTGTTACCAAGCATTAACACAATAGACAAACTGTGTATCCAGTTATACTATTAATATGCACTTCCAATACACAAGAGAGACAAACACTTAGCAGTCATGAACATATAATTTCCTACTATTGTAGTTTTACTACAGCGAAACACAATGTTGACAAAATTGCAAGAAACTGCCTCACCTTTTAGAATTTACTACAGATAGCAAGGTGATCATTTGCTAAGCAAAACTTTATAAGCCTCAGTCTTAAAAACTTTTAATTTTGAATTGGGCTACAGCACATTAATAAGCAGTTTTAATAGGAAAATTATTTTCAGAAAGCATCATTTACTTTAACTCGCTCTCTTGCCACATTAACTTTAACTTCTTCTTCTTTTTTTTTTTTTTTTTTTTTTTTTTTTTTTTTTTTTTTTTTTTTTCTCATGTTCAAGAGCCATTAATTAGCAAAACACTGGGCTTTAATGTTCTTTCAGTAGGGATACTCGGTAATCACTTTAGTTCAAACGGAGAGGAACCTGAGAGCAGTTATGATAAGGAAAAAAAATAAAGTTAGGTACATAAATTCAGTTATAAATTACCTTATATTTGAGCACACTAACACCTCCATTAAGCTGATCCTTCACTGTCCATCATTGTAGTATTCCGATGCAATGAATTGCGCAATGTGGTGGCAACTGCATGTTGGTAGGTGGAATTGCAGGTAGAATTGCTGGACTCTGTCAGTTCTTGGTGGCGATGATAGATACAAATTCCAAAATAGTTCCAGCTATTTATCCATCCATCTGAGGCATTGGAAAGACAGAACATTTGCGCATACTGACATTTCTACAAAAAATTATTCATTCAGAAATTACAATTAAATGTAGTAGCTTTTGTTCCCTCCAAATGGGGCAAAGAATTTAAATGACAGATATACTACATGGCATAGAATCAAATCAAGACATCAAAGTTCTTACAAAGAAAGGAGTATACAATTTTATGTTATCGATTCAAACAAACACATTTACAGAAGCTCAACGAAGTAACATTAAATAAGCAAAAGCTAAATAAATCAGTAGAGCACTAGAGTTATGGTGTTATACATTGTGTGAACCACCGAAGTCCCATATAGATAATTCCACACAAAACATGTCACTACAGCTAGTTAAGCATGTCAATATCGATATCAACCTATAAACACAGATTTCTGTACAGTTTTCAATTAAATGTAAACTGTAGTCGCGAATACACTGTCGAACCAGAACATTAAGAATGCTGGCTGACAGCGTTGGGGGTAGATGGTGCGGTAACGGAAGAACATAAACGAAGCGGAGAAGAACGGCGAATCACTCCAGTAACGGTACGGCCCAGTGCTTCGTAACGAGCATCTCGGAACTGCGAAGTTGGTAAACTGTTCGCGTTCTGGTGTCGTGTCTTGGGAAGTGCTTGCAGAAGGGTGAAACTACGACAAGGTGAAGGACGTCCACGCCGCTTCACAGAACATGGAGGTCCCATGGTCGCCTACTCTGCAAAGCAGAATAGAAAGCGATTTGCGTCACATCTGACAACAGCGTATAGCGTTGGTGCACGCACAAGCTTTTCGATGCACGTTGTGCAGCACGCACTGTTCACAATGGGGCTCTACTACAGGTGACCGATACGTGTTTCCATTTTTTCTTCTAATAATTTCCGGGTATGCAGCCGGATCCCGTCGACATTCTGCCACGATATTTCGGCCCAGAGACGTCCGGCCATCATCAGGTGAGTACACAACTACTGAAGAGCCCAGGTGCAGTCGCGGAATGTCGACGGGATCCGGCTGCATACCCGGAAATTATTAGAAGAAGAAATACGCCGGGAAAATTTCAGAAGTCACGTGTTTCCATGTTCAGCCAGGGCTGTCGTCAGATATTATTGCGCTGGGCATACGGTATTCGACACTGGACCGTGGACCAATGCAAAAGTGTTGGCTGACCAGATGAACCACGTTCCTTATTCAACCAAGTCGATGGAAGTACCCGGATACGCCGTCACCCAACTGAATGACTGTGGTAGTAATCGAAGGCAGCATAGCAGCTGTGGAATACGTGAATAGTATTGCGAACCACTATATCTGAAGTCTTCTCTGACGGAGATGCTATCTTCCAGCAGGATAATTTGTGACGACCCTACAACTCTGTTCTTAAATAGCGTGTACTTTGACTGCCTCTTATTATGAAAGCCTGGTCATGCCTCCTAAACAGCGTGATCTTGCTACAACGTTGAGTGGCTGTCATAGCGGCGAGCTACGAACTCGCAAAGATCATTAAAAAGTGCACTATGCTAACTGTTTTAACTTGAACAGAATTCTTTTATAAATGATAACCGCGTGTACACCTGTTTCATTACTGTTAAGGGTATAGTAATTAATTCGGAGCATTTAGCGGCTATATAGCGCGTTAGTTCTCTCTACAAACGACATTTAACACGAACTTCGATTCACTCTTACGTTAATTATCGTACTGATGATTAGATTTTGATATTAAAACTTGGTGGCAGTATTTACAACTCAGGCAGAAACCATTACAACTCATTTTGAGATGTTCCTTCTGAAAATAAGTAGTTCTGCCTTCTAAATTCG
Organism: Schistocerca serialis cubense; assembly: GCF_023864345.2. Taxonomy (NCBI): domain Eukaryota; kingdom Metazoa; phylum Arthropoda; class Insecta; order Orthoptera; family Acrididae; genus Schistocerca; species Schistocerca serialis. The sequence goes on from NC_064645.1 coordinate 385,638,429, forward strand.
ACCCCCAGTTATTAAGGGACAAATTTTGAAAACAGCTCTGTTCATTGAACTTGAAATAGCTAATGTAGATATCTTTGAATATATGGAAATTTAGTTTTAGTACCAGAATGAAACTAAAAAAATATTTAACACCTACCTGTTTAACAATCAGGTCTACGAAACTGTTCAAATACAAATCAGTTTAAATATTTGTACCACACTGAATTTACTTTCGTCCTGAGAAGCCAAATAATTTAATTTAATCAACATCTTTTACCGTGGCACCCATGAAATTTGCATTTTTTGACTTCCTTATATAAATTAACCCCACAAATCTTTTGTTAACTGCGATCTCTCTTTCATTTAACCAGTAACATTTCATGATATCATTTAAACAAAACCAATTATAAAGTACTTGTAAAAAGACTAATAGTTTCGACAAACTATTACTATATTGTTCCTCAAAAAATTATCACTACACTTACTTCGAAGATCTCTCTCTGCAGTTAAAATACTCTGTACAAAATAAACTGTTCGTAGTTTGCCATTTCAAACGCTGCATAGTTGAGAATATGTTACAAATATGCTTTCACAGTATCTTCATGTCTCGTATTATTTCGATTGACCGAACACTCCATGTTATCTACTTCTTGCAACCACACTTGATGTAATGATCGTGCAATTCTTGCAGCACCATATTTTGGCTGGAAATATTTTCCAGTCATGGTTACAAATTACGTGAGACGGCTTATAACTGGAAAAGTACTAATAATCGCCTTCCGCCATAAACTGCACCACTATTAGCATCAAGTACCAACATCTTCGTAAGTGCACGATCGCGTGAACCTTACTCAACAGGCACTTCCTGCTGACTACTCTCTGCACTACAGTTGGTCTGCCACAGACTTCTTCCAAAGGAAAGGCCGCCTGATAACCCTATAAAGACGCTGTCCGCTGGGCCAGCCTTCTGTGTATTTCTCCCAAAGAAAAGGCATTTCAGAAATGGAAACGACGAGGGAAAATGACAAGTATCGCACCGCTGCAGCTTCAGCAAGAACACGGTCGAGCTCAACAAATTATTTAATAAAGACATGAATTGATGTCTCCTCCTTGGTGTAAGATTTTACACTGACAGTACATGGTTAAGACAGAGCTGCACACGAATGGCACAATAAGTGTCTGTTGGCTGACGGCCCCAAGAAACATCAAAGTTAGCTGCCGACTTCATTTTGGAACGAAACGGTTAATAAACGAAGCTCTATCACGGGCAAAATGCTGCAGATGCATGTGCAATCAAACGTTCTTCAGATATTACTGTGCATCATAATCGTTGAATAAATCCTGTGTTATAGTTTCTGCGGCGACACCTTTCAGACTTATAAATGGCTTTGTATCAGCAACTGAAGTGGAGCCTCAACAAGGTCAAAAAATCTGTAGAAATGCATAATATTTATATTTAATCCTCACAGTTTATTCTGTGCACTATTGTTGGTTCCATTTCCATCACGGATAGTGAGACTAAATTTCTTGATCGTTAGTATTCGCTTCGTTTACAATCCCTGAAAATGTTTCCTACGCTTAACATCCCACAGAGAGCGCTGCGGAATTATAGTGCTATATCGACGTACCCTATCCTCACAACCGCTGCCTGCTAGGCGTCGGCGCTCCATGTTTTTGCTGCAGTGGATTTTCCGTAGTGTGCTACAGCAGACCAGAACAATAGCGGAGTGCACCAGCACTAGCGAACTCCTGTGTGCGAAGCCCTGCGGCTGTTGTCGCAAGATGGCTGCCGGAGCTGCCCAGCTGCAACAAAGCAAAGCGATGGGGCTTCTGCGTGGGCATCAGGACACTGACCAACCAAATAGCGGGACCCTGATGAGGTGGTATGCACACGCGTAAGAAGCATGAATCTTCTAGGAGCGAAGTTACACGTGTTAAAAGCCTACCTTACGTGTCAACCACTGAGTATTCTCTCTCTCCTTGGCATCTACATGTGCAAACTAAAGTTAAATTTTGTCATATTAGCAAGACATTTATTTTTCTTTACTCTGTTCTTGTTTCAGCACTTTCTACCTTCCTTGACAACTCTTTTACTGCCTTATAAAGGGAAAAAAACGACATCTAAATAAAATAATTTTTGGTGTCGGGCCACGTCATTGCGAAAAATTAATCAATTCATAATATAAAAGTGTACAATGTGGGTGCCGCTAAAACTCAGAAACGAGTCCCAGTATGATAAAGGCAGTTATCAGCTGTGGCAGCCTTCTGTCACCCATCCATGAAGAAGTATCCCATTTCAACCGGAAGGGCGTGCATTTGATTCAAGAACATTTGAGAGTATTAGAGAGCATTCCACAACATTCCAAAACGTTGCGGAATGTTCCACAATGATCTGGGACGATCAGGAGTGTTCGGAAATACTGTGGAGTATTCGGGAGGATTTCAGAATGTTCATAAACATCCCAGAATATCCCAGAACAGTCTCGAATGTTGTGGAATGTTCTGAAACTTTGTGGACAATTCGAAGCCTTTTTGGTATGTTCTGGAATTCGCCACTGGTGCAGTTACCCATTCGTAAGGGCATATGAAGCAAGACCCATAGTGGGTGCAAGTCAGTTTCTTATCAGTGCAGAAGGGAGGAACCCAAAAAGTAGTGCAGTGAGTGAATAAAAACAAACAGTGAAGTGTTAGTAGTCAAAGTGATACAGTAGCTAAATATAAATCGAAACTGAAGTGTGTAAAGTGTACTTTAGCTGAATCAAATCAAAGCAACTTTTTATCAACAAATACACAATGTCCAAACGTAAAAGAGATCTTGCCAGTTCTGAAGAAAAACGGCGAAAATAGAACAGCGAAAAAACGAAGTGGACGAAGAGCGCGTAGCTCACTTATAAGTTCCCAACGAACGAGATTGGGCAAAAACGAAAAATGTTTATATACAAGCACTGTAAGTAGTTGGAATATACTTTCAATAAAAAATTTTATCTCTTGTACTTCAACAAGTAATACAAGAGCTAGAATATGTTTTCAAAATAATTTTTCTTACCTCTTGTTCTTGAAACTTCATTCTATTATTCCAACTACCACGCAGTCTCACATCAAATCCCTGAGCGAAGCCGAGTACCCCAGCTAGTAGAACTATAAAACCGACGTTTCGAGTGTTTGCAGTGGTGCTCTTGAGCGTTACTAAGCTGTCGGTTTCTGAGATGGTCCTCACTGCGTATACTGTCTTCCTTTGGTTGTCGGGTGACAACCTACGTAACGTTCTCGTACGTTATTTTACAGTTCAGTTTATGATATGCACCTTCGTTTCTTCACCTTCACAGCTAGCTGATTCATACAGAAGGACTCGCTTTATTATTTTTGTTCTGCCTCTAGCCACTACTGTGTGAAACCTGTTTAGCGATATCCAGGTCGACTTTGTTTCTTTGTGTCACGGTGGAAATTCGGAAGGCGCCAGTTCGATCAACAGATGATTGTTCCATGGTTTCTGTAATTATGGCTTGGACTACTGGGCGAACACACACAGATCTTGGGTTAATTGCATGAAACTTCTTCTCAGCTTGAGGTTTTGAGGGGCAGGTTGCTGGCCATACAGCACACGTCCTTCAACAGTAAAAACTGTTTAATTATTTTCTGGGTTGTGGATTTTTTACGGAAATGTGCTCATTTGAAGAAATGTTGCCAGCACCGCCAAATACACTGTCCAGTCACATTAATGTGAGCAAATATCAGAAGCCTCAATAACCATCCTTTGCAGCACGGATGGCAGCGAGATGTGCAGGAAAAATGCCAGTGAGGTTCTGGAAGGTACCAACAGGGACGTGCAGTCCAGTGCCGTGATCAGCTCTACTACACTACTGGCCATTAAAATTGCTACACCAAGAAGAAATGCAGATGATAAACAGGTATTCATTGGACAAATATATTATACTAGAACTGACATGTGAATACATTTTAACGCAATTTCGGTGCATAGATCCTCAGAAATCAGTACCCAGAACAACCACCTCTGGCCGTAATAACGGCCTTGATACGCCTCGGCATTGAGTCAAACAGGGCTTGGATGGCGTGCACAGATACAGCTGCCCATGCGGCTTCAACACGATACCATAGTCATCAAGGGTATTGACTGGCGTTTGTGACAAGCCAGTTGCTCGGCCACCATTGACCAGGCGTTTTCAATTGGTGAGAGATTTGGAGAATGTGCTGGTCAGGGCAGCAGTCGAACATTTTCTGTATCCAGAAAGGCCCGTACAGGACCTGCAACATACGGTCGTGCATTATCCTGTTGAAATGTAGCGTGTCGCAGGGATCGAATGAAGGGTAGAGCCACGGGTCGTAACACATCTGAAATGTAACGCCCAGTGTTCAAACTGCCGTCAATGCGAACAAGAGGTGACCGAGCCATGTAACCAATGGCACCCCATACCATCACGCCGAGTGATACGCCAGTATGGCGAATCCGAATACACGCTTCCAATGTGCGTTCACCGCGATGTCGCCAAACACGGATGCGACCATCATGATGTTCTAAACAGAACCTGGATTCATCCGAAAATATGACTTTTGCCATTCGTGCACCCAGGTTCGTCGTTGAGTACACCATCACAGTCGCTCCTATCTGTGACGCAGCGTCAAGGGTAACCGCAGCCATGGTGTCTGAGCTGATAGTCCATGCTGCTGCAAACGTCGTCGAACTGTTCGTGCAGGTGGTTGTTGTCTTACAGACGTCCTCATCTGTTGACTCGGGGATGGAGACGTGTCTGCACGATCCGTTACAGCCATGCGGATAAGATACCTGTCATCTCGACTGCTAGTGATACGAGGCCGCTGGGATCCAGCACGTCGTTCCGTATTACCTTCCTGAACCCACCGATTCCATATTCTGCTAAGGGTCATTGGATCTCGACCAACGCGAGAAGCAATGTCGCGATACGATAAACCGCAATCGCGATAGGCTACAATCCGACATTTATCAGAGTCGGAAACTTGATGGTATGCATTTCTCCTCCTTGCACGAGGCATCACAACGTTTCACCAGGCAACGCCGGTCAACTGCTGTTTGTGTATGAGAAATCGGTTGGATACTTTCCTCATGTCAGCACGTTGTAGGTGTCGCGACCGGCGCCAACCTTGTGTGAATGCTCTGAAAAGCTAATCATTTGCATATCACAGCATCTTCTTCCTGTCGGTTAAATTTCGCGCCTGCAGCACGTCATCTTAGTGGTGTAGCAATTTTAATGGTCAGTAGTGTAGATTTCTCTGTTGAGGATCCATGGCGCGAATAGCCCGATCGAGGTGGCCCCACAGATTCTCGAATGGGCTTAAATCCGAGAAGCGCTGGTGGGTACAGGAGTATCCTGGTGCTCTTTGAACCTCGCACGTACACTGCGAGTTGTGTGACACGCTATATTGCCCTTCCGGTAGATGCCATCGTGTATAGGCAAAACTAACCTCTTTTAGCGGTGGACACGGTCCTCAGGGCTAGACGCATACTTGCGTTGATCCACTGTGCCTTACAGAATGACGAGGTCACCCACGGTATGCAACGGAAACATTTCCCTGGCCATAAGGCTCGCCACTTGTTGCGGTGTGTTTGCTTCCGTGTGTTTCATTCCGTACGCGAGAACGACCATCTTCCTGATGTAGCATAAAAGTGATTCGTCTGAAAAGACCGTCTGTCAGCACTCAGTGGACGTCCAGTTACCGTACTTTCGTGCAAATTCCAGCCTCTGTCGTCAGAACAGCTGTCAGTATGGGTGCATGCATGACCCAGGTGCATGCCGCTGAGGCCCATGCGCAGGAATGTTCGCTGAACGGTCGTTGAGGACACAATGTTGGCAGCGCCAGTGTTCGTGTGGGCTGTCAGTTTCTCGACAGTTGCACGTCTATTCGCCCGTACACAATCTGCGCAGCCATTGCCACCTATGGCTCCTGGTGCTCTACAGTTCCTTCGGCCCTGTATAGCTTCATTTAGCCAAAAAGCACTCCATACTTCAACCATGGCAGCTCGCGAACAGTTTACAAGCTTAGCCGTTTCGAAAATGCTTCCGGTCATGGCCCGAGAACCAATGATCATGCCTCATTGGACGTCAGATAAATCGCTCTTTTCTGCATTATGACAATGGCTATACTGTTTCCCGCGTCAGCCGGCCGGGGAGGCCGAGCGGTTCTGGAAACGCGCGACCGCTACGTTCGCAGGTTCGAATCCTGCCTCGCGAATGGATGTGTGTGTGATGTCCTTAGGTTAGGTTAGGTTTAAGTAGTTCTAAGTTCTAGGGGACTGATGACCTCAGAAGTTAAGTCCCATAGTGTTCAGAGCCATTTGAACCATTTGTTTCCCGCGTCCCGCACACGTCATATACCCCCTCCATTGGTAGCGCTGTGAGGGGTTATTGCAGGCTGACGTCGAACACAGGCGGTGATGACATTAATGTGACTGTACCGCGTGTCAATCAGCAAGTGAGCGTGGTGGCTTGTGGACTGAACCAAACTTGTCGCTGCGAATATGTTACGCTAAAGAGCGCGGTTACTGGTTAAACAGAGCAATATATCTGCTCCAGTTTAATAATCAAATACAGGTAAAATTCAGAATGCTCTTAAGTAGGTTTGATGGAACTTTTCTGTGACGTTGTAAAACTTGACAATTAAACCAGGTATGCTAGAAATCCCATAATGCCATTTACGGCAGTGGGCTGCACTATGGAAGCAGCATTGCAGTAGTGTAGTCTCCATACGGTATTAACTGTTGGTCTATACATCAGACCTTATACGCTATGTCATCAAAAGTATCCGGGCTCCTCCAGAGACATACGTTTTTTTATATTAGGTGCATTGTGCTGCTACCTACTGCCGGGTACTCCTTATCAGCGACCTCGGTAGTCACTAGAGCAGAATGGGGTGCTCCGCGGAACTCACGGACTTCGAAAGCGGTTAGGTGATCGGGTGTCACATCTGTCATACGTATATACCCGAGATTCCCATACCGGTAAACATCCCTAGGTCCACTGTTTCCGTTGTGATAGTGAAGTGGAAACGTGAAGGGACACGTACAGTACAAAAGCGTACAGGCCGATTTCGTCTATTGGCTGACAGAAACTGAGGGTCGTAATGTATAATGGGCAGACATCTATCCAGACCATCACACAGGAATTCCAAACTGCATCCGGATCCACTGCAAGTGATATGGCAGTTAGGCGGGAGGTGAGAAAAATTGGCTTAAATGGTCGAGCGGTTGCTGATAATCCACTCATCACGCCGGTAAATGCCAAACGATGCGTCGCTTGGGGTAAGGACCGTAAACATTGGACGATTGAACGGTGGAAGAACGTTGTGTGGAGTGACGAATCACGGAACACAATGTGGCGATCCGATGGCAGGGTGTGGGTATGGGGAACGCCCGTTGAACGTCATCTGACAACGTGTGAAGTGCCAACAGTAAAATTCGAAGGCGGTGGTGTTATGGTGTGGTCGTGCTTTTCATGGAGGGGGCTTGCACCCCTTGTTGTTTTGCGTGGCACTACATTGATGTTTTAAGCACCTTCTTGCTTCCCACTGTTGAAGAGCGATTCGGGGATGGAGACGGCATCTTTCAACACGATCGAGCGCCTGTTCATAATGCACGGCCTGTGGTGGAGAGGTTACATGGAAATAACATCACTGTAACGGACTGGCCTGCACAGAGTCCCGAGCTGAATACTATAAAACACCTTTGGTATGTTTTGGAACGCCGACTTCGTACTAGGCCTCAGCGACGCACATCGATACCTCTCCTCAGTGCAGCATTCCGTGAAGAATGGGCTGCCATGCCCCAAGAAACCTTCGAACACCTGATTGAACGTATGCCTGCGAGAGTGGAAGCTGTCATCAAGGGCAACGGTGGGCCAACACCATATTGAATTCCAGTATTATCGATGGAGGGCGCCACGAACTTTTAAGTCATTTTCAGCCACTTGTCCGGATACTTTTGATCACATATTGTATGTCGTCAGTTCCTTTCGCTTGGCATTAGTCGACTGCACCCGCCTTGCCATTGAATGTTAGAATATATATCGGATATGCTTGCGGAAAGTTTAGACGCCAAGAATAATAAACGTCTTATATTCGTGTTTTCGAGTTTTCGAACAGCGTATTAAAAATTACGTGATTCAAATAACATATGTCTTTCAGTAATTTTATTTATGCAAGGGCTAAAGACTAATACCAATAAAACAATATTACGAGCCCCTTATCACTAACATGATATGCTGATAACCTCCCTTCAATATATCTAAATTTATTCTTAACAATTATTTCTCGGCACAATCTCCCCTGCAACACCTTTACGAGCTTTTCAGATTGTTTTTCACCGCCCTGTCTGTGGCATACCGACTGACACAGAGTTATATTTGCAGGCCAGTAGCTGCCATTATCCTACACAGTTGGGTAGCGTCTTATGCTCCCTGGTGTATACACCACATGTGGTGTCAGATATCGACAGCCTGCCAGGTGAGCCGCAATTACTAAGAATAGTGTGCCAACAGAACGGTTGTTTTGATAAACATATAAGCAATGCGTTCCAATCAAAGCGAGTCCAATGTATGGAGCAAATGAAGGAACGGAGACACACACTGCAACAGCCTTCTTGCCGTATTCTGCAGCATTTCTTCAAAAATAGATAGAATCCTCAAGAGACACGTGACTAAGTGCGTTTTTCGTACACTAGCAAAACAGTGTTGGGTCAAAACAATCTCGACCTTAGAAAACTAGTTCTACACGGGGTGTTACCATGTTAGAGCTCATTTTAGTTTCGTCAGTATGTACTGTACTTCTTCGATTCACCGCCAGTTGGCCCAATTGAAGGAAGGTAATGTTGATTTCGGTGCTTGTGTTGACATGCGACTCATTGCTCTACAGTACCAGCATCAAGCACATCAGTACGTAGCATCAACAGGTTAGTGTTCATCACGAACGTGGTTTTACAGTCAGTGCAATGTTTACAAATGCGGAGTTGGCAGATGCCCATTTGATGTATGGATTATCACGGGGCAATAGCCGTGGCGCGGTACGTTTGTATCGAGACAGATTTCCAGAACGAAGGTGTCCCGACAGGAAGACGTTCGAAGCAATTGATCGGCGTCTTAGGGAGCACGGAACATTCCAGCCTATGACTCGCGACTGGGGAAGACCTAGAACGACGAGGACACATGCAATGGACGAGGCAATTCTTCGTGCAGTTGACGATAACCCTAATGTCAGCGTCAGGGAAGTTGCTGCTGTACAAGGCAACGTTGACCACGTCACTGTATGAAGAGTGCTACGGGAGAACCAGTTGTTCCCGTACTATGTACAGCGTGTGCAGGCACTATCAGCAGCTGATCGGCCTCCACGGGTACACTTCTGCGAATGGTTCATTCAACAATGTGTCAATCCTAATTTCAGTGCAAATGATCTCTTTACGGATGAGGCTTCATTCTAACGTGATCAAATTGTAAATTTTCACAATCAACATGTGTGGGCTGACGAGAATCCGCACGCAATTGTGCAATCACGTCATCAACACAGATTTTCCGTGAACGTTTGGGCAAGCATTGTTGGTGATGTCTTGATTGGGCCCCATGTTCTTCCACCTACGCTCAGTGGAGCACGTTATCATGATTTGATACGGGATACTCTACCTGTGCTGCTAGAACATGTGCCTTTACAAGTACGACACAACATGTGGTTCATGCACGATGGAGCTCCTGCACATTTCAGTCGAAGTGTTCGTACGCTTCTCAACAACAGATTCGGTGACCGATGGATTGGTAGTTGATGTTGTGGTCTTCAGTCCTGAGACACCAATTCCATGGCCTCCACGCTCTCCTGACCTCAACACTCTTGACTGTATATGATCCCATGCCGTTGTGGGAAGTATTATACTGGATGGACATGTCACATAGTACAAGAATGTTGTGTTGAACATTATTGCTATACACTCATGGGCCGCAATCAACGGTAATGGAACACTGCCTGAGGAGGGGCTTTGCATGTTTCAAAAGAAGACTAAAATTTTATCCTCAGCGTCATCGTTATGCGACTGTGTTTTTAAGAAGGCCATGCAAATCCGAATTGCAGACGATCTTATTAACAGGATGCGGGATTGCAGCCAAGCACAGTCTGGAATATAGCGCTGGCTGCCATTAAAGTAAAACAGGAAGAAAGGACAGCACAGGCATTGCCCACTGCGCGCGGGGAAGACCTCTTTTCGGCTCCCGTTAGGAAGTGCTATGGGCTAGAGATGGGCAAACCCATCTTTAGGAACTAATCAACTGGTGATCCTCTTTGGGAACCATTCATTTACACTCTGACCATTCCTTCTTTTAACTATTTGGGTACTATATGGATTGTAGGTCAATTTCCAGAAGAAAAAAGAACCACGAACAAATATTACTTCTGGATTGTATTGCAATTGACTCCTTAATGTAGACAGATTGTTTACTTCGATTTCCTTACTTGAATGTGTTCTCAGAAAGCATCACATTGATTGGGTGATGTGACAAACCAGCGGCCGCAAGCTAGGCAGAGGCCAAAACAACGGCACCCTACACGAGACGAGCGGGCAGGACTCCCCAAAAAATGCACTACCGTATCAAAAAACCAGTTCCACAGAATTAGGATTTCTTGTTTTGATTTTAATACATCTACATATATGGTCCGTAAGCCACCGTACGGCGCGTTGCGGAGGGTACCTTGTACGCTACCGCTCATTTCCTTTTCTGTTACACTCGCAAATTAGGGAAATAGCCTGTCTATGTGCCCTAATCTCTTTTCACGGTCCTTACTCAAAATATACATTGGCGGCAGTGGCATCTCTCTATGCACAGCCTCAAATGCCTGTTCTCTAACTTTTCTCGGTGGTGTGCCTGGAAAATAACGTCGCCTTTTCTACGGTGATTCCCATTTGAGTTCCCGAAACATCTCCGCAATACTTGCGTGTTGTTCGAACGTAGTGGTAACAGACCTAGCAACCCGTCTCTGAATTGCTTCGACGTCTTCCTTCTATAACACCTGGTGCAGATCCCAAATACTCGAATAGTACTCAACAATAAGTCGCATTAGCGTGCTATATTCGGTCTCCTTTACAGGGCTGAACCACACTTTCCTAAAATTCTCCCAATGGACCAAAGTCGACCTTTCGTATTGCCTTCTACAATCCTTACATGCTCATTCCATTTCATATCGCTTTGCAACGTTACGCCCCGACATTTAATCGAAGTGACTGTCAAGAAGCACACTACTAATGCTGCATTCGAACATTATGGCTTTATTTTTCCTATTCATCTGTATTAAGCTGCATTTTTCTGCTTTGAAAGTTAGCTACCATTCATCACACCAACTAGAAATACAGACATCAAAAAAAAGTCTTGCATCGACTCGGTTCCGAGAGTTCCGGAGCCTGTACAGAAAATTGGAATAGAGATCAACATAAACATCATTTCCGCCCTTTTCATTGCTCATGAAAACTAAACATTGCATGTTGTACCACCATACAGCGAGACCATTAGAGATGGTGGTCCAGATTGCTGTACACACCGGTACCTCTAACACCCAGTGGCACGTCCTCTAGCATTGACGCATGACTGTATTCGTCGTGGCATACAATCCACAAGTTCATCAAGGCACTGTTGGTCCCGATTGTCCCACTTCTCAACGGCGATTCGGCGTAGATCCTTCGGAGTGGTTGGTGGGTCACGTCGTTGACAAACAACCGTTTTCAACCTGTCCTAGGCATGTTCGATAGGGTTCATGTCTGGAGAACATGCTCACCACTCTAGTCGAGCGATGTAGTTATCCTGCAGGAAGTCATGAAGGCACAAATTGTCGTCCCTGAAGACGAATGCGTCGCCAGTATGCTGCTGATATGGTTGCACTATCAGTCGGAGGATGCCATTCACTTATTATACAGCTGTTACGGCGTCTTCCATGACCACCAGCAGCGTATGCCGGCCCCAAATAATGTCAGCCCAAAACAGTAGGGAATCTCCATCTTGCTGCACTCGCTGGTCAGTGTGTCTAAGCGTTCAGGCTGACCGGGTAGCCTCCAAACACGTCTCCGACGATTGCCTGGTTGAAGGCATATGCGACACTCATCAGTGAAGAGAACGTGATGTCAGTCCAGAACGGTCCATTCGGCATGTTGTTGAGCCGATCTGTACTGCGCGGCGTAGTTTCGTGGTTGCAAGGATAGACCTCGGCATGGACGTCGGGAGTGAAGTTGCGCATCATGCAGCCTACTGCGCACAGTTTGAGCCGTAACACGGCGTCCTGTGGCTGCACGAAAAGCATTATTCAACATGGTGGCGTTGCTGTCGGGGTTCCTCCAAGCCATAATCTGTAGGTAGCGGTCATCCACTGCATTAGTAGCGCTTGGGCGGCCTGAGCGATGCATGCCATCGACAGTTCCCGTCTCTCTGTATCTCCTCCATGTCCAAACAACCTCGCTTTGGTTCACTGTGTGACGCCTGGACACTTCTCTTGTCGAGAGCCCTTCCTGGCGGAAAGTAACAATGCGGACGAGATCGAACCGCGGTATTGACAGTCTAGTTATGGTTGAACTACAGCCAACACGAGCCGTGTACCTCCTTCCTGGTGAAATGACTGTAACTGATCGGCTGTCGTACCCTCTCCGTCTAATAGGCGCTGCTCATGCATGGTTGTTTATATCTTTGGGCGGTTTAGTGACATCTCTGAACAGTCAAAGGGATTGTGTCTGTGATACAATATCAACAGTCAACGTCTATCTTCAGGAGTGCTGGCAACCGGGGTGGTGCAAAACTTTTTTTGATGTGTGTATATAGTTATAATGTAATATATAATGTGTATATAGTTATCATGTATGTACGTATAGTTACGGGTTGTCTTAGAAGTTACTTCATTTTTCTCGCTCGACGCATCTATGGCTCCTGCAAACCCTGCAACTATCGTGCCCCCTAGGGTAGCACAGTTGCATAACCGGCCCTGTTACGCAGAGGTCGACAACCTGACGCTCCATTGCATACGTGTGTGTGTGTGTGTGTGTGTGTGTGTGTGTGTGTGTGTGTGTGTGTGTGTGTGTGTGTGTGTGTGTACACGTACCTGGCGTTGGATGGAATAGCGTGGACGTGTGTTTACAAGCTATGGGAAGCAAGAAGGAGCATTTCTTGTATCTTATACTGCTCTACTGTCGTAAGGAAAAACCGTCTCTCAATAATATCAGAAGATTTGTGTTGTATACGGGGCCGATGCAGTAACAGTTCGAATATGTAAAAAATGGTTTAGTCGATTTCGAGCTGGGAATTTCGTCTTAACACACATATATTGACCTGGATGGCCAACGGTTAGGGATGTAGAACGGCTTGATGACATGATAGTCAACGAACCAAGAAAAACAACGGAGGTGTTGGCACTGAAGCTCGGTGTCGTAGCCAAGAACTTGAAGAAGCTGGGATACGTAAATATTGGTCTCTCATGAACTGAGTGAAGCTAATTTGTTTCAGCGCGGGTCCATCTGTGACCCTGTATTGAGGTGCAATCAGACTGCTCCTTTTCTGGAACGGCTGGCAACTGCAGGTAAGTGGATCTTGTACAACAACGCTCGGAAGAGTAAATAGTGGCTGAAGACAGGGCGGCACCACTATCGGTTCCTAAACCAGGGCTTCATACGAGAAACGTTCTGATACGTATCTGGTGGGATCGTATTACGAACTTCTTCCAAATGAGACTATAAGTTCCGAGAAATACTGTTCGCATTTGGATCGTCTCAAGGCAGCTCTTGAAGAGAAACAACATGATTTGGAACACGATATCATCTTTCATCACGAAAGTGCCTGACCTCATAACTCTACGGCGACCCGTCAAAAGCTGCCTCTTTGGTAGCGGGATGTGTCACCCCATACGCCGTTTTCGCCAGAGATTGGCACTTTCCACTTTAATCTATTGTGGTCCCTCCAGAATTTCCTGAATGACAAACGCTCACTTCCTTGGAGGACTGCAGGCTGAACCTCGAAGAGTCTATCAACCTGAAATCCCCCACATTTTGGAAGAATTACATTTATAAGCTTCTACAGAAATGGCAATATATTGTCGACAATAACAGTGTATACTGCAGGAAATAAATAGTTTGTTTACAAAACCGATCCATCCTATTCAATTCTATTGGGCATGACTCTGTGTGTGAACTGTGTAAGCAGACAGGCCGGCACCCACTCTGGGGAGGTGTGTTCCCAGGCGTTCTTTGTGGCCGCACTGTAACAAAATGTGGACTAACTAATGAGACAACCCAATATAATGAGTAAATTACTATTCGTGAAGGCTGACGGGCGTAGGCAAAGCACTAGAGGTCAGGATCTTGAAATTTAACAAGAATGGGGGAACACAGTGAACGAAAGACACTAAAGATGAAAGAACAATGGTGTAGTTGGAGCAAGTGATCACCCGAAAAAAAGAACGAAACTGACCGAACGAGACTGAGGCTGAAACGAAGCGAACCTGATGATAACGGTGACCGTCCATTCCTTAGAAGTCGTTCTTCAGTTCTTCTGTTCAGTCTAGTGAACCGTTCCTTCAGATCCGTTCTTTTACGAAGACTCAACTCTCATCTCTTATACCAAAAAGACTCATAAGTAATCAAGAACTACATCAGAATTTGGTGGAATTCTTATTCACAGTGCACAGTGCACTGTGGGAGTGGGGTGGTGTGGTCGGGAGTAGGTAGTGGGCAGGAGGATTTAAACGGTGTTCTGACGACCGCAGAAGATTAAAGATGTGGTCAGCTCGTCCAAGGATCCAGTGGACTGCACATGCGTACTTAACAGCAATACGTGAGTGCAGGCTATAAGCTCCCATCGTTGATGGAGAATATACGGGTTAATTAATGATTATTGTGTTACAATCCTCTTGTTGTAGTTGACCGTGTATATCGCGACTTCGTTCATTGTTAAATGCAATGGTGTGGTACTAACTGGTGGAGACGCATTATGAACTGGTAAAATTTTTTTCCTTTATCACACTGCACAAACATAAACACGCTATTATTCAAACTATGTGCCACTACTATTAAACATAGAGGTAAATCCTTCGCTACGCAACCGCGTTTGGCTCACGCATTTTACACTTTCCACAGCCTCTCAATAACTGCTTCTGCTTGCGACTCTCAGCGCCACTGGGCATTGTCGCCCTCCAAAGAACTTACAGATACTACACACCAGTACCCTCACAAGGCGGCAGACACAACGTTGCGCTATGCAGCGCTGGCTGGACCAGGCGGAAACGCAGGGTACTACTGGATGCGCGGCTATTGCTTAGGCCGGAAGGCCATTTAATTACTTTCGGCTTCAGATGTGGCTCGCATCCGGTGGTATAACGAGCATAGTAGCTCGCAATAGCACCTGGATATCAGCAGAACCCTCAACTGGACACCTTCGCCGACCACAGCTCAAGAGGACACGACATTGCGCGCAGTGTCCAAGTGGAGCGGGACGGTTAAAGACAGAAATGTAACATCTTAAAGTAAGAAGAGTCACACCTCAGCGTTTTATTTTTTATTTTATTTCAAGAACGTCGAAAATTTGCAGTTAAAGTTGCAATGTTTTAACCGTGTGTGTTGAGTTAGACAACTTGATGATGGGAGCATTCACTTTCGAAACGTGTTGTTAGTTTTGCTAAATGTGATTAAAGTGAACGCTGCCAATGATTTCTGATGAAACGTAACAACTACCTCTTATAAAAATGTATTACAATAATAAAATAAATCTTTGAAAAGAAAACGCAGTCATTTGTTTTATGAAATGATTTCACTGAATGTAAGAAATAAAATGAAGAAATATTTGACGTGCTCTTGAATGATCCTCGAAATCATGTACAACAGTGAGCTGTCAAGTGTTTCATTAATCTGTTTCATTTCTTACTGTTAGACAAATCATTTCATAGAAATTTTATCGAACTTTTACAATTTTTTTATTTTAAAACTTCGTTCAGAAACCGTGAAATATGATAGATTTCAATATCAGTCGGTATTCTATCATTATGACCATATAAATCAAGACAAGCCAGAGAAGTTTCAATTTATGCTGTGATTTGATATTTATTTTATTTTTAAACATGAAAGAGAGAATTCCACAGTTCATTCATCAGTCTAACTGTAAACATAAAATAACTATGGCTTGAAGAGAGAAACATTTTGACACTTCATTTGCACAGCTAACAATAACGGGTCGTGAAATATTACTACTTTTGCTCAAATAACAAATTAATTTGTTCTTAGTGATCTCTCTTACTTCCCAACAATTAAATATTTTTTTGAAAAACTAGGAACCGGGCTAGTCAGTTCGATAACCACATTTGTCCATTTCCCACTCTTCGTTTGACAATGAATATTCGGACCAAAATTTTCCCTTAAATCACTTACTCAGTTTTTCTTAATTACCCTCATAACTTCGAACAATTAAACGATTCCTTGTTTATGTATTTATTTATTTCTTCCAGAAAGAAACCTCAGGCTGGTTCTTGTCCATTTCTGATTCTTCATCTGGAAATGAAAATTCAGACAAAAATGTATCGTGTAATTGCTAGGGAGTCTTGTTTTCGGTTCACTCGAAAGTTCGATCAAAAAGACACACTTTTGCCTCAGAGAAGGATAAATATAACAAGTGGTCGCTAAATACAAGTGGTATCGTGGGCTGGGGAGTACTATAACACCCCCCTGCTTCCCGGGATTTGCGAAATTACAAGTTGACAATGACCGTGAATTATGAATTTTGACCTGTGTCAGGATAAGGCATCCGAATCCGAAGTAAGTAATGATTATTCCGCGGGAAACAGGAGACGTTATAACTTTATCGTTATTGAATGAGTAATTTCATTCCATAACGATCGGTAAATGAAATAATGGAAATAATTTGGAAATAAATTTTGCCAGTGGAAATTTTGCCGAAAGAAATTATTAAGTTGTAAAAGCAATTAAAAAAATCGGTCGCCAGCTCAACTGATGAGCGACAGTACTGTTATGTACGTGAATAACTGTGTCAAAAATAAAGTTTACCTGTTTGTAGCACAGCAGGTGGAACGGGAACTTTACGTAAGTGCTGTGTCAGGCTCAGTAGTCATATAAAACAATGTCATAACAATCTAACTAGACTTATTTTGTTGATAATTTGTCAGCTAAGTGCAATGCTGACAACACAGATAATTATCTATCGAGATTTTGAATAATGGACTGTCATTCTGTCTTTAAAATTAGGTACTTTGCACAGTTTAATCTACTGATAATGAAATATATTGCCAATAATTGATTAACTATATTTTGACTGATAATAATTCATTAATTGGGGGATTGTCAGGTGGAATAAGCTTTATAGTTACATGAAATATCCTTGAATTAACTTCAGCTGAATATGCATTGAAATAAATCTTAATAATCAAATTTATTACTTCAGTCTATTATTAAGTTACTACGGTTGGCGTAAGCTTATTAGGTGCAACAATTAACTACGATAACCAATCGTTCAAAACAGTCTGAAATTTACTCTTCACCGTCTACGCAAATAATTTGATAATTAACATATTTTTCTCTTGATAACAGCGTGACACACTCGGTTCAGTAAGGTAAGGATCGGAAGGAACCTACTTGGTGTTATTGTCGGGTGGAATGTAACTGCAACTCTTCGATTATAAAGTGCTTGTTATTAATTGTTCAACTTCAGAGAAAAGCACAGCCACTGGCAAGCCTTCTACAATTTAATCCTACGAAAATTACGTAGATCATACTTCCCTCGTTGTCGGTGGATCTACGGAAGTCCATGGCAGCGACACAATGTGGCAGCGGGCTTTTATTGTTGCGACTTGGGCCCACAGTGCGTTTCACATTTAAGTCCTCGTTTCTTCAGCACTATGCCCATTAATCCATAATAACTCGCCCGGCCATGCTTCCAGATATACCGACCATTGCGTTCCCGTCGTACTTAGATCCACACACTAGCCGTTAGATGTAACGCAGCTAGGACTAGCAGCACTCGACTGTACGTCTTACTCCGAGCACGGCGTCACTGCTACTAATGCCCGCTGGCGCGCTCCCGCGCACATGGGGCGACAAAACTATCTCTCTGACTTCAACGTTAACTAAATATGCTCTGACTTGCCATTGTTAAATACTACATAATTTAAACATAGTATTTACAATACATATTTACACTAGACAATACATCGCATACAAACAGTTTCATGTGTTAAGTAAGCGAAAAAACTCATAGCAAGGACTGCGTTGTAGCGTCACAGTACGACAAACTAATTCTGTTGTTTCAAACCACACACGTACATACGAGCTGTGTGACGCATTGCGTTGTACAGCTGGTAAATGCCATCGAGCCGATGAAAAATGAACGTCGTGGAAGGGTATACATGGTCACCAAGGAGAGATTCATAGTTCTCTTAATCCATTGTGCCTTGCAGAATGACACTGGACTCGCATTCGGGAGGACGACGGTTCAATCCCGCGTCCGGCCATCCTGATTTAGGTTTTCCGTGATTTCCCTACATCGCTCCAGGTAAATGCCGGGATGTTTCATTTGAAAAGGGCACGGCCGACTTCCTTCCCCATCCTTCCCTAATCCGATGAGACCGATGACCTCGCTGTTTGGTCTCTTCCCCCAAACAGCCCAACTCCTTGCAGAATGAAGAGATCACCCAGGAAATACCTTCCAACTTGGATCATTCCAACTATTGTCGCACGGTGTTTGTTTTCGCACAGTTCATGCCGTATATTCCAACGGCCATGTGTCCGATGAAGCATAAAACGTGATTCATCAGAAGAGGCCCCCAGTCACCAGTCAGTGCATGCAAATTCCATCCTTCGTCATTGATGAACAGCAGTTAGCATGGGCGCAGGAGTCGGGCGCCTGCTGTGGAGGCACGTAAGAATGAACACCTATATCTTTCCGTACGAGATCTGATTTCCGTTATTTTATCGTGGTGATTGTTTCTCCCTATGTAGGTCGGTGTCAACAAAATATTTTCGCATTCGGAGGAGAAAGTTGGTGATGGGAATTTCGTGAGAAGATCCCGTCGCAACGAAAAATGCCTTTCTTTTAATGATGTCCAGCCCAAATCCTGTATCATTTCTCTGACACACTCTCCCATATTTCGCGATAACACAAAACGTGCTGCCTTTCTTTGAACTTTTTCGATGTACTCCGTCAGTCCTATCTGGTAAGGATCCCACACTGCGCAGCAGTATTCCAAAAGAGGACGGACAAGCGTAGTGTAGGCAGTCTCCTTAGTAGGTCTGTTACATTTTCTAAGTGTCCTGCCAATAAAACGCAGTCTTTGGTTAGCCTTCCCCACAACATTTTCTGTGTGTTCCTTCCAATTTATCTTGTTCGTAATTGTTATACCTAGGTATTTAGTTGAATTTGCGGCTTTTAGATTAGACTGATTTATCGTGTAACCGATGTTTAACGACTTCGTTTTAGCACTCATGTGGATGACCTCACACTATTTGTTATTTAGGTTCAACTGCCAATTTTCGCACCATTCATATATCTTTTCTAAATCGTTTTTCAGTTTGTTTTGATCTTCTGATGACTTTATTAGTCGATAAACGACAGCGTCATCTGCAAAAAACCGAAAACGGCTGCTCAGATTTTCAACCAAATCGTTTATGTAGATAAGGAACAGCAAAGGGCCTATAACACTACCTTGGGGAACGCCAGAAATCAGTTCTGTTCTGCTTGATGACTTTCCGTCAGTTACTACGAACTGTGACCTCTCTGACAGGAAATCACAAATCCAGTCACATAACTGAGACGATATTCCATAATCACGCAATTTCACTACGAGCTGCTTGAGTGGTACGGTGTCAAAAGCCTTCCGGAAATCCAGGAATACGGAATCGATCTGAAATCCCTTGTCGATAGCACTCAACACTTCATGTGAATAAAGAGCTAGTTGTCTCACAGGAATGCTGTTTTCTAAACCCATGTTGACTGTGTGTGAATAGACCGTTTTCTTAGAGGTAATTCATAATGCTCGAACACATATGTTCGGCCGTCCGAGGTGGCCGAGAGGATTTAGGCGCTACAGTCTCGAACTGCGCGACCGCTACGGTCGCAGGTTCGAACCCTGCCTCGGGCATTGATGTGTGTGGTGTCCTTAGGTTAGTTAGGTTTAACTAGTTCTAAGTTCTAGGGGACTAATGACCTCAGAAGTTGAGTCCCATAGTGCTCAGAGCCATCTCCCTGTAATTTAGTGGATTACTCCTACTACCGTTCTTGAATATTGGTGTGACCTGTGCGACTTTCCAGTCTTTGGGTACGGATCTTTCGTCGAGCGAACGGTTGAATATGATTGTTAAGTATGGAGCTAATGCATCAGCATACCAGAAGACTTGCTTTTATTAAGCGATTTAAGGGGGGTAGGACGTCAAACGGGCCGACTTGGAGCAGGAGAGGCACCACAGGACATTTTATTTTCTACTGTCTATGCTTTTACAAATAAATTCATAAAACTTTGACAGCATGACCAGGAAGGATTCAGGATTCACACTCATAGCAGTGGAGGTGCAAAAACATAACAAAATAATTTTTTTTAGATATGAAATTTTATCATTTTTTCCACTTACTGTTGGCTGTATTTGTTGCTATAGGTATACTTTTCTTCACAAGTAAGAGAGATTCTTTGATGAATTTTGCACAGCATACAAACCGTACTTACAGGTGTATGAAACTCTAGAATTTTCCAAATCTATTAAAACTGTGGTAGAAATTGAGATAATTAACTACAAAATTTGATTTTTTCTTAACATAAAGTTTAAAACGTAACAGCTCATTGATTTTTTCATAAATTAGATTCTAGAGTTTCAGACATCTGTAAGTGTGGTTTGTACGCTGTGCAAAATTCATCAGTCTGTCTCTCTTGCTTATGAAGAAAAGTGTACCTATAGCAACAAATGCAGCCAATAGTTAGTGGAAAAAATGATGAAATTTCACATGTAAAAATATTATTTTGTTTTTTTGAACTTCCGCTGCTACGAGTGTGAATCCTTCCTGGTTATGCTGACAAGGTTTTATGAATTTACTCTTAAAAGTATAGACAGTGAAAATTAAAATGTCCTGTGGTGCCTCTCCTGCTCCAAGTTAGCCCGTTTGACGTCCTACGCCCCTTAAGTTGCGTCACTAGTCCGAGGATATTTACTTTTACGTTACTCATGTTGACAGCTGTTCTCGATTCGAATTCTGGAATATTTACTTCGCTTTCTTTTGTGAAGCCATTTCGGAAGGCTGTGTTTAGTAACTCTGCTTTGGCAGCACTGTCTCCTATAGTATCTCCATTGCTATCACGCAGAGAAGGCATTGATTGTAAATCGCTCTACATCTGCATTACGACAATTACTGCATTGGTCTCTGCGTCTTCCCGACATGCTTTATATACCCTCCACTGTTAGTGCTGGCACCTGTCGCCTATGATTGGTTATTGCAAATTGACGTCGAACATAGGCGGTGCTCACATTAATGCGAGTGGACCATCTTTATATATATTGTTTGGATTCACAAATCAGCCCGGCAGATGGCGCTGCAGTCGGTATCCAGGTTATTTATCTATACTGCAACTAAACGGCTGGATCGACTTAAATGAATTTTTGTGTATGCATTCAAGTGGGGGCCTGGAAAATTTACATTCTTAAATCAGAACGGTATGTGGCGTTGCATTTTTGTGTGCGATATTGAGCGTATTATATTCAGATATAAGTTACGTACAAAGGATTTCGTTTATTTTTCGACATTTTAGTTTTAGTGTATTATATTACGTGTGTTTCGTTATTTTGACATTTTAATTTTTTTGTACGGTGTCTTTTGATACTTCAGGTGTCACATTTCAGTGAATATTAAGTGTATTATATTCACATGTAAGTTACGTACATAAAACAATGCCATGTCTTCGTGGACGAGGAGGAAATATTGGTCGACAAACTCGGAATTCACAATTAGGATCCAAGATGCCGTTGAAGATTGACACAAATCCAGATGCAGTGTGCGACATCAACATTCCGGCATAGCTAAAGTTTTGCAAAAATGCAAAATTATTATCTGGGATGAATGCACTATGGCCCACAAGCATTCACTTGAAGCTCTTGAGATAGAATGATGAAAGATCTAAATAATAACACCAGGCTTTTCGGTGGTGCCTTATTGCTGCTGTCAGGTGATTTTTAGACAGACATTGCCGGTCATTCCACGCGCTACATTTGCGGATGAAATTTACGCATGTATAAGACAATCTTATCTATGGCGAAATGTCAATACATTACGTCTAAACACAAATATACGTGGTCAACAGCAAAACGATCCATTGGTACTACCATTCTCCGAGCAATTGCTCAATATTGGAAATGGAACAATACCATTGCATGGAGATACACAATGCATAAAATTGCCAGACAATTTCTGCAACACGGTAAATACGAAAGATGCTTTGATTGAAAGCATATTTCCAGATTTACAGGCTAATTATATTAATCATGCGTGTCTTCGAAACGAGCTACTTTAGCCGCAAAAAATAAAGATGTTGACGCTATTAACTTCAAAATACAAGTCATTGCCGTCAATGAGATATTGTTCAAATCGATCGACACTGTTACCGATCCTGAAGAAGCAGTCAACTATCCTGTTGAATTTTTTAATTCGCTGGATTTACCAGGAATGCCACCACATAAGTTGCGATTAAAAATTGGCTAACCTATCATTTTGCTTCGGAATTTAAATGCACTTAAGCTATGCAATGGTACAAGATTTATCATTAGAAAATTATGGGAAATGTTCTTGAAGCTACAATTTTGAACGGCAAATTTGAAGGTGAAGTTGTTCTCCCGCCACGAATCCCAATGATCCCTTCAGACTCAGCCATTCCATTCAGACGTCTGCAATTTCCAATTCGCTTGGCATTTGTCGTGACCATTTATAAGTCACAAGGTCAAACAATATCGATTTGTGGGGTTGGATCTAGAAAATCCGGTCCTTTCACATGGCCAATTATGTGTGGCGTGTTCTCGCGTTGGAAAACCGTCAAGTTTATTCATGTATACTCCTTACGAATTGACTAAAAATATTGTTCATCAACTCGCATTGAGATAAAATTAAACATTATTGATTATAACGAATTGTTTTTTTAGAAAAACTGGTGTTATTTCAAAATAAAGAATAATGAAATTATTATATTATTTGTCTTTCATTTCATACTTTGTTTAATGTCCTAATCGCTTGAAATATCATGCAGGACAACTTCTGTTGGGTGCGCGAGTGTATTTATAATTTTAAGTTGAATTTAAGAATGCTATAGACCCTTAAAACCCCGATATTCGTTTGAAACATTTTTTTCCGGTGAAATTAGTTGCCCGAATGAGCGCTGAAGGTTATCGGGAAATCTAAAATGATCGGTAGTTACGGTATGCCTGGAAACCACCAAGCCGGCTTTGCATAAATGCGCGTTGCTGAGATGACTACACAACAACCGAACCTCAGTGAGTAACCACGCCTGGACGGGGAGACGCTTCCTTTGCGGCGCACCGCGGCGGGCGAATACTCGCTAAGCTTCCGCTTTGCCACGGGCGACAGCAGCAGCGGAAGCGGCAGTGTTGGAGGGGGGGGGGGGGGGGGGGGGGGAGGCGCCTCCAGCCACGGCTCAGCCCAGCCGACGGCCATCCGGCGGCGTCCTCAACCTCCCCTCCTCCTCCCTCCCCACACCGCCCCCGCTACAACTTCCTGCTGTCCGCCGCCGCCCACGCGCCACGGCCATCGCCTCGCTCGTGCACAGACGCGCCTGCACTTCCTTCCGCAACCTGCCTCACCTCTGGAACACCCGCTGCGATCACTTCAGAGCGCTAAATCATTCGTGACGTATGTAGCCATTTCTGTTAAATGTGGCTGTCTTCTGTTATTTTGTCTAAAACTGACATGGTGAGATCGTGGCTGTGTACAATTAAATTAGGTTAATGCTTACAAAGAAGAAGACAGCAATCGGCCACTATTAATACTGCTATTTATTTAGGTAAATAGCGCCGTTACCGGTTTCGAACTGGCAAGTTCATCATCAGACGGCTGTTCACATGATTTTCAAGGTACGCTTTACATTATTGTCCGTTTCCGATTTTTATTCTTCCACTGTGGCGAAGTATTTTCGGTGTGTTGTTGCCCTACGGTAGAAAACAGTGTTAGAACCGCCCTATGTGAAAATAACTAACCTTCAAACGATGAAATACAGAGTTAATAAATATGTGAGGTTAAGCGGTTATGGTACTTACGTCGAAAATTCCGTGCGATTTTGTTGCGAAGTTGCAGGATTGTATTTTCGGAAAATTCCAAAATATATCCAGCACTTGTGTAATTTGTGCATCGCCATATTGTGCAAAGCACCACACACACACACACACACACACACACACACACACACACACACACACACCAAAAAGAATTTGCCACATGTGAAGTTATCACAAAGATTGTAGATTAACAAATACAGCAGTGTCAGAGACGTTCTCTCTCAGAGACAATGTACAGATTGCTTTGATTTCACAGTATGACTCTTTTTAAAGAATAACATAACGCAATGAAATTAAACACACAAAGACAAACCTTACATTTTGAGCATATAATATTACAGATGAAGTTCACAGATGTAGTAACCACCATGTGTGAACGCTACTTACATGGTATTATGTAAATACTGACTGTACTATGTAATATAAATACTTGTAATGCTACCTTGATTCCCTGGAGGAGGAAAAAAATAGTTTGCTGCTACTATACTTGATCCAAAATTTCGGTGTACCATAGATGTCAATATAATAGTCACTGTCATATTATTCATTTTATCTCCCCTCTATGTTGCTCCATGTATATAGCGCAGTATTGAACTTCTGATGATGAACTTGGCAGTTCGAAACCGGTAACGGCGCTATTTACCTAAATAAATAGCAGTATTAATAGTGGCTGGTTGCTGTCCTCTTCTTTTTAAGAATTAACCTACATTAATTGACTGTCTTCTGCTTCTACATCTGCCCTCGTACATGTCGCAACGTACTCACATGTCGTGCGTGCCGGCCGCGGTGGTCTAGCGGTTCTAGGCGCGCCGTCCGGAACCGCGCGACTGCTACGGTCGCAGGTTCGAATCCTGCCTCGGGCATGGATGTGTGTGATGTCCTTAGGTTAGTTAGGTTTAAGTAGTTCTAAGTTCTAAGGGACTGATGACCACAGATGTTAAGTCCCATAGTGCTCAGAAACATTTGAACCATTTTTGAAGATGTCGTGCGTCGTCCCACACAAACTCTTGGTTCTCTATAGCTTCTCGGTTATCTATAACTCTTATGTCGGGGCTATCACCACCGTATTTCTTGTACTGAAGTGCTCTGACATCTGTCGGGTAGCGCTATAACTAAAAGGAAACGCATACCGCTATTGTTTTGTTTCATGTTTTTAGATGTCCCTGAAGGCGGTGTTCGGTACTACAGCAACAAAAATGGAGAATTTTGGTGATAATACGAAACAATAATAGAGGTGTCGGATCGAAGTGTTAGTGATACGAGAGATTTGAGCGATGGCAACAGTAATTAAAATTCACAAAACAGTGACACTGAAGGAGAAAGTGCAGTAACTGATAGAGATGAACATGCAGAATCTAAAAGTAGTTGACATTGACGACCAGCCTGCTACTGACGAATGGCGAAATTATCCAAACCAACCAAATTTCGCAAAATGCAATTTCACTGTTGCACACTACTGGCCATTAAAATTGCTACACCATAAAGATGGCGTGCTACAGACGCGAAATTTAACCGACAGGAAGAAGTTGCTGTGATATGCAAATGATTAGCTTTTCAGGTCATTCACACAAGGTTGCGCAGATGGCGGCACCTACAACGTGCTGACATGAGGAAAAAAATGGTTCAAATGGCTCTGAGCACTATGGGACTCAACTGCTGTGGTCATAAGTCCCCTAGAACTTAGAACTACTTAAACCTAACTAACCTAAGGACATCACATACATCCATGCCCGAGGCAGGATTCGAACCTGCGACCGTAGCGGTCGTGCGGTTCCAGACTGAAGCGCCTTTAACCGCTCGGCCACTCCGGCCGGCTGACATGAGGAAAGTTTCCAACCGATTTCTCATACACAAACAGCAGTTGACCGGCATTGCCTGGTGAAACGTTGTTGTGATGTCTCGTTTAGGAGAAGAAATGCGTACCATGACGTTTCCGACTTTGATAAGGGTCGGATTGTAGCCTATCGCGATTGCGGTTTATCGTATCACGACATTGCTGCTCGCGTGGGTGAGATCCAATGACTGTTACCAGAATATGGAATCGGTGGGTTCAGGAGGGCGATACGGAACGCCGTGCTGGATACCAACGGCCTCGTATCACTAGCAGTCGAGATGACAGGCATCTTATCCGCACGGCTGTAACGGATCGTGCAGCCACGTCTCGATCCCTGAATCAACGGATGGGGACGTTTGCAAGACAACAACCACATGCACGAACAGTTCGACGACGTTTGCAGCAGCATGGACCATCAGTTCGGAGACCATGGCTGCAGTTACCCTTGACGCTGCATCACAGCTGGAGCGCCTGCGGTGGTGTACTCAACGACAAACCTCGGTGCACGAATGGCAGAAGTCATATTTTCGGATGAATCCAGGTTCTGTTTACAGCATCATGATGGTCACATCCATGTTTGGCGACATCGCGGTGAACGCAAATTGGAAGCGTGTATTCGTCATCGCCATACTGGCGTATCACCCGGCGTGATG
This sequence comes from Schistocerca serialis cubense, assembly GCF_023864345.2. Taxonomy (NCBI): domain Eukaryota; kingdom Metazoa; phylum Arthropoda; class Insecta; order Orthoptera; family Acrididae; genus Schistocerca; species Schistocerca serialis. Next base: position 385,665,202 of record NC_064645.1, read on the forward strand.
GTATGGGGTGCCATTGGTTACACGTCTCGGTCACCTCTTGTTCGCATTGACGGCACTTGTAACGTCCACTGTTCAATTTCAGATGTGTTACGACCCGTGGCTCTACTCATCATTCGTTCCCTGGGAAAACCTACATTTCAACAGGATAGTGCACAACCGCATGTTGCAGGTCCTGTACGGGCCTTTCTGGATACAGAAAATGTTCGACTGCTGCCCTGGCCAGCACATTCTCCAGATCTCTCACCAATTGAAAACGTCTGTTCAATGGTGGCCGAGCAACTGGCTCGTCACAATACGCCAGTCACTACTCTTGATGAACTGTGGTATCGTGTTGAAGCTGCATGGGCAGCTGTACCTGTACTTGCCATCCAAGCTCTGTTTGACTGAATGCCCAGGCGTATCAAGGCCGTTATTACGGCCAGAGGTGGTTGTTGTGGGTACTGATTTCTCAGGATCTATGCACCCAATTGCGTGAAAATGTGATCACATGCCAGTTCTAGTATAACATATTTGTCCAATGAATACCCGTTTATCATCTGCATTTCGTATTGGTGTAGCAATTTTAATGGCCGGTAGTGTAAATGCATTCAAACCCCTTCTTCAGTGTTCTAATGAGGTACCGTTTTTTTCTGTTATTTCTTACGCATGAGGTTGTAACACAACGTGTTAAGAACCCTCCCATGGATGCCACGTACAGTGACGAGCGTGTGGGCGGCGCAAAACCGGAAACAAAGGATGAGTCCAGAACTAAGTAATGAATATGAAATCAGGTGACAGATTCGGGACCTTTTGACGAGCAACAAACCACTGCTCCATCCATGATTTGCATATCGGTTTTATTTTTAAGTAGCTAAGGATTTAACCGTGAATTAAAGCAGCTAAATAATTACAGAAACGAAAGAGACCTCGTAATAATAATTCCCTACACACGGAAGAAACTAATTGTGTAAACAGATCTCAGCTGCCGTCATTTTGAAAGGAATTAGTAAATTGTTCAAAATGGCAGCGGCCGTTAGAAAGATTTTGCACCAGGTTAGGAAACTTTTGGGACAGAAACGAAGCGGCCAGATCTATGGCCCAGTTGCCGAAAGCTAGTCGTCTAACCACTCAGCAAGCTGGCACCGGAACTACTTTTTTCAGCCGTAGACACACTAGTGTGAGTCTAACCTGGTAACAAAACCCCTGAATATCGCCACCCAGGCCGATTCTGCAACGTCTTCTTGGAAGGTGCGCTAGCTGCCGTCTCACTCGTGACCGCCTGTTGTCCATAGACACGCTCCGCCATGCGAAGATAAAGCTAAATGGCTCGTGACTTCGGGCACAGTCTAATAATTATGCTCTGATTCGATCGCCGTTTCGGTCGTTTGACGATTGCGAAAATTTCGCGATGTTACGGGAGAGCAGCAGTGCCGACCATGCGCTAAGGTTCACCGAATTCTACCACTCCCCTTCTGTTGCCGAAATTAGTCCTCGTGGTTCAGCATTCTCACACCGAACTATTGTCATTTCAAGTCGTGTACCGTAGCTGCAGGTGAATGCTCTCTCTATATGGCATTCTGGAAACGTGTGTATGTCAGTGGAGGCTGCCCTCGGCTGAGAGTAAGTTGTTCTGTGCTAATTTCAGAATACGTATCTTTGTGCTAATATCTAAATCTTTAATTTGGTTTCCGATTTCTCCCACCTTCTATCCGTTCAAATCAGCGGCTCCCTGCAAGTAGGGTCGTAATCCATGCCTTCCCAAGTTCTGATATTAGGTAGAATATTAAGAGGAGATAGCGATGGCTTGTCAATATTTATTTTACCTGGTAACTGGGGAAAGCTCTTTCTATTCAGGCCGCCTGGGATACGAAAGCTATGCCAGTTAGTTCAGCTGTGGTAGCACAAATTTATGAATGAGTAAGCTAAGGTTCAATAAAAAAAATAAAAGAATCTGAAGCAGAGATCGACCTGGAAAGACTGGAAAGACGTTACTTTAGATGAAATAAAAGCGTTCTTAGACTTAACTCTGAATATCGCTATGAATCCCAACCTACTGCAACCTACATTCTTCTGAATCTGCTTATTGTATTCATCTCTTGGTCTCCCTCTACGATTTTTACCCTCCACGCTGCTCTCCAATGCTAAATTTGTGACCCCTTGATGCCTCAGAACATGTCCTACCAAACGGTCCCTTCTTCTTGTCAAGTTGTGCCACAAACGTCATTAGTTATGTGATCTACCCATCTGATCTTCAGCATTCTTTTGTAGCACCACATTTCAAAAGCTTCTATTATCTTCTTGTCCAAACTATTTATCGTCCATGTTCCACTTGCATACAAATACTTTCAGAAACGACTTCCTGACACTTAAATCTACACTCGATGTTAACAAATTTCTTTTCTTCAGAAACGCTTTCCTTGCCATTGCCAGTCTACATTTTATATCCGGTGTTCATGTTATAAAGATTATGTGTTCATCTTATAAAGACATATTCAGTCGAGAAAGATTTTTCAAAAAGATTTTGGGTATTTCATGCTGCACCAATTGCAAGACGACGTCCAGATGGATCTTTCACAAGGGGTGTACAATGGAAAGCATAGTGCAGTAACTTGACAACAAGTTCTGAAAATTTTACGTTCCAGGAAGGCATGTAAGCACTGATGAGAGCACTATTGGGTTCAAGGGGCGTCTGATTTTTAAATCTTACGATTCGGACAAGCCGAGAAAGTAGGGCATGAGGGTTTATGTTTTGGCTGATA